>NC_088604.1:109805133-110151633 GCF_036013475.1 Columba livia
AAAAAGAAAGAAAGAAGAAGAAAGAAGAAAGAAAGAAGAAAGAAAGAACTAAGACAGAAGTAAGAAAGAAAGAAGAAAGAAAGAAAGAAAGAAGAAAGAAAGAAAGAAGAAAGAAAGACGAAAGAAAAAAAGAAAGAGAAATAAAGAAAGAAGAAAGAAAGAAGAAAGAAAGAGAGAAGAAAGAAAGAAGAAAGAAAGAAGAAAGAAAGAAGAAAGAAAGAATGAAGAAAGAAAGAAGAAAGAGAGAAAGAAAGAAAGAAGAAAGAAGAAGAAAGAAAGAAGAAAGAAGAAAAGATGAAAGAAAGAAGAAAGAAAGAAGAAGAAAGAAAGAAGAAAGAAGAAGAAATAAAGAAGAAGAAATAAAGAAGAAAGAAAGAAAGAAGAAAGAAAGAAGAAAGAAATAAGAAGAAAGAAAGAAATAAGAAAGAAAGAAAGAAGTAAGAAAGAAAGTAGTAAGAAAGAATGAACTAAGGAAAGAAGAAAGAAAGAAGTAAGAAAGAAGTAAGAATGTAGTAAGAAAGAAGAAAGAAAAAAGAAAGAAAGAAGCTGGAAAGAAGAAAGAAAGAAATAAGAAAGAAAGAAAGATGAAAGAAAGAAAGAAGAAAGAAAGAATGAAGAAAGAAAGAACAAAGAAAGAAAGACGAAAGAAAAAAAGAAAGAAGAAAGAAAGAAAGAAGAAGAAAGAAGTAAGAAAGAAGTAAGAAAGAAGAAGAAAGAAAGAAGAAAGGAAGAAAGGAGAAAGAAAGAAGAAAGAAGAAAGAAAGAATGAAGAAATAAAGGAAAGAATAAAGAAAGAAAGAAGAAAGAAAGAACTAAGAAAGAAGAAAGCAAGAAGAAGAAAGAAGTAAGAAAGAAGTAAGAAAGTAGTATGAAAGAAGAAAGAAAGAAGTAAGAAAGAAAGAAAGAAAGAAAGAAAGAAAGAAAGAAAGAAAGAAAGAAAGAAGGAAAGAAAGAAAGAAATAAAGAAAAAAAAGAAAAAAAAAGAAGATAGAAGAAAGAAAGAACTAAAAAAGAAGTAAGAAAGAAAGAAGAAAGAGAGAAAGAAGAAAGAAAGAACAAAGAAAGAAGAAAGAAAGAAGAAAGAAAGAAGGAAAGAAGAAAGAAAGAATGAAAGAAAAAAGAAAGAAGAAAGAAAGAAGAAAGAAAGAAGAAAGAAAGAAGAAGAAAGAAAGAAAGAAGAAAGAAAGAAAGAAGAAAGGAAGAAAGAAGAAAGAAAGAAGAAAGAAAGAGGAACGAAAGAAGAAAGAGACAAGTAAGATAGAAGAAAGATGAAGTATGAAAGAAAGAAGAAAGAAAGAAGGAGGAAAGAATGAGGAAATAAAGAAGAAAGAAGAAAGAAGAAACAAAGAAGAAAGAAGGAAAGAAGAAAGATAGAAGAAAGAAGAAAGAAAGAAGAAGTAGAAAGAAGAAAGAAAGAAGTAAGAAAGAAGAAAGAAGAAAGAAAGAAAGAAGAAAGAAAGAATGAAGAAAGAATGAAGAAAGAAGGAAGAAAGAAAAAAAAAGAAAGAAAGAGGAATGGAGAAAGAAAGAAGTAAGAAAGAAGAAAGAAGAAAGAAGTAAGAAAGAAAGAAAGAAGAAAGAAAGAAAGAAAGAAAGAAAGAAAGAAAGAAAGAAAGAAAGAAGAAAGAAAGAAAGAAAGAAAGAAAGAAAGAAAGAAAAGAAAGAAAGAAAGAAAGAAAGAAAGAAAGAAAGAAAGAAGAAAGAAAGAAAGAGAAAGAAAGAAGAAAGAAAGAAGAAAGAAAGAAGAAAGAAAGAAAGAAGGAAGAAAGAAAGAAGAAGAAAGAAGAAAGAAAGAAAGAAGAAAGAAAGAAAGAAGTAAGAAAGAAGAAAGAAAGAAAGAGGGAAGAAAGAAGAAGGAAAGAAAAAGAAATAAGAAAGAAAGAAGAAAGAAGAATAAATAAGAAAGAAAGAAGAAAGAAAGAAACAACAAAGAAAGAAAGAAGAAAGAAAGAAAAAGAAAGAAAGCAGAAATAAAGAAGAAAGAAAGAAGTGAGAAAGAAGTAAGAAAGAAGAAAGAAAGAAAAAGAAAGAAAAAATCAATAGAGTAAGAAAGAAGAAAGTAAGAAGAAAGAAAGAAAGAAAGAAAGAAAGAAAGAAAGAAAGAAAGAAAGAAAGAAAGAAAGAAAGAAAGAAAGAAAGAAAGAAAGAAAGAAAGAAAAGAAAGAAAGAAAAAGAGAAAGAAAGAAGAAAGAAGAAAGAAAGAAGAAAGAAAGAAGAAAGAAAGAAATAAAGAAGAAAGACGAAAGAAAGAAGGAAGGAAGAAGTAAGAAAGAAAGAAGAAACAAAGAAGAAAGAAAGAAGAAAGAAAGAAGAAGAAATAAGAAAGAAAGAAGAAAGAAAGAAAGAAGTAAGATAGAAAAAAGAAAGAAAGAAGAAAGAAAGAAGAAAGAAAGAAAGAAAGAAGTAAGAAAGAAGTAAGAAAGAAGTAAGAAAGTAGTAAGAAAGAAGAAAGAAAGAAGAAGAAAGAAGAAGGAAAGAAGAAAGAAAGAAAGAAGAAAAAAAAAAAAGAAGAAAGAAAGAAAGAAGAAAGAAAGAAAGAAGAAAGAAAGAAAGAAGAAATAAAGATAGAGGAAAGAAAGAAAGAAGAAAGAAAGAAACAAGAAAGAAAGAAACAAGAAGAAAGAAGAAAGAAAGAAAGAATGAAAGAAGAAAGAAAGAAAGAAGAAAGAAAGAAAGAAAGTAAGAAAGAAGTAAGAAAGAAGTAAGAAAGAAAGAGGAAAGAAAGAAGAAGGAAGAAAGAAGAAAGAAAGAAAAAATAAAGAGGAAAAAAGAAGAAAGAAAGAAGTAAGAAAGAAGAAAGTAAAAAGAAAGAAAGAAGAAAGAAGAAGAAAGAAAGAAAGAAGAAAGAAACAAGAAAGAGAGAAGAAAAGAAAGAAAGAAAGAAGAAAGAAAGAAGAAAGAAAGAAAGAATGAAGAATGAAGAAAGAAGAAAGAAAGAAAGAAGAAAGAAACAAGAAAGAAAGAAGAAAGAAAGAAGAAAGAAAGAAAGAAGTAAGAAAGAAGAAAGAAAGAAGTAAGAAAGAAGAAAGAAGAAAGAAAGAAGAGAAGAAAGAATGAAGAAAGAAAGAAGAAAGAAGGAAGAAAGAAAAAAAAGAAAGAAAGAAGGAATGGAGAAAGAAAGAAGTAAGAAAGAAGAAAGAAGTAAGAAAGAAGAAAGAAGAAAGAAGAAAGAAAGAAGAAAGAAAGAAAGAAGAAAGAAAGAAGAAAGAAAGAATTAAGAAAGAAGTAAGAAAGAAGAAAGAAAGAAGAAAGGAAGAAGGAAAGAAGAAAGAAAGAAAGAAGAAAGAAAGAAGAAAGAAAGAAAGAGGAAAGAAGTAAGAAAGAAGAAAGAAAGAAAGAAGAAAGAAAGAAAGAAGTAAGAAAGAAAGAGAAAGAAAGAAGAAAGAAAGAAAGAAGAAAGAAAGAAGAAAGAAAGAAGTAAGAAAGAAGTAAGAAAGAAGTAAGAAAGAAGAAAGAAAGAAGAAAGGAAGAAGGAAAGAAGAAAGAAAGAAAGAAGTAAGAAAGAAGAAAGAAAGAAGAAAGAAAGAAGAAAGAAGAAAGAAGAAAGAAGAAGGAAAGAATAAAGAAAAGAAAGAAAGAAAGAAGAAAGAAAGAGGAAAGAAAGAAGAAAGAAAGAAGAAAGAAAGAAAGAAAGAAAGAAGAAAGAAAGAAAGAAGAAAGAAAGAAGAAAGAAAGAAGTAAGAAAGAAAGAAGAAACAAAGAAGAAAGAAAGAAGAAGTAAGAAAGAAAGAAGAAAGAAAGAAAGAAAGAAAGAAGAAAGAAGAGGAAAGAAAGAAGAAAGAAAGAAGTAAGAAAGAAGAAAGAAAGAAGTAAGAAAGGAAGAAGAAAGAAAGAAAGAAGAAAGAAAGAAGAAAGAAAGAAAGAAGAAAGAAGAAAGAAAGAAGAAAGAAGAAGAAAGAAAGAAAGAAGAAAGAAAGAAGAAAGAAAGAAAGAAGAAAGAAAGAAGAAAGAAAGAAGAAAGATAGAAGAAAGAAAGAAGAAAGAAAGAAGAAAGAAAGAAGTAAGAAAAGAAGTAAGTAAGAAAGAAAGAACTAAGAAAAAAGAAAGCAAGAAGAAAGAAAGAAGTAGGAAAGAAGTAAGAAAGTAGTATGAAAGAAGAAAGAAAGAAGTAAGAAAGAAGAAGGTAAGAAGAAACAAAGAAAGAAAGAAAGAAAGAAAGAAAGAAAGAAAGAAAGAAAGAAAGAAAGAAAGAAAGAAAGAAAGAAAGAAAGAAAGAAAGAAAGAAGGAAAGAAGGAAAGAAGGAAAGAAGGAAAGAAGGAAAGAAAGAAAGAAAGAAAGAAAGAAAGAAAGAAAGAAAGAAAGAAAGAAAGAAAGAAAGAAAGAAGAAAGAAAGAAGAAATAAAGAAGAAAGAAAGAAGAAAGAAAGAAGAAAGAAAGAAAAAAAGAAAGATGAAAGGAAGAAAGAAAGAAGAAAGAAAGAAAGAAGAAAGAAAGAAGAAAGAAAGAAGTAAGATAGAAGTAATAAATAAGTAAGAAATCAGTAAGAAAGAAGTAAGAAAGAAGAAAGAAAGAAGAAAAAAAGAAGGAAATAAGAAAGAAAGAAAGAAGAATAAAGAAAGAAGAAAGGAAGAAGTAAGAAAGAAGAAAGAAGAAAGAAAGAAAAATAAAAAGAAGAAAGAAAGAAAGAAAAGAAAGAAAGAAAGAAAGAAAGAAAGAAAGAAAGAAAGAAAGAAAGAAAGAAAGGAGAAAGAAGAAAGAACGAACTAAAAAAGAAGTAAGAAAGAAAGAAGAAAGAAAGAAGAGAGAAGAGAGAAAGAAGAAATAAAGAACAAAGAAAGAAGAAAGAAAGAAGAAAGAAAGAAGAAAGAAATAAAGAAAGAAAGAAGAAAGAAAGAAGAAAGAAAGAAGAAAGAAAGAAGAAAGAAAGAAAGAAGAAAGGAAGAAAGAAGAAAGAAAGAAGAAAGAAAGAGGAACGAAAAGAAGAAAGAAAGAAGTAAGATAGAAGAAAGAAAGAAGTAAGAAAGAAAGAAGAAAGAAAGAAGGAGGAAAGAATGAGGAAAGAAAGAAGAAAGAAGAAAGAAAGAAGAAAGAAGGAAAGAAGAAATATAGAGAAGAAGAAAGAAAGAAAGAATTAAGAAAGGAGAAAGAAGAACGAAGAAGAAAGAAAGAAATAAGAAAGAAAGAAGTAAGAAAGAATGAAGAAAGAAAGAAGAAAGAAAGAATGAAGAAAGAAATAAAGAAGAAAGAAAGAAAGAAGAAAGAAAGAAAGAAGAAAGAAAGAAAGAAGAAAGAAAGAATAAGAAAGAGTAACGAAAGAAGAAAGAAAGGAGTAAGAAAGAAGAAAGAAAGAAGAAAGAAAGAATTAAGAAAGAAGTAAGAAAGAAGTAAGAAAGACAGAAGAAAGAAAGAAGAAGAAGAAAGAAGAAAGAAAGAAAGAAGAAAGAAAGAAGAAAGAAAGAAGAAAGAAAGAAGATTGAAAGAACTAAGAAAGAAGTAAGAAAGAAAGGAGAAAGAATGAACTAAGAAAGAAGAAAGAAAGAAGAAAGAAGAAATAAGAAAGAATTAAGAATGTAGTAAGAAAAAAGAAAGAAAGAAGCTGGAAAGAAGAAAGAAAGAAATCAGAAAGACGAAATAAGAAAGAAAGAAAGAAGAAAGAAAGAAAGAAGAAAGAAAGAAAGGAGAAAGAATGAAAGACGAAAGAAAAAAAAGAAGAAGAAAGAAAGAAAGAAAGAAGAAAGAAAGAAGAAAGAAAGAGAGAAGAAAGAAAGAAGAAAGAAAGAAAAAAGAAAGAAAGAAGTAAGAAAGAAGAAAGAAAGAAGAAGAAAGAAAGAGAGAAGAAAGAAAGAAGAAAGAAAGAGAGAAGAAAGAAAGAAGAAAGAAAGAAGGAAGAAAGAATTAAGAAAGTAAGAAAGAATAAAGAAAGAAGAACGAAAGAAGAAAGAAAGAAGAAACAAAGAAAGAAAGAAAGAAAAGAAAGAAAGAAAGAAGAAAGAAAGAAAAAAGAAAGAAAGAAGAAAGAAAGAAGAAAGAAAGAAAGAAGAAGAAACAAGTAAGAAAGAATTAAGAAAGAAGTAAGAAAGAAAGAAGAATTAAGAAAGAAAGAAGAAAGAAAGAAGAAAGAATGAAGAAAGAATGAAAAATCAAAGAAGTAAGAAAGAAGTAAGAAAGAAAGAAGAAAGAAAGAAAGAAGAAAGAAAGAAGGAGGAAAGAAAGAGGAAAGAAAGAAGAAAGACAGAAGTAAGAAAGAAAGAGAAAGAAAGAAGAAGGATAGAAGAAAGAAATAAAAGAAGAAAGAAAGAAGAAAGAAGAAAGAAAGAAGTAAGAAAGAAAGAAGAAAGAAAGAAAGAAACAAGAAAGAAAGAAACAAGAAAGAAAGAAGAAAGAAAGAAAGAAGAAAGAAAGAAGAAATAAAGAAGAAAGAAAGAATAAAGAAAGAATTAAGAAATAAGTAAGAAAGAAAGAAGAAAGAAAGAAGAAAGAAAGAAGAAATAAAGAAGAAATAAAGAAAGAAGAAAGAAAGAAAGAAGAAAGAAAGAAATAAGGAAGAAAGAAAGAAGTAAGAAAGAAGAAGTAGGGAAGAATGAACTAAGAAAGAAGGAAGAAAGAAGAAAGAAAGAAGTAAGAAAGAAGTAAGAATGTAGTAAGAAAGAAGAAAGAAAAAAGAAAGAACGAAGCTGGAAAGAAGAAAGAAAGAAATAAGAAAGAAAGAAATAAGAAAGAAAGAAAGAAGAAAGAAAGAAAGAAGAAAGAAAGAAAGACGAAAGAAAAAAATAAAGAAGAAAGAAAGAAAGAAGAAAGAAAGAAGAAAGAAAGAGAGAAGAAAGAAAGAAGAAAGAAAGAACAAAGAAAGAAGAAAGAAAGAAGTAAGAAAGTAGTAAGGAAGAAGAAAGAAAGAAGAACGAAAGAAGAAGGAAAGAAGAAAGAAAGAAGAAGCAAAGAAAGAAAGAAAGAAAAGAAAGAAAGAAAGAAGAAAGAAAGAAAAAGAAAGAGAAACGAAATAAGAAAGAAAGAAGTAAGAAAGAAGAAAGAAAGAAGAAAGAAAGAAGTAAGAAAGAAAGAAGAAAGAAGAAGAAAGAAGAAAGAAAGAAGAAAGAAAGAGGAACGAAAGAAGAAAGAAAGAAGTAAGAAAGAAGAAAGAAAGAAGAAAGAAAGAAGTAAGAAAGAAGTAAGAAAGAAAGATGAAAGAAAGAAAGAAGAAAGAAAGAAGGAGGAAAGAAAGAGGAAAGAAACAAGAAAGACAGAAGAAAGAAAGAAAGAAGAAAAAAAGAAAGAAAGAAGAAAGAAAGAAGAAAGAAAGAACTAAGAAAGAAGAAAGAAAAGAAAGAAGAAAGAAATAAGACGAAAGAAAAAAGAAAGAAGAAAGAAAGAAAGAAGAAAGAAAGAAGAAAGAAAGAGAGAAGAAAGAAAGAAGAAAGAAAGAAGAATGAAAGAAAGAAGAAAGAAAGAAGAAAGAAAGAAAGAAAGAAGAAAGAAAGAAGAAAGAAAGAAAGAAGAAAGAAAGAATGAAGAAAGAAAGAAGAAAGAAAGAAAGAAGAAAGAAAGAAGAAGAAAGAAGAAAGAAAGATAGAAGAAAGAAAGAAGAAAGAAAGAAGTAAGAAAGAAAGAAGAAATAAAGAAAGAAAGAAGAAAGAAAGAAAGAAGAAAGAAAGAAGAAAGAAAGAGAAACGAAATAAGAAAGAAAGAAGTAAGAAAGAAGAAACAAAGAAGAAAGAAAGAAGTAAGAAAGAAAGAAGAAAGAAGAAAGAAAGAAGAAAGAAAGAGGAACGAAAGAAGAAAGAAAGAAGTAAGAAAGAAGAAAGAAAGAAAAAGAAAAAGTAAGAAAGAATTAAGAAAGAAAGAAGAAAGAAAGAAAGAAGAAAGAAAGAAAGAAGAAAGAAAGAAAGAAAGAAAGAAAGAAAGAAAGAAAGAAAGAAGAAAGAAAGAAGAAAAAAAGAAAGAAAGAAGAAAGAAAGAAGAAAGAAAGAAGAAAGAAAGAACTAAGAAAGAAGTAAGAAGAAAGAAGAAAGAAAGAAAGAAAGAAGAAAGAAAGAAAGAAGAAAGAAAGACGAAAGAAAAAAAGAAAGAAGAAATAAAGAAAGAAGAAAGAAAGAAGAAAGAAAGAGAGAAGAAAGAAAGACGAAAGAAAGAAGAAAGAAAGAAGAAAGAAAGAAGAAAGAAAGAAGAAAGAAAGAAAGAAGAAAGAAAGAAGAAAGAAAGAAAGAAAGAAGAAAGACGAAAGAAAGAAGGAAGGAAGAAGTAAGAAAGAAAGAAGAAACAAAGAAGAAGAAAGAAGAAAGAAAGAAGAAAGAAAGAAATAAGAAAGAAAGAAGAAAGAAAGAAAGAAGTAAGATAGAAAAAGAAAGAAAGAAGAAAGAAAGAAAGAAGAAAGAAAGAAAGAAAGAAGTAAGAAAGAAGTAAGAAAGAAGTAAGAAAGTAGTAAGAAAGAAGAAAGAAAGAAGAAAGAAAGAAGAAGGAAAGAAGAAAGAAAGAAAGAAGAAAAAAAAAAGAAGAAAGAAAGAAAGAAGAAAGAAAGAAAGAAGAAAGAAAGAAAGAAGAAATAAAGATAGAGGAAAGAAAGAAAGAAGAAAGAAAGAAACAAGAAAGAAAGAAACAAGAAAGAAAGAAGAAAGAAAGAAGAATGAAAGAAGAAAGAAAGAAAGAAGAAAGAAAGAAAGAAGTAAGAAAGAAGTAAGAAAGAAGTAAGAAAGAAAGAGGAAAGAAAGAAGAAAGAAAGAAAGAAGAAAGAAAGAAGAATAAAGAGGAAAAAAGAAGAAAGAAAGAAGTAAGAAAGAAGAAAGTAAAAAGAAAGAAAGAAGAAAGAAGAAGAAAGAAAGAAAGAAGAAAGAAACAAGAAAGAGAGAAGAAAAGAAAGAAAGAAAGAAGAAAGAAAGAAGAAAGAAAGAAAGAATGAAGAATGAAAGAAAGAAGAAAGAAAGAAAGAAGAAAGAAACAAGAAAGAAAGAAGAAAGAAAGAAAGAAGAAAGAAAGAAAGAAGTAAGAAAGAAGAAAGAAAGAAAGTAAGAAAGAAGAAAGAAGAAAGAAAGAAAGAAGAAAGAAAGAATGAAGAAAGAAGAAAGAAAGAAGAAGAAAGAAATAAGACGAAAGAAAAAAAGAAAGAAGAAAGAAAGAAAGAAGAAAGAAAGAAGAAAGAAAGAGAGAAGAAAGAAAGAAGAAAGAAAGAAGAATGAAAGAAAGAAGAAAGAAAGAAGAAAGAAAGAAAGAAAGAAGAAAGAAGAAGAAAGAAAGAAAGAAGAAAGAAAGAATGAAGAAAGAAAGAAGAAAGAAAGAAAGAAGAAAGAAAGAAGAAAGAAAGAAGAAAGAAAGATAGAAGAAAGAAAGAAGAAAGAAAGAAGTAAGAAAGAAAGAAGAAATAAAGAAAGAAAGAAGAAAGAAAGAAAGAAGAAAGAAAGAAGAAAGAAAGAGAAACGAAATAAGAAAGAAAGAAGTAAGAAAGAAGAACAAAGAAGAAAGAAAGAAGTAAGAAGAAAGAAGAAAGAAGAAAGAAAGAAGAAAGAAGAGGAACGAAAGAAGAAAGAAAGAAGTAAGAAAGAAGAAAGAAAGAAAAAAGAAAAAGTAAGAAAGAATTAAGAAAGAAAGAAGAAGAAAGAAAGAAGAAAGAAAGAAAGAAGAAAGAAAGAAAGAAAGAAAGAAAGAAAGAAAGAAAGAAAGAAGAAAGAAAGAAGAAAAAAAGAAAGAAAGAAGAAAGAAAGAAGAAAGAAAGAAGAAAGAAAGAACTAAGAAAGAAGTAAGAAAGAAAGAAGAAAGTAAGAAAGAAAGAAGAAAGAAAGAAAGAAGAAAGAAAGACGAAAGAAAAAAAGAAAGAAGAAATAAAGAAAGAAGAAAGAAAGAAGAAAGAAAGAGAGAAGAAAGAAAGAAGAAAGAAAGAAGAAAGAAAGAAGAAAGAAAGAATGAAGAAAGAAAGAAGAAAGAGAGGAAAGAAAGAAAGAAGAAAGAAAGAAGAAAGAAAGAAGAAAGAAAGAAAGAAGAAAGAAAGAAGAAAGAAAGAAGAAAGAAGTAAGAAAGAAAGAAGAAAGAAAGAAACAAGAAAGAAAGAAAGAAGAAAGAAAGAATAAATAAAGAATGAAGTAAGAAAGAAGAAATAAGGAAGAAAGAAAGAAGAAAGAAAGAATTAAGAAATAAGTAAGAAAGAAAGAAGAAAGAAAGAAGAAAGAAGAAGAAATAAAGAAGAAGAAATAAAGAAGAAAGAAAGAAGAAGAAAGAAAGAAGAAAGAAATAAAGAAGAAAGAAAGAAAGAAGTAAGAAAGAAAGTAGTAAGAAAGAATGAACTAAGAAAGAAGAAGAAAGAAGTAAGAAAGAAGTAAGAATGTAGTAAGAAAGAAGAAAGAAAAAGAAGAAAGAAGCTGGAAAGAGAAAGAAAGAAATAAGAAAGAAAGAAAGATGAAAGAAAGAAAGAAGAAAGAAAGAGAAAGAAGAAAGAAAGAAAGAAGAAAGAAAGAAGAAAGAAAGAAGTAAGAAGAAGTAAGAAAGAAAGAAGAAAGAAAGAAGAAAGGAAGAAAGGAGAAAGAAAGAAGAAAGAAGAAAGAAAGAATGAAGAAATAAAGAAAGAAGAAAGAAAGAAAGAAGAAAGAAAGAACTAAGAAAGAAGAAAGAAGAAAGAAACAAGTAAGAAAGTAGTAAGAAAGTAGTAAGAAAGAAGAAAGAAAGAAGAAAGAAAGAAGAAGGAAATAAGAAAGAAAGAAAGAAGAAAGAAAGAAAGAATTAAGAAAGAAGAAAGAAAGAGGAAAGAAAGAAGAAAGAAGAAGAAAGAAAGAAAGAAGAAAGAAACAAGGAAGAAAGAAGAAAGAAGAAGAAAGAAGAAAAAAGAAAGAAAGAAGAAAGACAGAAAGAAGAAAGAAAGAAGAAAGAAGAAAGAAGAAAGAAGAAAGAAGAAAGAAGAAAGAGAAAGAAGAAAGAAGAAAGAAGAAAGAAGAAAGAAGAAAGAAGAAAGAAGAAAGAAAAGAGGAAAGAAAGAATAAAGAAAGAAAGAAGAAAGAAAGAAGTAAGAAAGAAGAAAGAAGAAAGAAAGAAAGAAGAAAGAAAGAAAGAAAAAAGAAAGAAAGAAGAAAGAAAAAAGAAAGAAAGAAGAAAGAAAGACGATAGAAACAAAGAAGTAAGAAAGAAAGAAGAAAGAAAGAAGAAGAAAGAAAGAAGAAAGAAAGAAGAAAGACAGAAAGAAGAAAGAAAGAAGAAAGAAGAAAGAAGAAAGAAGAAAGAAGTAAGAAGAAAGAAAGAAAGAAGAAATAAAGATAGAGGAAAGAAAGAAAGAAGAAAGAAAGAAACAAGAAAGAAAGAAAGAACAAAGAAACAAGAAAAAGAAGAAAGAAGTAAGGAAGAAGTAAGAAAGAAAGAAGAAAGAAGAAAGAAAGAAAGAAGAAGAAAGAAGAAGAAAGAGAAAGAAAGAAGAAAGAAAGCAGTAAGAAAGAAGAAAGAAAAAAGAAAGAAAGAAGAAAGAAGATGAAAGAAAGAAAGAAGAAGAAAGAAGAAAGAAAGAAAGAAGAAACAAAGAAGAAAGAAAGAAGTAAGAAAGAAAGAAGAAAGAAAGAAGAAAGAAAGAAGAAAGAAAGAAAGAAGAAACAAAGAAGAAAGAAAAAAGAATGAAGAAGAAAGAAAGAAAGAAAGAAGAACAAAGAAGAAAGAAAGAAGAAAGAAGAAGAAATAAAGAAGAAAGAAGAGAAAGAAAGAAGAGAGAAAGAAAGAAGAAAGAAAGAAAGAAGAAAGAAAGAAGAAAGATAGAAGAAAAAAAGAAGAAAGAAAGAAGAAAGAAAGAAGAAAGAAAGAAGTAAGAAAAGAGGTAACTAAGAAAGAAAGAACTAAGAAAAAAGAAAGCAAGAAGAAAGAAAGAAGTAAGAAAGAAGTAAGAAAGTAGTATGAAAGAAGAAAGAAAGAAGTAAGAAAGGAGAAGGTAAGAAGAAAGAAAGAAAGAAAGAAAGAAAGAAAGAAAGAAAGAAAGAAAGAAGAAAGAAAGAAAGAAAGAAAGAAAGAAAGAAAGAAAGAAAGAAAGAAAAGAAAGAAAGAAAGAAAGAAAGAAAGAAAGAAGAAAGAAGGAAAGAAAGAAATAAAGAAAGAAAAAAAAGAAAAAAAGAAGATAGAAGAAAGAAAGAACTAAAAAAGAAGTAAGAAAGAAAGAAGAAAGAGAGAAAGAAGAAAGAAAGAACAAAGAAAGAAGAAAGAAAGAAGAAAGAAAGAAGAAGGAAAGAAGAAAGAAAGAATGAAAGAAAAAAGTAAGAAGAAAGAAAGAAGAAAGAAAGAAGAAAGAAAGAAAGAAGAAAGAAAGAAAGAAGAAAGAAAGAAAGAAGAAAGGAAGAAAGAAGAAAGAAAGAGGAACGAAAGAAGAAAGAGACAAGTAAGATAGAAGAAAGATGAAGTATGAAAGAAAGAAGAAAGAAAGAAGGAGGAAAGAATGAGGAAATAAAGAAGAAAGAAGAAAGAAGAAACAAGAAGAAAGAAGGAAAGAAGAAAGATAGAAGAAAGAAGAAAGAAAGAAAGAAGTAAGAAAGAAGAAAGAAAGAAGTAGAAAGAAGAAAGAAGAAAGAAAGAAAGAAGAAAGAAAGAATGAAGAAAGAAAGAAGAAAGAAGGAAGAAAGAAAAAAAAGAAAGAAGGAATGGAGAAAGAAAGAAGTAAGAAAGAAGAAAGAAGTAAGAAAGAAGAAAGAAAGAAAGAAGAAAGAAAGAAAGAAAGAAAGAAAGAAAGAAAGAAAGAAAGAAAGAAAAAAAGAAAGAAAGAAAGAAAGAAAGAAAGAAAGAAAGAAAAAGAAAGAAAGAAAAGAAAGAAAGAAAGAAAGAAAGAAAGAAAGAAAGAAAGAAAGAAAGAAAGAAGAAAGAAAGAAAGAAAGAAAGAAAGAGAAAGAAAGAAAGAAAAAAGAAAGAATGAAAGAAAGGAAGAAAGAAAGAAAGAAAGAAAGAAAGAAAGAAAGAAAGAAAGAAAGAAAGAAAGAAAGAAAGAAAGAAAGAAAGAAAGAAAGAAAGATAGAAATAAAGAAAAGAAGAAAGAAAGAAGAAATAAATAAAGAAAGAAAGAAAGAAAGAAGAAAGAAAGAAAAAGAAAGAAAGAAGAAAGAAAGAAGAAAGAAAGAAGAAAGAAAGAAAGAAGGAAGAAAGAAAGAAGAAAGAAAGAAGAAAGAAAGAAAGAAGAAAGAAAGAAAGAAGTAAGAAAGAAGAAAGAAAGAAAGAGGGAAGAAAGAAGAAGGAAAGAAAAAGAAATAAGAAAGAAAGAAGAAAGAAAGAAAGAAAGAAGAAATAAATAGAAAGAAAGAAGAAAGAAAGAAACAACAAATAAAGAAAGAAGAAAGAAAGAAAAAAAAAGAAAGCAGAAATAAAGAAGAAAGAAAGAAGTGAGAAAGAAGTAAGAAAGAAGAAAGAAAGAAAAAAGAAAGAAAAAATCAATAGAGTAAGAAAGAAGAAAGTAAGAAGGAAAGAAAGAAAGAAAGAAAGAAAGAAAGAAAGAAAGAAAGAAAGAAAGAAAGAAAGAAAGAAAGAAAGAAAGAAAGAAAGAAAGAAAGAAAGAAAGAAAAGAAAGAAAGAAAAAGAGAAAGAAAGAAGAAAGAAAGAAGAAAGAAAGAGAAAGAAAGAAAGAAGAAAGAAAGAAGAAAGAAAGAAAGAAAGAAGAAAGACGAAAGAAAGAAGGAAGGAAGAAGTAAGAAAGAAAGAAGAAACAAAGAAGAAAGAAAGAAGAAAGAAAGAAGAAAGAAAGAAATAAGAAAGAAAGAAGAAAGAAAGAAAGAAGTAAGATAGAAAAAAGAAAGAAAGAAGAAAGAAAGAAAGAAGAAAGAAAGAAAGAAAGAAGTAAGAAAGAAGTAAGAAAGAAGTAAGAAAGTAGAAGAAAGAAGAAAGAAAGAAGAAAGAAAGAAGAAGGAAAGAAGAAAGAAAGAAAGAAGAAAAAAAAAAGAAGAAAGAAAGAAAGAAGAAAGAAAGAAAGAAGAAAGAAAGAAAGAAGAAATAAAGATAGAGGAAAGAAAGAAAGAAGAAAGAAAGAAACAAGAAAGAAAGAAACAAGAAAAGAAAGAAGAAAGAAAGAAGAATGAAAGAAGAAAGAAAGAAAGAAGAAAGAAAGAAAGAAGTAAGAAAGAAGTAAGAAAGAAGTAAGAAAGAAAGAGGAAAGAAAGAAGAAAGAAAGAAAGAAGAAAGAAAGAAGAAATAAAGAGGAAAAAAGAAGAAAGAAAGAAGTAAGAAAGAAGAAAGTAAAAAGAAAGAAAGAAGAAAGAAGAAGAAAGAAAGAAAGAAGAAAGAAACAAGAAAGAGAGAAGAAAAGAAAGAAAGAAAGAAGAAAGAAAGAAGAAAGAAAGAAAGAATGAAGAATGAAAGCAAGAAGAAAGAAAGAAAGAAGAAAGAAACAAGAAAGAAAGAAGAAGAAAGAAAGAAGAAAGAAAGAAAGAAGTAAGAAAGAAGAAAGAAAGAAGTAAGAAAGAAGAAAGAAGAAAGAAAGAAAGAAGAAAGAAAGAATGAAGAAAGAAAGAAGAAAGAAGGAAGAAAGAAAAAAAAGAAAGAAAGAAGGAATGGAGAAAGAAAGAAGTAAGAAAGAAGAAAGAAGTAAGAAAGAAGAAAGAAAGAAAGAAGAAAGAAAGAAGAAAGAAAGAAAGAAGAAAGAAAGAAGAAAGAAAGAAGTAAGAAAGAAGTAAGAAAGAAGAAAGAAAGAAGAAAGGAAGAAGGAAAGAAGAAAGAAAGAAAGAAGAAAGAAAGAAAGAGAAAGAAGTAAGAAAGAAGAAAGAAAGAAAGAAGAAAGAAAGAAGAAGTAGAAAGAAAGAAGAAAGAAAGAAGAAAGAAAGAAAGAGAAAGAAAGAAGAAAGAAAGAAGTAAGAAAGAAGTAAGAAAGAAGTAAGAAAGAAGAAAGAAAGAAGAAAGGAAGAAGGAAAGAAGAAAGAAAGAAAGAAGAAAGAAAGAGAGAGGAAAGAAACCGGAAAGAAAGAAGAAAGAAAGAAGAAAGAAAGAAAGAAAGAAGAAATAAAGAAGAAAAAAGAAAGAGGAAAGAAAGAATGAGGAAAGAAAGAAGAAAGAAAGAAGAAAGAAAGAAAGAAGAAAGAAGAAAGAAAGAAAGAAGTAAGAAAGAAATAAGAAAGAAAGAAAGAAGTAAGAAAGAAAGAAGTAAGAAAGAATGAACTAAGAAAGAAGAAAGAAAGAAGAAAGAAAGAAAAAAGTAAGAAAGAAGAAATAAAGAGAAAGAAAGTAGAAAGTAAGAATTAAGAAATAAGTAAGAAAGAAAGAAGAAAGGAAGAAGAAAGAAAGAAGATATAAAGAAGAAATAAAGAAAGAAGAAAGAAGAAAGAAGAAAGAAAGAAAGAGAGAAGAAAGAAACAAAAAACAAAGAAAGAAAGAAGTAAGAAAGAAAGAAGTAAGAAAGAAAGAAGAAACAATGAACTAAGAAAGAAGAAAGAAGTAAGAAAGAAGTAAGAATGTAGTAAGAAAGAAGAAAGAAAAAAGAAAGAAAGAAGCTGGAAAGAATAAAAAAAAAAAGAAAGAAAGAAATAAGAAAGAAAGAAAGAAGAAAGCAAGTAAGAACAAAGAAAGAAAGACGAAAGAAAAAAAGAAAGAAGAAAGAAAGAAAGAAAGAAGAAAGAAAGAAGAATGAAAGAAGAAAGAAAGAAGAAAGAAAGAAGAAAGAAAGAAGAAAGAAAGAAGTAAGAAATAAGTAAGAAAGAAAGAAGAAAGAAAAAAAAAGAAAGAAAGAAAGAAAGAAAGAAAGAAAGAAAAAAAGAAAGAAAGAAAGAAAGAAAGAAAGAAAGAAAGAAAGAAAGAAAGAAAGAAAGAAAGAAAGAAGAAAGAAGAAAGAAGAAAGAAGAAAGAAAGAAGTAAGAAAGAAGTAAGAAAGAATTAAGAAAGTAGTAAGAAAGAAGAAATAAAGAAGAAAGAAAGAAGAAGGAAATAAGAAAGAAAGAAAGAATAAAGAAAGGAAGAAGAAGGAAAGAAAGAAGAAAGAATGAAAGAAGAAAGAAAGAAAGAAAGAAGAAAGAAAGAAGAAAGAATGAAGAAACAAAGATAGAAAGAAAGAAAAGAAAGAAAGAAAGAAAGAAGAAAGAAAGGAAAAGAAAGAAAGAAGAAAGAAAGAAGAAAGAAAGAAGAAAGAAAGAGGAACGAAGAAGAAAGAAAGAAGTAAGAACGAAGAAAGAAAGAAGAAAGAAAGAATTAAGAAAGAAGTAAGAAAGAAAGAAGAAAGAAAGAAAGAAAGAAGAAAGAAAGAAGGAGGAAAGAAAGAGGAAAGAAAGAAGAAAGACAGAAGAAAGAAAGAAGAAGGAAAGAAGAAAGAAAGAAAGAAGAAAGAAAGAAGAAATAAAGAAGAAAGAAAGAAGAAAGAAAGAAAGAAGAAAGAAAGAAAGAAGAAAGAAAGAAAGAAGAAAGAAAGAAAGAAGAAAGAAAGAAGAAAGAAAGAAAAAAGAAAGAAGTAAGAAAGAAGTAAGAAAGAAAGAAGAAAGAAAGAAAGAAGAAAGAAAGAAAGAAGAAATAAAGACGAAAGGAAAAAAGAAAGACAGAAGAAGAAAGAAAGAAGAAAGAAAGAGAGAAGAAAGAAAGTAGAAAGAAAGAAGAAAGAAAGAAGAAAGAAAGAAAGAAGAAAGAACTAAGAAAGAAGGAAGAAAGAAAGAAGAAAGAAAGAAAGAAGAAAGAAAGAAGAAAGAAAGAAGTAAGAAACAAAGAAGAAAGAAAGAAACAAGAAAGAAAGAAAGAAGAAAGAAAGAAGAAATAAAGAAAGAAGTAAGAAAGAAGAAATAAGGAAGAAACAAAGAAGAAGAAAGAATTAAGAAATAAGTAAGAAAGAAAGAAGAAAGAAAGAAGAAAGAAAGAAGAAATAAAGAAGAAATAAAGAAAGAAGAAAGAAAGAAGAAAGAAAGAAGAAACAAATAAGAAGAAAGAAAGAAATAAGAAAGAAAGAAAGAAGTAAGAAAGAAAGAAGTAAGAAAGAATGAACTAAGAAAGAAGAAAGAAAGAAGAAAGAAAGAAGTAAGAAAGAAAGAAGAAAGAAAGAAGAAAGAAAGAAAGAAAGAAGAAAGACGAAAGAAAGAAGGAAGGAAGAAGTAAGAAAGAAAGAAGAAACAAAGAAGAAAGAAAGAAGAATGAAAGAAGAAAGAAAGAAATAAGAAAGAAAGAAGAAAGAAAGAAAGAAGTAAGAAAGAAAGAACAAAGAAAGAAGAAAGAAAGCAGAAAGAAAGAAAGAAAGGAGAAGGAAAAAAGAAAGAAGAAAGAAAGAAGAAAGAAGAAAGAAAGAAGAAAGTAAGAAACAAGAAAGAAAGAAGAAAGAAAGAAAGAAAGAAAGAAAGAAAGAAGAAAGATAGACGAAAGAAAGAAAGAAAGAAAGAAAGAAAGAAAGAAAGAAAGAAAGAAAGAAAGAAAGAAAGAAAGAAAGAAAGAAGAAGATAGACGAAAGAAGAAGGAAGAAGAAGGAAGAAAGAAAGAAGAAAGAAAGAAGAAGAAAAAAGTAAGAAGGAAGTAATAAAGAAGTAAGAAAGAAGAAAGAAAGAAGAAAGAGAGAAGGAAAGAAGAAAAAAAGAAGAAGGAAGAAAGAAAGAAGAAAGGATGGAAGAAGAAAGAAAGAGGAAAGAAAGTAGTAAGAAGGAAGTAAGAAAGAAGTAAGAAAGAAGAAAGAAAGAAGAGAGAAAGAAGAAAGAAATAAAGAAGAAAGAAGAAAGAAAGAAAGAAAGAAAGAACAAGAAAGAAAGAAAGAAGAAAGAAAGAAGAAAGAAAGAAGAAAGAAAGAAGAAAGAAAGAAGAAAGAAAGAAGAAAGAAAGAATCAATAACGGAAGAAAGAAAGAGAGAAAGAGAGAAAGAAAGAAGAAAGAAAGAAGAAAGAAAGAAGAAAGAAAGAAAGAAGAAAGAAAGAAGAAAGAAAGAAAGAAAGAAAGAAAGAAAGAAAGAAGAAAGATAGACGAAAGAAAGAAGGAAGAAAGAAGGAAGAAAGACAGAATAAAGAAAGAAGAAAGAAAGAAGAAAGAAAGAAGTAAGAAAGAAAGAAGAAAGAAAGAAAGAAGATAGAAAAAGAAAGAAAGAAGAAAGAAAGAATAAAGAAAGAAAGAGGAAAGAAAGAACAAAGAAAGAAGAAAGAAAGAAGAAAGAAAGAAGAAAGAAAGAAGAAAAAAGAAGAAAGAAAGAAAGAAAGGAGAAGGAAAAAAGAAAGAAAGAAGAAAGAAAGAAGAAAGAAGAAAGAAAGAAGAGAGAAAGAAGAAAGTAAGAAAGAAGAAATAAAGAAGAAAGAAAGAAGGAAGACAGATGAAGGAAAGAAGAAAGAAAGAAAGAAGAAAGAAAGAAGAAGAAAAAAGTAAGAAGGAAGTAAGAAAGAAGTAATTAAGAAGTAAGAAAGAAGAAAGAAAGAAGAAAGAAAGAAGGAAAGAAGAAAGAAAGGAAGAAGGAAGAAAGAAAGAAGAAAGAATGGAAGAAGAAAGAAAGAAGAAAGTAAGTAGTAAGAAAGAAGTAAGAAAGAAGTAAGAAAGAAGAGAGAAAGAAGAAAGAAAGAAAGAAGAAAGAAAGAAGGAAAGAAACAAGAAAGAAAGAAGAAAGAAAGAAGAAAGAAAGAACTAAGAAAGAAAAAAGAAAGAAGAAAGAAAGAAGTAAGAAAGAAGTAATAAAGTAGAAAGAAAGAAGAAAGAAAGAAGAAAGAAAGAAAGAAGGAAATAAGAAAGAAAGAAGAAAGAAAGAAAGAAAGAAAGAAAGAAAGAAGAAAGATAGACGAAAGAAAGAAAGAAAGAAAGAAAGAAAGAAAGAAAGAAAGAAAGAAAGAAAGAAAGAAAGAAAGAAAGAAAGAAAGAAAGAAGAAAGATAGACGAAAGAAAGAAGGAAGGAAGAAGGAAGAAAGAAAGAAGAAAGAAAGAAGAAGAAAAAAGTAAGAAGGAAGTAATAAAGAAGTAAGAAAGAAGAAAGAAAGAAGAAAGAGAGAAGGAAAGAAGAAAAAAAAGAAGAAGGAAGAAAGAAAGAAGAAAGGATGGAAGAAGAAAGAAAGAGGAAAGAAAGTAGTAAGAAGGAAGTAAGAAGAAGTAAGAAAGAAGAAAGAAAGAAGAGAGAAAGAAGAAAGAAATAAGAAGAAAGAAGAAAGAAAGAAAGAAAGAAAGAAACAAGAAAGAAAGAAAGAAGAAAGAAAGAAGAAAGAAAGAAGAAAGAAAGAAGAAAGAAAGAAGAAAGAAAGAAGAAAGAAAGAATCAATAACGGAAGAAAGAAAGAGAGAAAGAGAGAAAGAAAGAAGAAAGAAAGAAGAAAGAAAGAAGAAAGAAAGAAAGAAGAAAGAAAGAAGAAAGAAAGAAAGAAGAAAGAAAGAAAGAAGAAAGATAGACGAAAGAAAGAAGGAAGAAAGAAGGAAGAAAGACAGGAATAAAGAAAGAAGAAAGAAAGAAGAAAGAAAGAAGTAAGAAAGAAAGAGAAAGAAAGAAAGAAGATAGAAAAAAGAAAGAAAGAAGAAAGAAAGAATAAAGAAAGAAAGAGGAAAGAAAGAACAAAGAAAGAAGAAAGAAAGAAGAAAGAAAGAAGAAAGAAAGAAGAAAAAAGAAGAAAGAAAGAAAGAAAGGAGAAGGAAAAAAGAAAGAAAGAAGAAAGAAAGAAGAAAGAAGAAGAAGAAGAGAGAAAGAAGAAGTAAGAAAGAAGAAATAAAGAAGAAAGAAAGAAGGAAGACAGATGAAGGAAAGAAGAAAGAAAGAAAGAAGAAAGAAAGAAGAAGAAAAAAGTAAGAAGGAAGTAAGAAAGAAGTAATTAAGAAGTAAGAAAGAAGAAAGACAAGAAGAAAGAAAGAAGGAAAGAAGAAAGAAAGGAAGAAGGAAGAAAGAAAGAAGAAAGAATGGAAGAAGAAAGAAAGAAGAAAGTAAGTAGTAAGAAAGAAGTAAGAAAGAAGTAAGAAAGAAGAGAGAAAGAAGAAAGAAAGAAAGAAGAAAGAAAGAAGGAAAGAAACAAGAAAGAAAGAAGAAAGAAAGAAGAAAGAAAGAACTAAGAAAGAAAAAAGAAAGAAGAAAGAAAGAAGTAAGAAAGAAGTAATAAAGTAGAAAGAAAGAAGAAAGAAAGAAGCAAGAAAGAAAGAAGGAAATAAGAAAGAAAGAAGAAGAAGAAAGAAAGAAGAAAGAAAGAAGAAAGAAAGAAGTAAGAAATAAGCAAGAAAGAAAGAAAAAAGAAAGAAAGAAGAAAGAAAGAAATAGGAAAGAAAGAGGAAAGAAAGAAGAAAGAAGAAAGAAGAAAGAAAGAAGAAAGAAAGAAGTAAGAAAGAAAGAAGTAAGAAAGAAGTAAGAAAGAAAGAAAGAAAAAAGAAAGAAGAAGAAAGAAGAAAGAAAGAAAGAACAAAGAAGAAAGAAGAAGGAAAGAAAAAAACAAAGAGGAAAGAAAGGAGATAGAAGAAAGAACGAAGAAAGAAAGAAAGAAGAAAGAAAGAAAAAGAGATAAGTAAGAAAGAAGTAAGAAAGAAGAAAGAAAGAAAGAAGAAAGAAAGAAAGAAGAAAGAAAGAAGAAAGAAATAAGAAAGAAAGAAGAAAGAAAGAAGAAGGAAAGAAAAAAGAAAGAGGAAAGAAAGAAAGAAAGAAAGAAGAAAGAAAGGAGAAAGAAAGAAGAAAAAAAGAAGTAAGAAAGAAGTAAGAAAGAAGAAAGAAATAAGAAATAAAGAAGAAAGAAATAAAGAAGAAAGAAAGAAGAAAGGAGGAAAGAAAGAAAGAAAGAAGAAAGAAAAAAAGAAGTAAGAAAGAAGAAAGAAAGAAGAAAGAAAGAAGAAAGAAAGAATCAATAAAGGAAGAAAGAAAGAAAGAAAGAAAGAAAGAAAGAAAGAAAGAAGAACGAAAGAAAGAAAGAAAGAAAGAAAGAAAGAAAGAAAGAAAGAAAGAAAGAAAGAAAGAAAGAAAGAAGAAAGAAAGAAGAAAGAAAGAAGAAAGAAAGAAAGAAGAAAGAAAGAAGTAAGAAAGAAAGAAGAAAGAAAGAAAGAAGTAAGGTAGAAAAAAGAAAGAAAGAAGAAAGAAAGAAAGAAGAAAGAAAGAATCAAGAAAGAAAGAAGAAAGTAAGAAGTAAGAAAGAAGTAAGAAATAAGTAAGAAAGAAAGAAAAAAGAAAGAAAGAAGAAAGAAAGAAATAGGAAAGAAAGAGGAAAGAAAGAAGAAAGAAGAAAGAAAGAAGAAAGATAGAAAGAAGAAAGAAAGAAGAAAGAAAGATATAAGAAAGAAGTAAGAAAGAAAGAAGTAAGAAAGAAGTAAGAATGAAAGAAAAAAGAAAGTAATAAGAAAGAAGAAAGAAAGAAAGAAAAAAGAAAGAAGAAAGAAGAAGAAAGAAAGAAAGAACAAATAAGAAAGAAGAAGGAAAGAAAAAAGAAAGAGGAAAGAAAGAAGAAAGAAGAAAGAAAGGAGAAAGAATGAAAGAAGAAAGAAAGAAAAAGAGAGAAGTAAGAAAGAAGTAAGAAAGAAGAAAGAAAGTAAGAAGAAAGAAAGAAAGAAGAAAGAAATAAGAAAAAAAGAAGAAAGAAAGAAGGAAAGAAAAAAGAAAGAGGAAAGAAAGAAAGAAAGAAAGAAGAAAGAAAGAAAGGAGAAAGAATGAAAGGAGAAAGAAAGACAAAAAGAAGTAAGAAATAAGTAAGAAAAAAGTAAGAAAGAAGAAAGAAATAAGAAATAAAGAAGAAAGAAATAAAGAAGATAGAAAGAAGAAAGTAAGAAAGAAAGAAAGAAAGAAGAAAGAAATAAAGAAGTAAGAAAGAAGAAAGAAAGAAAGAAGAAAGAAAGAAGAAGAAAGAATCAATAAAGGAAGAAAGAAGAAAGTATGAAGAAAGAAAGAAGAAAGAAACAAAATAGAAGAAAGAAGAAATAAAGAATAAAGAAAGAAGAAAGAAAGAAGAAAGAAAGAAGAAAGAAGAAAGAAGAAAGAAAGAAAGAAGAAAGAAAGAAAGAAGAAAGAAAGAAAGAAGAAAGAAAGAAGTAAGAAAAAATAAAGAAAGAAAGAAGAAAGAAAGAAGAAAGAAAGAACAAAGAAAGAAAAAAAGAAGAAAGAAAAAAGAAAGAAAGAAAGAATAAAGAAAGAAGAAAGAAAGAAGAAAGAAAGAAGAAAGAAGAAAGAAAGTAAGAAGAAAGAAAGAAAGAAAGAAGAAAGAAATCAGAAAGAAAGAAGAAAGAAAGAAGTAAGAAAGAAAGAAGAAAGAAAGAACGAAGAAAGAACTAAGGAAGAAGAAAGAAAGAAGAAAGAAAGTAGTAAGAAAGAAGAAAGAAAGAAGAAAGAAAGAAGAAGGAAACAAGAAAGAAAGAAGAAAGAAAGAAGAAAGAAGAAAGAAAGAAGAAAGAAAGAAGAAAGAAAGAAACAAGTAAGAAAGAAAGAAGAAAGAAAGAAGAAAGAAAGAAGAAAGAAAGAAGTAAGAAAAAAGTAAGAAAGAAAGTAGAAAGAAAGAAGAAAGAAAGAAGAAAGAAAGAAAGAAGAAAGAAAGAAGGAAGACAGAAAGAAGAAAGAAAGAAAGAAGAAAGAAAGAAGAAAGAAATAGGAAAGAAAGAAGTAAGAAAGAAAGAAAAAAGAAAGAAGAAAGAAAGAACTAAGAAAGAAGAAAGAAAGGAGAAAGAAAGAAGAAATAAAGAAGTAAGAAAGAAGTAAGAAAGTAGTATGAAAGAAGACAGAAAGAAGAAAGAAAGAAGGAAAGAAGAAAGAAAGAAGAAAGAAAGAAAGAAAGAAAGAAGAAAGAAGAAAGAAAGAGGAAGAAAGAAGAAGGAAATAAGAAAGAAAGAAAGAAGAAAGCAATAAGAAAGAAAGAAAGAAGAAAGAAAGAAGAAAGAAAGAAGAAATAAAGAAGAAAGAAATAAAGAAGAAAGAAAGAAAGAAGAAAGAAAGAAGAAAGAAAGAAGAAAGAAAGAAGAAAGAAAGAAGAAAGAAAGAAGAAATAGAGAAATTAGTAAGAAAGAAGTAAGAAAGAAGAAAGAAAGAAGAAAGAAAGAAGAAAGAAAGAAAGAAGAAAGACGAAAGAAAGAAAGAAGAAAGAAAGAAGAAAGAAAGAAGAAAGAAGAAGAAAGAAGAAAGAAGAAATAGAGAAATTAGTAAGAAAGAAGTAAGAAAGAAGAAAGAAAGAAGAAAGAAAGAAGAAAGAAAGAAAGAAGAAGAAAGACGAAAGAAAGAAAGAAGAAAGAAAGAAGAAAGAAAGAAGAAAGAAGAAGAAAGAAGAAAGAAGAAAGAAGAAAGAAGAAAGAAGAAAGAAGAAAGAAGAAAGAAGAAAGAAGAAAGAAGAAAGAAGAAAGAAGAAAGAAAGAAGAAAGAAAGAAGAAAGAAGAAAAAAAGAAAGAAGAAAGAAAGAAGAAAGAAAGAAGAAGGAAGAAGAAAGAAAGAAGAAATAAAGAAAGAAGAAAGAAAGAAGAAAGAAAGAAGAAAGAAGGAAGAAAGAAAGAGGAAAGCAAGAAAGAAAGAAGAAACAAAGGACGAAGAAAGAAAGAAAGAAGAAATAAGAAACAAAGAAGAAAGAAAGAAAGAAAGAAGAAAGAAGAAAGAAAGAAGTAAAAAAGGAGAAAGAAAGAAGAAAAAACGAAAGGAGAAAGAAAGAAGAAAGAAAAAAAGAGGAAAGAAAGAGAGAAGAAAGAGAGAAGAAAGAAAGAAGAAAGAAAGAAAGAAAGAAGGAAAGAAGGAAAGAAGGAAAGAAGGAAAGAAGGAAAGAAAGAAAGAAAGAAAGAAAGAAAGAAAGAAAGAAAGAAAGAAAGAAAGAAAGAAAGAAAGAAAGAAAGAAAGAAAGAAGAAACAAAGAAAGAAGAAAGAAAGAAAGAAGAAAGAAAGAGGAAAGAAAGAAAGAAGAAAGAAAGAAAGAAGAAAGAAAGAAAGAAGAAAGAAGATAGAAAGAAGACAGAAAGAATACAGAAAGAAGAAAGAAAGAAGAAAGAAAGTATGAAGAAAGAAAAAAGAAGAAAGAAAGAAAGAAGAAAGAAAGATAGAAGAAAGAAATAAAGAAATAAAGTAGAAAGAAGAAAGAAAGAAGAAAGAAAGAAAGAAGAAAGAAAGAATAAAGAAGAAAGAAGAAAGAAGAAAGAAGAAAGAAGAAAGAAGAAAGAAAGTAGAAAGAAAGAAGTAAGAAAGAATTAAGAAAGAAGTAAGTTAGAAAGAAGAAAGAACGAAGAAAGAAAGAAGAAAGAAAGAAGAAAGAAATAAAAAAGAAAGAAAGAAGAAAGAAAGAAAGAAGAAAAAAAGAAGGAAGAAGAAAGAAAGAAGAAAGAAAGAAGAAATAGAGAAAGAAGAAATAGAAAGAAAGAAAGAGGAAAAGAAAGAAAGAAAGAAGAAAGAAAGAAGAAAGAAAGAAAGAAGAAAGAAAGATTGAAGAAAGAAGAGAGAAAGTAGAAAGAAAGAAGAAAGAAAGAAGAAAGAAAGAAAGAAGAAACAAAGAAAGAAGAAAGAAAGATGAAAGAAAGAAGAAAGAGAGAAGAAATAAGAAAGAAAGAAGAAAGAAAGAAAGAAGTAAGAAAGAAGAAAGAAAGAAGAAAAAAAGAAGAAAGAAAGAGAGAAAGAAATAGAGAAAGAAAGAGAGAAAGAAAGAGAGAAAGAAAGAAAGAGAGAAAGAAAGAGAGAAAGAAAGAGAGAAAGAACGAGAGAACGAGAGAACGAGAGAACGAGAGAACGAGAGAAAGAGAGAAAGAGAGAAAGAAAGACAGAAAGACAGAAAGAAAGAAAGAAAGACAGAAAGAAAGAAAGAAAGACAGAAAGAAAGAAAGAAAGAAAGAAAGAAAAAAAGAAAGAAAGAAGAAAGAAAAAGAAAGGAAGAAGAAAGAAAGAAGAAAGAAAGAAGAAAGAAAGAAGAAAGAGAATAAAAAGTAAGAAAGAAGTAAGAAAGAGGAAAGAAAGAAGAAAGAAAGAAGAAAGAAAGAAAGAAGAAAAAAGAAAGAAGAAAGAAAGAAGAAAGAAAGAGGAAAGAAAGAAAGAAGGAAGAAAAAAGAAAGAATGAAGTAAGGAGGAAGCAAGAAAGAAGAAAGAAAGAAGAAACACAGAAGAAAGAAAGAAAGAAGAAAGAAAGAAGAAAGAAAGAAAGAATAAAGAAAGAAGAAAGAAAGAAGAAAGAAAGCATGAAGAAATAAAGAAGAAAGAAAGAAAGAAGAATGAAAAAATAAAGAAAGAATAAAGAAAGAAGAAAGAAAGAATGAAGAAAGAAAGAAAGAAGAAAGAAAGTAGAAAGAAAGAAAGAAGAAAGAAAGAAAGAAGAAAGAAAGAATGAAGAAAGAAGGAAGAAAGAAAGAAGAAAGAAAGAACTAAGAAAGAAGAAAGAAAGAGAGAAGAAAGAAAGAAAGAAGTAAGAAAGAAAGAAGAAAGAAAGAAGAAAGAAAGAAGAAAGAAAGAAGAAAGAAAGAAGAAAGAAAGAAAGAAAGAAGAAGGAAAAATAGAAGAAAGAAATAAAGAAATAAAGTAGAAAGAAGAAAGAAGAAAGAAAGAAGAAAGAAAGAAAGAAGTAAGAAAGAAGAAAGAAAGAAGAAAGCAAGAAGAAAGACAGAAGAAAGAAGAATGAAGAAAGAAAGTAGAAAGAAAGAAGTAAGAAAGAATTAAGAAAGAAGTAAGTAAGAAAGAAGAAAGAAAGAAGAAAGAACGAAGAAAAAAAGAAGAAAGAAGAAAGAAAGAAGAAAGAAAGAAGAAAGAAAGAAGAAGGAAAGAAAGAAAGAGGAAAGAAAGAAAGAAGAAAGAAGAAAGAAAGAAGAAAGAAAGAAAGAAGAAAGAAAGAGGAAAGAAAGAAAGAAGAAAGAAAAAAGAAAGAATTAAATAAGGAAGAAGCAAGAAAGAAGAAAGAAAGAAGAAACACAGAAGAAAGAAAGAAAGAAAGAAGAAAGAAAGAAGAAAGAAAGAAAGAATGAAGAAAGAATAAAGAAAGAAGAAAGACAGAAGAAAGAAAGAATGAAGAAAGAAAGAATGAAGAAAGAAAGAAAGAAGAAAGAAAGAAAGAAAAATGAAAAAATAAAGAAAGAATAAAGAAAGAAGAAAGAAAGAAAGAAGAAAGTAGAAAGAAAGAAAGAAGAAAGAAAGAAAGAAGAAAGAAAGAATGAAGAAAGAAGGAAGAAAGAAAGAAGAAAGAAAGAACTAAGAAAGAAGAAAGAAAGAAAGAAGAAAGAAAGAAAGAAGTAAGAAAGAAAGAAGAAAGAAAGAATAAAGAAAGAAGAAAGAAAGAAGAAAGAAAGAAGAAAGAAAGAAGAAAGAAAGAAAGATGAAAGAAAGAAAGAAAGAAGAAAGAAAGAAGAAAGAAAGAAGAAAGAGGGAAAGAATAAAGAAAGAATAAAGAAAGAAGAAAGAAGAAAGAAAGAAGAAAGAAAGATAGAAGAAAGAAATAAAGACATAAAGTAGAAAGAAGAAAGAAAGAAGAAAGAAAGAAGACAGAAGAAAGAAGAAAGAAGAAAGAAAGTAGAAAGAAAGAAGTAAGAAAGAATTAAGAAAGAAGTAAGTAAGAAAGAAGAAAGAAAGAAGAAAGAACGAAGAAAGAAAGAAGAAAGAAAGAAGAAAGAAAGAAGAAAGAAAGAAGAAAGAAAGAAGAAAGAAAGAAGAAGGAAAGAAAGAGAGAGGAAAGAAAGAAAGAAGAAAGACGAAAGAAAGAAAGAAAGAAGAAAGAAAAAAGAAGAAAGAAAGAAAGAAGAAAGAAAGAAGAAAGGAAGAAGAAAGAAAGAATAAAAAAAGAAGAAAGAAAGAAAGAAAGAAAAAAAGGAAGAAAGAAGAAAGAAAGAAGAAAGAAAGAAAGAAGAAAGAAAGAAGAAAGAAGAATAAAGAAGAAAGAAGAAAGAAAGAAGAAAGAAAGAAGTAAGAAAGAAAGAAGAAAGAAAGTAGAAAGAAAGAAGAAAGAAAGAAGAAAGAAAGAAAGAATGATAGAAAGAAGTAAGAAAGAAGTAAGAAAGAAGAAAGAAAGTAGAAAGAAAGAAGAAAGAAGAAAGAAAGAAGAAAGAAAGAAGAAAGAAAGAAGAAAGAAAGAAAAGCAAGGCAAGGGAAGGCAAAAGGGGAAAAGAAGCCAATTCAAGTCAATGTAAAAGGGCAAAGCAAGCCAAGGCAAGGCAAGCCAAAAGGGCAAAGCAAAACAAGGGAAGGGAAGGCAAAAGGGCAAAGTAAGGCAAGGCCAGGCAAAAGGGCAAAGTAAGGAAAGGCAACGGAAAAGGGAAAAGAAGAGCAAGGAAAGGGAAGGCAAAACGGCAAAGGAAGCCAATTCAAGGCAAGGTAAAAAGGGCAAAGCAAGCCAAGGCAAGGCAAGCCAAAAGGGCAAAGCAAAGCAAGGAAGGGCAGGCAAAAGGGCAAAGTAAGGGAATTCAAGGCAAGGTAAAAGGGCAAAGCAAACCAAGGCAAGGCAAGGTAAAAGGGCAAAGCAAGGCAAGGCAAGGCAAAAGCGGAAAGCAAGGCAAGGCCAGACAAAAGGGCAAAGCAAGGTAAGAGAATGTATGGCAAAAAAGCAAAGCAAGGCATGGCAATGCAAAAGGGCAAAGCAAGGCCGAGGGAAGGGAAAAGGGCAATGCAAGGCAAGGCAAGGAAAGGCAAAAGGGTAAACCAAAGGAAGGCAAAAGGGCAAAGCAAGGCAAGGCAAAATGGCAAAGCAAGGAAAGGCAAGAGAGGCAAGGCAAGAGAAGGCAATACAAAAGGGCAAAAAAAATGGAAGGCAGGGTAAGGAAAAAGGGCAAAGCAAGGCAAGGCAAGGCAAGGCAAAAGGGTAAGGCAAGACAAGACAAGGCAAAAGCGGAAAAACAAGGCAAGGCAAGGCAGAAGGGCAAAGCAAGGCAAGAGAAGGCAAGGCAAGAGAAGGCAAGGCAAAAGGGCAAAGAAAGGGAAGGCAAGGCAAAAGGGCAAAGCAAGGCAAGGCAAAAGGATAATGCATGACAAGGCAAGGCAAAAGGGCAAAGCAAGGCAAGGGAAGAAAAGGCAAAAAGGTATAGCAAAGCAAGGCAATGCAAGGCAAAAGGGCATAGCAAGACAAAACAAGGAAAGGCAAAAGGGCAAAGCAATGCAAGGCAAGGCAAGGCAAAAGGACAAAGCTAGGCAAGGCAAGGCAAAAGTGGAAAGTTTGGCAAGGAAAGGCAAGGCAAAATGGCAAAGCAAGGCAAGAAAAGGCAAAAGGGCAAAGAAAGGGAAGGCAAGGCAAGGCAAAAGGTCAAAGCACGGCAAGGGAAGGCAAAAGTGCAAAGAAATAAAGGCAAAGCAAGGCAAATGGGCAAAGAAATAAAGGTAAGGCAAGGCAAAAGGTCAAAGCAAGGCAAGTCAAGGCAAAAGGGCAAAGCGAAGCAAGGCAACGGAAGGCAAAAGGGCAAAGGAAGCCAATTCTAAGGCAAGGTAAAAGGGCAAAGGAAGCCAAGGCAAGGCAAGCCAAAAGGGCAAAGCAAAGCAAGGGAAGGGAAGTCAGAAGGGCAAAGTAAGCCAAGGCAAGGCAAAAGGGGAAAGTAAGGAAAGGCAAGAGAAGGAAAGGCAACAGAAGGCAAGATAAAAGGGCAACGAAAGGGAAGGCAAGGCATGGCGAAAGGGCAAAGCAAAGCAAGGAAGGGCAGGCAAAAGGGCGAAGTAAGGGAATTCAAGGCAAGGTAAAAGGGCAAAGCAAGGCAAGGCAAGGCAAAAGCGGAAAGCAAGGCAAGGCAAGGCAAAAGGGCAAATAAGGTTAGAGAAGGTGTGGCAAAAAAGCAAAGCAAGGCATGGCAATGCAAAAGGACAAACCAAGGCCGAGGGAAGGGAAAAGGGCAATGCAAGGCAAGGCAAGGAAAGGCAAAAGGGTAAACCAAGGCAAGACAAAAGGGCAAAGCAAGGCAAGGCAAAATGGCAAAGCAAGGAAAGGCAAGAGAGGCAAGGCAAGAGAAGGCAATGCAAAAGGGCAAAAAAAATGGAAGGCAGGGTAAGGAAAAAGGGCAAAGCAAGGCAAGGCAAGGCAAGGCAAAAGGGTAAGGCAAGACAAGACAAGGCAAAAGCGGAAAAACAAGGCAAGGCAAGGCAGAAGGGCAAAGCAAGGCAAGAGAAGGCAAGGCAAGAGAAGGCAAGGCAAAAGGGCAAAGAAAAGGAAGGCAAGGCAAGGCAAAAGGGCAAAGCAAGACATGGCAAGGCAAGGCAAAAGGGTAAGGCATGACAAGGCAAGGCAAAAGGGCAAAGCAAGGCAAGGCAAGGCAAAAGTGCAAAGAAATAAAGGCAAAGCAAGGCAAATGGGCAAAGAAATAAAGGTAAGGCAAGGCAAAAGGGCAAAGCAAGGCAAGTCAAGGCAAAAGGGCAAAGCGAAGCAAGGCAAGGGAAGGCAAAAGGGCAAAGGAAGCCAATTCTAAGGCAAGGTAAAAGGGCAAAGGAAGCCAATGCAAGGCACGCCAAAAGGGCAAAGCAAAGCAAGGGAAGGGAAGGCAGAAGGGCAAAGTAAGGCAAGGCAAGGCAAAAAGGGAAAGTAAGGAAAGGCAAGAGAAGGAAAGGCAACATAAGGCAAGGCAAAATGGCAAAGCAAGGCAAGTCAACACAAAAGGGCAAAGCAAGGTAAGGCAAGGCAAGGCAAAACGGCAAACTCAGGCAAGGCAAGGCAAAAGGGTAGGGTAAGGCAAGGCAAGGCAAAAGGGTAGGGTAAGGCAAGGCAAGTCAAGGCAAAAGGGCAAAGCAAAGCAAGGCAAGGAAAGCTAAAAGGGGAAAGGAAGCCAATTCAATGCAAGGTAAAAGGGCAAATCAAGCCAAGGCAAGGCAAGCCAAAAGGGCAAAGCAAAGCAAGGAAGGGAAGGCAAAAGGGAAAAGTAAGGGAATTCAAGGCAAGGTAAAAGGGCAAAGCAAACCAAGGCAAGGCAAGGTAAAAGGGCAAAGCAAGGCAAGGCAAGGCAAAAGTGAAAAGCTTGGCAAGGCAAGGCAAAAGGACAAAGCAAGGTAAGGCAAGGCAAAAGGGCAAAGCAAGGTAAGAGAAGGTATGGCGAAAAAGCAATGCAAGGCAAGGCAATGCAAAAGGGCAAAGCAGGACGAGGGAAGGGAAAAGGACAATGCAAGGCAAGTCAAAGCAAAAGGGCAAAGCAAGTTAAGGTAAGTCAAGGCAAAATGGCAAAATCAGGCAAGGTAAGGCAAAAGGGTAAAGGAAGGCAAGGCAATCAAGGCAAAAGGGCAAAGTAAGGCTAGGCAAGGCAAAAAGGTAAAGCGAGGCAAGGCAAAAGGGCAAAGCAAGGCAAGGCAAGGCAAAAGGGCAAAACAAGTCAAGGCAAGGCAAAAGGACAAAGCAAGGTAAGGCAAGGCAAGGCAAAAGGGTAAAGGAAGGCAAGGCAAGTGAAGGCGAAAGGGCAAAGCAAAGCAATTCAAGGGAAGGCAAAAGGGCAAAACAAGCCAAGGCAAGGCAAAATTGTAAATGGGGAAAGCAAAGCGAGGGAAGGCAAGGCAAAAGGGCAAAGTAAGGCAAGGCAAGGCAAAAGGGCAAAGCAAGGAAAGGCAAGGAATAAGGGCAAAGCAAAGCAAGGCAAGGGAAAGCAAAATGGCAAAGGAAGCCAATTCAAGGCAAGGTAAAAGGGCAAAGCAAGCCAAGGCAAGGCAAGCTAAAATGGCAAAACAAAGCAAGGAGGGGAAGGCAAAAGGGCAAAGTAAGGGAATTCAGGGCAAGGTAAAAGGGCAAAGCAAACCAAGGCAAGGAAAGGTAAAAGGGCAAAGCAAGGCAAGGCAAAAGTGAAAAGCTTGGCAAGGCAAGTCAAGGCAAAAGTGCAAAGCAAGACAAGGCAGGGCAAGGCAAAAGCGGAAAGCAAGGGAAGGCAAGGCAAAAGGGCAAAGCAAGGTAAGAGAAGGTATGGCAAAAAAGCAAAGCAAGGCATGGCAATGCAAAACGGCAAAGCAAGGCCGAGGGAAGGGAAAAGGGCAATGCAAGGCAAGGCAAGGAAAGGCAGAAGGGTAAACTAAAGGAAGGCAAAAGGGCAAAGCAAGGCAAGGCAAAATGGCAAAGCAAGGAAAGGCAAGAGAGGCAAGGCAAGAGAAGGCAATGCAAAAGGGCAAAAAAAATGGAAGGCAAGATAAGGAAAAAGGGCAAAGCAAGGCAAGGCAAGGCAAGGCAAAAGGGTAAGGCAAGACAAGTCAAGGCAAAAGCGGAAAACAAGGCAAGGCAAGGCAAAAGAGGCAAGGAAAGGCAATAGACGGCAAGGTAAGAGAAAGCAAGATAAAAGGGCAAAAAAACGGAAGGCAAGGCAAGGCAAAAGGGCAAAGCAAGGCAAGGCAAGGAAAAAGGACAAAGTAAGCCAAGGCATGGAGAGGCAAAAAGGCAAAAGGGCAAAGCATGGCAAGGCAAGGCAAAAGGGCAATGCAAGGATAGGAAAGGAAAGGCAAATGGACAAGTTTAGGCAAGGCAATGCACAACAAAAGGGCAAAGCAGGACGACGGAAGGGAAAAGGGCAATGCAAGGCAAGGCAAGGGAAAAGTGCAAAGGATGGCAAGGGAAGGCAAAAAGGTAAAGCAGGGCAAGGCAAGGAAAAAGGGGAAAGCAAGGCAAGGCAAGGCAAAAGGGCAAAGCAAGGTAAGAGAAGGTATGGCAAAAGGGCAAGGAAGGCAAGGCAAGGCAAAAGGGCGAAGCAAGGATATGAAAGGAAAAGCACATGGACAAAGCAAGGCATGGCAATGCACAACAAAAGTGCAAAGCAGGAGGAGGGAAGGGAAAGGGCAATGCAAGGCAAGGCAAGGCAAAAGGGTAAAGGAAGACAAGGCAAGGACATGCAAAAGGATAATGCAAGGCAAGCAAGGCTAGGCAAAAGGGTAAATCAAGGCAAGGCAAGGCAAATGGGCAAATCAAGGCAAGGCAAGGGAAGGCAAAAGGACAAAGCAAAGCAAGGCAAGACAAAAGCGCAAAGTAAGGAAAGGCAAGGCAAAAGGGAAAAGCAAGGCAAGGCAAGGTAAAAGGGCAAAGCAAGGCAAGACAAGGAAAAAGTGCAAAGCAAGGCAAGACAAGGAAATAGTGGAAAGCAAGGCAAGGCAACAGGGCAAAGCAAGGTAAGAGAAGGTATGGCAAAAGGACAAAGCAAGGCAAGGGAAGGCAAAAGGGCAAAGCAAGGCAAGGCAAGGCAAAGGCGCAAAATAAGGCAAGGAGAGACAGAAGATCAAAGTTAGCGAAGGCAAGGAGAGGCAAAAGGGCAAAGGAAAGCAAGGCAAGACAAGGCAAAAGGGCAAAGCAAGGCTAGGCAAGGGAAGGCAAAAGGGCAAAGCAAGGCAAAGCAAGGAAAAAGGGCAAAGCAAAGCAAGGGAAGCGAAGGCAAAAGGGCAAAGTAAGGCAAGGCAAGGCAAAAAGGGAAAGTAAGGAAAGGCAAGAGAAGGCAAGGCAATAGAAGGCAAGGAAAAAGGGCAACGAAAGGGAAGGCAAGGCATGGCAAAAGGGCAAAGCAAGGGAAGGCAAGGCAAAAGGTCAAACTAAGCCAAGCCAAGGAGAGGCAAAAGGGCAAAGCTAGGCAAGGCAAGGCAAGGCAAAATGGCAAAGTCAGGCAAGGTAAGACAAAAGGGTAAAGGAAAACAAGGCAAGTCAAGGCAAAAGGGTAAAGCAAGGCAAGACAAGGAAAAAAGGTAAAACAAGGCAAGGCAAAAGGGCAAAGCAAGGCAAGGCAAGGCAAAAGGGCAAAGCAAGGGAAGGCAATGCAAAAGGTCAAACTAAGCCAAGCCAAGGAGAGGCAAAAGGGCAAAGCTAGGCAAGGAAAGGCAAGACAAAAGGGCAATGCAAGGCAAGTCAAGACAAAAGGACAAAGCAAGGTAAGGCAAGGCAAGGCAAAATGGCAAAGTCAGGCAAGGCAAGGCAAAAGCGTAGGGGAAGGCAAGGCAAGTCAAGGCGAAAGGGCAAAGCAAGGCAAGACAAAGAAAAAGGGTAAAGCAAGGCAAGGTAAAAGGGCAAACTAAGGCAAGGCAAGGAGAGGCAAAAGGGCAAAGCAAGGCAAAGCAAGGAAAAAGGGCAAAGCAAGGCAAGGTAAAAGGGCAAACTAAGGCAAGGCAAGGAGAGGCAAAAGGGCAAAGCTAGGCAAGGCAAGGCAAGGCAAAATGGCAAAGTCAGGCAAGGTAAGGCAAAAGGTTAAAGGAAGGCAAGGCAAGTCAAGGCAAAAGGGCAAAGCAAGGCAAGACAAAGAAAAAGGGTAAAGCAAGGCAAGGCAAAAGGGCAAAGCAAGGCAAGGCAAGGCAAAAGGGCAAAGCAAGGCAAGGCAAGGCAAAAGGGCAAAGTCAGGCAAGACAAGGCAAAAGGATAAAGGAAGGTAAGGCATGCAAAGGCGAAAGTGCAAAGCAAGGCATGGCAAGGGATGGCAAAAGGGCAAAGGAAGCCAATTCAAGGCAAGGTAAAAGGGCAAAGCAAGCCAAGGCAAGGCAAGCCAAATGGGGAAAGCAAAGCAAGGGCTGGGAAGGCAAAAGGGCAAAGTAAGGCAAGGCAAGGCAAAAGGGCAAAGTAAGGAAAGGCAAGGCAAAAGGGCAAAACAGGGAAAGGCAAGGAATAAGGGCAAAGCAAAGCAAGGCAAGGGAAGGGAAAATGGCAAGGAAGACAATTCAAGGCAAGGTAAAAGGGCAAAGCAAGCCAAGGCAAGGCAAGCCACAATGGCAAAGCAAAGCAAGGAAGGGAAGGCAAAATGGCAAAGGAAGGCAAGACGAGGCAAAAGGGCAAAGTAAGAAAAGGCAAGGCAAAACGGCAAAGCAAGGCAAGGCAAGGCAAAAGGGCAAAGCAAGACAAGGCAAGGCAAAAGTGTAAAGCTCGGCAAGGCAAAAGGACAAAGCCAGGCAAGGCAAGGCAAAAGTGCAAAGCAAGGCAAGACAAGGAAAAAGTGGAAGGCAAGGCAAGGCAACAGGGCAAAGCAAGGCAAGAGAAGGTATGGAAAAGGACAAAACGAGGCAAGGGAAGGCAAAGGCGCAAAAGAAGGCAAGGAGAGGCAGAAGATCAAAGTTAGCGAAGGCAAGGAGAGGCAAAAGGGCAAAGGAAAGCAAGGCAAGACAAGGCAAAAGGGCAAAGCAAGGCTAGGCAAGGGAAGGCAAAAAAGCAAAGCAAGGCAAAGCAAGGAAAAAGGGCAAAGCAAAGCAAGGGAAGCGAAGGCAAAAGGGCAAAGTAAGGCAAGGCAAGGCAAAAGGGGAAAGTAAGGAAAGGCAAGAGAAGACAAGGCAATAGAAGGCAAGGAAAAAGGGCAACGAAAGGGAAGGCAAGGCATGGCAAAAGGGCAAAGCAAGGGAAGGCAAGGCAAAAGGTCAAACTAAGCCAAGCCAAGGAGAGGCAAAAGGGCAAAGCTAGGCAAGGCAAGGCAAGGCAAAATGGCAAAGTCAGGCAAGGTAAGTCAAAAGGGTAAAGGAAGGCAAGGCAAGTAAAGGCAAAAGGGTAAAGCAAGGCAAGACAAGGAAAAAAGGTAAAACAAGGCAAGGCAAAAGGGCAAAGCAAGGCAAGGCAAGGCAAAAGGGCAAAGCAAGGGAAGGCAATGCAAAAGGTCAAACTAAGCCAAGCCAAGGAGAGGCAAAAGGGCAAAGCTAGGCAAGGAAAGGCAAGACAAAAGGGCAATGCAAGGCAAGTCAAGACAAAAGGACAAAGCAAGGTAAGGCAAGGCAAGGCAAAATGGCAAAGTCAGGCAAGGCAAGGCAAAAGCGTAGGGGAAGGCAAGGCAAGTCAAGGCGAAAGGGCAAAGCAAGGCAAGACAAAGAAAAAGGGTAAAGCAAGGCAAGGCAAAAGGGCAAAGCAAGGCAAGGCAAGGCAAAATGGCAAAGTCAGGCAAGGCAAGGCAAAAGCGTAGGGGAAGGCAAGGCAAGTCAAGGCGAAAGGGCAAAGCAAGGCAAGACAAAGAAAAAGTGTAAAGCAAGGCAAGGCAAAAGGGCAAAGCAAGGCAAGGCAAGGCAAAAGGGCAAAGCAAGGCAAGGCAAGGCAAAAGGGCAAAGTCAGGCAAGACAAGGCAAAAGGATAAAGGAAGGTAAGGCATGTCAAGGCGAAAGGGCAAAGCAAAGCAAGGCAAGGGAAGGCAAAAGGGGAAAGGAAGCCAATTCAAGGCAAGGTAAAGGGGCAAAGCAAGCCAAGGCAAGGCAAGCCAAAAGGGTAATACAAGGCAAGGCAAGGCAAATGGGCAAATCAAGGCAAGGCAAGGGAAGGCAAAAGGGCAAAGCAAGGCAAGGCAAGGCAAAGGCGCAAAAGAAGGCAAGGAGAGGCAGAAGATCAAAGTTTAGCCAAGGCAAGGAGAGGCAAAAGGGCAAAGCTAGGCAAGGCAAGGCAAGGCAAAATGGCAAAGTCAGGCAAGGTAAGGCAAAAGGTTAAAGGAAGGCAAGGCAAGTCAAGGCAAAAGGGCAAAGCAAGGCAAGACAAAGAAAAAGAGTAAAGCAAGGCAAGGCAAAAGGGCAAAGCAAGGCAAGGCAAGGCAAAAGGGCAAAGCAAGGCAAGGCAAGGCAAAAGGGCAAAGTCAGGCAAGACAAGGCAAAAGGATAAAGGAAGGTAAGGCATGCAAAGGCGAAAGTGCAAAGCAAGGCATGGCAAGGGATGGCAAAATGGCAAAGGAAGCCAATTCAAGGCAAGGTAAAAGGGCAAAGCAAGCCAAGGCAAGGCAAGCCAAATGGGGAAAGCAAAGCAAGGGAAGGGAAGGCAAAAGGGCAAAGTAAGGCAAGGCAAGGCAAAAGGGCAAAGTAAGGAAAGGCAAGGCAAAAGGGCAAAACAGGGAAAGGCAAGGAATAAGGGCAAAGCAAAGCAAGGCAAGGGAAGGGAAAATGGCAAGGAAGACAATTCAAGGCAAGGTAAAAGGGCAAAGCAAGCCAAGGCAAGGCAAGCCACAATGGCAAAGCAAAGCAAGGAAGGGAAGGCAAAATGGCAAAGGAAGGCAAGACGAGGCAAAAGGGCAAAGTAAGAAAAGGCAAGGCAAAACGGCAAAGCAAGGCAAGGCAAGGCAAAAGGGCAAAGCAAGACAAGGCAAGGCAAAAGTGTAAAGCTCGGCAAGGCAAAAGGACAAAGCCAGGCAAGGCAAGGCAAAAGTGCAAAGCAAGGCAAGACAAGGAAAAAGTGGAAGGCAAGGCAAGGCAACAGGGCAAAGCAAGGCAAGAGAAGGTATGGAAAAGGACAAAACGAGGCAAGGGAAGGCAAAGGCGCAAAAGAAGGCAAGGAGAGGCAGAAGATCAAAGTTAGAGAAGGCAAGGAGACGCAAAAGGGCAAAGGAAAGCAAGGCAAGACAAGGCAAAAGGGCAAAGCAAGGCTAGGCAAGGGAAGGCAAAAAAGCAAAGCAAGGCAAAGCAAGGAAAAAGGGCAAAGCAAAGCAAGGGAAGCGAAGGCAAAAGGGCAAAGTAAGGCAAGGCAAGGCAAAAGGGGAAAGTAAGGAAAGGCAAGAGAAGACAAGGCAATAGAAGGCAAGGAAAAAGGGCAACGAAAGGGAAGGCAAGGCATGTCAAAAGGGCAAAGCAAGGGAAGGCAAGGCAAAAGGTCAAACTAAGCCAAGCCAAGGAGAGGCAAAAGGGCAAAGCTACGCAAGGCAAGGCAAGGCAAAATGGCAAAGTCAGGCAAGGTAAGTCAAAAGGGTAAAGGAAGGCAAGGCAAGTCAAGGCAAAAGGGTAAAGCAAGGCAAGACAAGGAAAAAAGGTAAAACAAGGCAAGGCAAAAGGGCAAAGCAAGGCAAGGCAAGGCAAAAGGGCAAAGTCAGGCAAGACAAGGCAAAAGGATAAAGGAAGGCAAGGCATGTCAAGACGAAAGGGCAAAGCAAGGCATGGCAAGGGATGGCAAAAGGGCAAAGGAAGCCAATTCAAGGCAAGGTATAAGGGCAAAGCAAGCCAAGGCAAGGCAAGCCAAATGGGGAAAGCAAAGCAAGGGAAGGCAAGGCAAAAGGGCAAAGTAAGGCAAGGCAAGGCAAAAGGGCAAAGCAAGACAAGGCAAGGCAAAAGTGTAAAGCTCGGCAAGGCAAAAGGACAAAGCCAGGCAAGGCAAGGCAAAAGTGCAAAGCAAGGCAAGACAAGGAAAAATGGAAGGCAAGGCAAGGCAACAGGGCAAAGCAAGGTAAGAGAAGGTATGGCAAAAGGACAAAGCAAGGCAAGGGAAGGCAAAGGCGCAAAAGAAGGCAAGGAGAGGCAGAAGATCAAAGTTAGCGAAGACAAGGAGAGGCAAAAGGGCAGAGGAAAGCAAGGCAAGACAAGGCAAAAGGGCAAAGAAAGGCAAAGCAAGGAAAAAGGGCAAAGCAAAGCAAGGAAAGCGAAGGCAAAACGGCAAAGTAAGGCAAAGCAAGGCAAAAGGGGAAAGTAAGGAAAGGCAAGAGAAGGAAAGGCAATAGAAGGCAAGGAAAAAGGGCAACGAAAGGGAAGGCAAGGCATGTCAAAAGGGCAAAGCAAGGGAAGGCAAGGCAAAAGGTGAAACTAAGCCAAGCCAAGGAGAGGCAAAAGGGCAAAGCTAGTCAAGGAAAGGCAGGACAAAAGAGCAATGCAAGGTAAGTCAAGACAAAAGGACAAAGCAAGGTAAGGCAAGGCAGGGCAAAAGCGTAAGGGAAGGCATGGCAAGTCAAGGCGCAAGGGCAAAGCAAGCCAAGGCAAGGCAAGCCAAAAGGGCAAAGCAAAGCAAGGCAAGGGAAGGCAAAAGGGGAAAGGAAGCCAATTCAAGGCAAGGTAAAGGGGCAAAGAAAGCCAAGGCAAGGCAAGCCAAAAGGGTAATACAAGGCAAGGCAAATGGGCAAATCAAGGCAAGGCAAGGGAAGGCAAAATGGCAAAGCAAGGCAAGGCAAGGCAAAAGGGCAAAGCAAGGAAAGGCAAGAGAAGGCAAGGTAAGAGAAGGCAAGATAAAAGCGCAAAAAAACGGAAGGCAAGGCAAGGCAAAAGGGCAAAGCAAGGCAAGGCAAGGCAAAGTAGCAAAAGAAGGCAAGGAGAGGCAGAAGATCAAAGTTAGCGAAGGCAAGGAGAGGCAAAAGGGCAAAGGAAAGCAAGGCAAGACAAGGCAAAAGGGCAAAGCAAGGCTAGGCAAGGGAAGGCAAAAGGGCAAAGCAAGGAAAGGCAAGAGAAGGCAAGGTAAGAGAAGGCAAGATAAAAGGGCAAAAAAACGGAAGGCAAGGCAAGGCAAAAGGGCAAAGCAAGGCAAGGCAAGGCAAAGTAGCAAAAGAAGGCAAGGAGAGGCAGAAGATCAAAGTTAGCGAAGGCAAGGAGAGGCAAAAGGGCAAAGGAAAGCAAGGCAAGACAAGGCAAAAGGGCAAAGCAAGGCTAGGCAAGGGAAGGCAAAAGGGCAAAGCAAGGCAAAGCAAGGAAAAAGGGCAAAGCAAAGCAAGGGAAGCGAAGGCAAAAGGGCAAAGTAAAGGCAAGGCAAGGCAAAAGGGGAAAGTAAGGAAAGGCAAGAGAAGGCAAGGCAATAGAAGGCAAGGAAAAAGGGCAACGAAAGGGAAGGCAACGCATGGCAAAAGGGCAAAGCAAGGCAAGGCAAGGCAAAAGGTCAAACTAAGCCAAGCCAAGGAGAGGCAAAAGGGCAAAGCTAGGCAAGGAAAGGCAAGGCAAAAGGGCAAAGCAAGGCAAGGCAAGGCAAAAGGGCAAAGCAAGGCAAGGTAAGGTAAAAGTGCAAAGAAAGGCAAGGCAAGGCAAGGAAAAAGGGCAAAGCAAGTCAAGGAAAGGCAAGGCAAAAGGGCAAAGCAAGGCAAGTCAAGGCAAAAGGGCAAAGCAAGTTAATGCAAGGCAAGGCAAAATGGCAAAGTCTGGCAAGGCAAGGAAAAAGTGGAAATCAAGGCAAAAGGGCAAAAAAAGGGAAGGCAAGGTAAGGAAAAAGGGCAAAGCAAGGCAAGGCAAGGCAAGGCAAAAGGGCAATGCAATGATAGGAAAGGAAAGGCAAATGGACAAGTTTAGGCAAGGCAATGCACAACAAAAAGGCAAAGCAGGACGAGGGAAGGGAAAAGGGCAGTGCAAGGCAACGCTAAGCAAGGCAAAAGGGCAAAGGATGGCAAGGGAAGGAAAAAAGGCAGGCAAGGCAAGGCAAGGAAAAAGCTGAAAGCAAGGCAAGGCAAGGCAAAAGGGTAAATCAAGGTAAGAGAAGGTATGGCAAAAGGGCAAAGCAAGGCAAGGCAAGGCAATACAAAAGGGTAAAGGAAGACAAGGCAAGGACATGCAAAAGGATAATGCAAGGCAAGGCAAGGCTAGGCAAAAGGGTAAATCAAGGCAAGGCAAGGCAAATGGGCAAATCAAGGCAAGTCAAGGGAAGGCAAAATGGCAAAGCAAGGCAAGGCAAGGCAAAAGCGCAAAGTAAGGAAAGGCAAGGCAGAAGGGCAATGCATGGCAGGCAAGGCAAAAGGTCAAAGCAAGGTAAGCAAGGCAAGGCAAAATGGCAAAGTGAGGCAAGGCAAGGCAAAAGGGAAAAGAAAGGATAGGCAAGAGAAGGCAAAGCAAGAGAAGGCAAGGCAAAAGGGCAACGAAAAGGAAGGCAAGGCAAGGCAAAAGGGCAAAGCAAGCCAAGGCAAGGCAAAAGAGCAAAGCAAACCAAGGCAAGGCAAGCCAAAATGGCAAAGCAAAGCAAGGAAGGGAAGGCAAAAGGGCAAAGGAAGGCAAGGCGAGGCAAAAGGGCAAAGTAAGAAAAGGCAAGGCAAAAGGGAAAAGCAAGGCAAGGCAAGGCAAAAGGGCAAAACCAGGCAACGCAAGGCAGAAGTGCAAAGCAAGGCAAGGAAAAAGTGGAAATCAAGGCAAGGAAAGGCAACAGGGCAAAGCAAGGTAAGAGAAGGTATGGCAAAAGGGCAAAGCAAGGCAATGCAAGGCAACAGGGCAATGCAAGGTAAGAGAAGGTATGGCAAAAGGGCAAAGCAAGGCAATGCAAGGCAAAAGTGAAAAGCTTGGCAAGGCAAGTCAAGGCAAAATGGCAAAGCAAGGCAAGGCAAGGCAAAAGCGGAAAGCAAGGCAAGGCAAGGCAAAAGGGCAAAGCAAGGTAAGAGAAGGTATGGCAAAAAAGCAATGCAAGGGAAGGCAATGCAAAAGGGCAAAGCAGGACGAGGGAAGAGAAAAGGGCAAGGCAAGGAAAGGTAAAAGGGTAAAGCAAGGCTAGGCAAAAGGGCAAAGCAAGGCAAGGCAAAAGGGCAAAGAAAGGAAAGGCAAGAGAAAGCGAGGCAAGAGAAGGCAAGGCAAAAGGGCAAAAAAAGGGAAGGCAAGGTAAGGAAAAAGGGAAAAGCAAGCAAGGCAAGGCAAGGCAAAAGGGTAAGGCAAGAGAAGGCATGCAAAAGTGGAAAGCTTGGCAAGGAAAGGCAAGGCAAAAGGGCAAAGCAAGGCAAGGCAAGGCAAAAGGGCAAAGAAAGGGAAGGCAAGGCAAGGCAAAAGGTTAAAGCAAGGCAAGGCAAGGCAAAAGTGCAAAGAAAGGAAAGGTAAGGCAAGGAAAAAGGGGAAAGCAACTAAAGGAAAGGCAAGGCAAAAGGGCAAAGCAAGTTAAGGCAAGGCAAGGCAAAATGGCAAAGTCAGGCAGGTAAAGCAAAAGGATAAAGGAAGGCAAGGCAAGGCGAAAGCAGAAAGCAAGGCATTGCAATGCGAAAGGACAAAGTAAGGCCGAGGGAAGGGAAAAGGGCATTGCAATTCAAGGCAAGGAAAGGCAAAAGGGTAAACCAAGGGAAGGCAAAAGGGCAAAGCAAGGCAAGGCAAAAGGGCAAAGTCAGGCAGGTAAAGCAAAAGGGTAAAGGAAGGAAAGGCAAGACAACGCTAAAGGGCAAAGCAAAGCAAGACAAGGGAAGGCAAAAGGGCAAAGGAAGCCAATTCTAAGGCAAGGTAAAAGGGCAAAGCAAGCCAAGACAAGGCAAGCCAAAAGGGCAAAGCAGAACAAGGGAAGGGGGGCAAAAGGGCAAAGTAAGGCAAGGCAAGGCAAAAGGAGAAAGTAAGGAAAGGCAAGGGAAGGCAAGGCAACAGAAGGCAAGGCAAAAGGGCAAAGAAAGGGAAGGCAAGGCATGGCAAAAGGGCAAAGCAAGGCAAGGCAAAAGGTCCAACTAAGCCAAGGCAAGGAGAGGCAAAAGGGCAAAGCAAAGCAAGGCAAGACAAGGCAAAAGGCCAAAGCAAGGCTAAGCAATGGAAGGCAAAAGGGCAAAGCAAGGCAAAACAAGGCAAAAGGGCAAAGCAAGGCAAGGCAAGGCAAAAGAGCAAAGTCAGGCAAGACAAGGCAAAAGGGTAAAGGAATGCAAGGCATGTCAAGGCGAAAGGGTAAAGCAAAGCAAGGCAAGTGAAGGAAAAAAGGGCAAAGGAAGCCAATTCAAGGCAAGGTAAAAGGGCAAAGCAAGGCTAGGCAATGGAAGCCAAAAGGGCAAAGAAAGGCAAAGCAAGAAAAAAGGGCAAAGCAAGGTAAAAGGGCAAACTAAGCCAAGGCAAGGAGAGGCAAAAGGGCAAAGCTAGGCAAGGAAAGGCAAGGCAAAAGGGCAAAGCAAGGCAAGGCAAGGCAAAAGGGCAAAGCAAGGCAAGGCAAGGCAAAAGTGCAAAGAAAGGCAAGGCAAGGCAAGGAAAAAGGGCAAAGCAAGTCAAGGAAAGGCAAGGCAAAAGGGCAAAGCAAGGCAAATCAAGGCAAAAGAGCAAAGCAAGTTAATGCAAGGTAAGGCAAAATGGCAAAGTCAGGCAAGGTAAGGCAAAAGGGCAAAGCAAGGTAAGAGAAGATATGGCAAAAGGGCAAAGCAAGGCAAGGCAAGGCAAAAGGGCAATGCAAGGCAAAGCAAGGAAAGGTAAAAGGGCAAAGCAAGGCAAGGCAAGGCAAAAGGACAAAGCAAGGCAAAGCAAGGAAAGGCAAAAGGGCAAAGCAAGGCAAGGCAAGCCAAGGCAAAAGGACAAAGCTAGGCAAGGCAAGGCAAAAGGGCAAAGAAAGGGAAGGCAAGGCAAGGCAAAAGGTTAAAGCAAGGCAAGGCAGGGCAAAAGTGCAAAGAAAGAAAAGGCAAGGCAAGGAAAAAGGGGAAAGCAACTAAAGGAAATGCAAGGCAAAAGGGCAAAGCAAGTTAAGGCAAGGCAAGGCAAAATGGCAAAGTCAGTCAAGGTAAGGCAAAAGGATAAAGGAAGGCAAGGCAAGGCAAAAGCGGAAAGCAAGGCATGGCAATGCCAAAGGGCAAAGCAAGGCCAAGGGAAGGGAAAAGGGCAATGCAATTCAAGGCAAGGAAAGGCAAAAGGGTAAACCAAAAAGGCAAAAGGGTAAAAGAGAGGCAAGGCGAGAGAAGGCAAGGCAAAACGGCGAAAAAAATTGAAGGTAAGGTAAGGAAAAAGGGCAAAGCAAGGCAAGGCAAGGCAAGGCAAAAGGTCAAAGCATGGCAAGGCAATGCAAAAGTGCAAAGATAGAAAAGGCAAGGCAAGGAAAAAGGACAAAGCAAGGCAAGGCAATGCAACGCAAAAGCGGAAAGCAAGGCAAGGCAAGGCAAAAGGGCAAAGCAAGGTAAGAGAAGGTATGGCAAAAAAGCAAAGCAAGGCATGGCAATGCAAAAGGGCAAAGCAAGGTCAAGGAAAGGTAAAAGGGCAAAGCAAGGCAAGGAAAAGCAAAAGTGAAAAGCTTGGCAAGCCAAGTCAAGGCAAAAGGGCAAAGCAAGGCAAGGCAAGGCAAAAGGGTAAGGCAAGACAAGTCAAGGCAAAAGCGGAAAAACAAGGCAAGGCAAGGCAAAAGGGCAAAGCAAGGCAAGGCAAGAGAAGGCAAGGCAAGAGAAGGCAAGGGAAAAAGGCAAAGAAAGATAAGGCAAGGCAAGGAAAAAGGGCAAAGCAAGGCAAGGTAAAAGGGCTAAAAAAGGCAAGGAAAGGCAAGCCAAAAGCGGAAAGCAAGGCAAGGCAAGGCAAAAGGGCAAAGCAAGGCAAGAGAAGGAAGGTATGGCAAAAAAGCAAAGCAAGGCATGGCAATGCAAAAGGGCAAAGCAAGGCCGAGGGAAAGGAAAAGGGCAATGCAAGGCAAGGCAAGGAAAGGCAAAAGGGTACACCAAGGGAAGGCAAAAGGGCAAAGCAAGGCAAGGCAAAAGGGCATAGCAAGGAAAGGCAAGAGAGGCACGGCAAGACAAGGCAAGGCAAAAGTGTAAGGCAAGACAAGTCAAGTCAAAAGAGGAAAAACAAGGCAAGGCAAGGCAAAAGGGCAAAGCAAGGCAAGCCAAGAGAAGGCAAGGCAAGAGAAGGCAAAGCAAAATGGCAAAGAAAGGGATAGCAAGGCAAGGCAAAAGGGCAAAGAAAGGCAAGGCAAGGAAAGGCAAAAGGGCAAAGCAAGGCAAGGCAAGGCAGAAGGACAAAGCAAGGCAAGGCAAAAGTGGAAAGCTTGGCAAGGAAAGGCAAGGCAAAAGGGCAAAGAAAGGGAAGGCAAGGGAAGGCAAAAGGTCAAAGCAAGGCAAGCAAGGCAGAAGTGCAAAGAAAGAAAAGGCAAGGCAAGGAAAAAGGGGAAAGCAGGTAAAGGAAAGGCAAGACAAAAGGGCAAAGCAAGGCAAGTCAAGGCAAAAGGGCAAAGCAAGGCAAGGCAAGGCAAAAGGGCAAAGCAAGGCAAGGAAAGTGAAAAGGGCAAAGCAAGGCAAGTCAAAAGTGCAAAGAAAGTCAAGGCAAGGCAGGGGAAAAGGGCAAACAAGTCAAGCAAAGGCAAGGCAAAAGTGCAAAGATAGGAAAGGCAAGGCAAGGAAAAAGGGCAAAGCAAGTCAAGGAAAAGCAAGGCGAAGTCAAGTTAAAAAGGGGAAGCAAGTTAATGCAAGGCAAGGCAAAATGGCAAAGTCAGGCAAGGTAAGACACAAGGGTAAAGGAAGGCAAGGCAAGGCAAGGCAAAAGGGCAAAGCAAGGCAAGGCAAGGCAAAAGGGCAAAGCAAGGCAAGGTAAGGAAAAAGGGCAAAGCAAGGCAAGGCAAGGCAAAAGGGGAAAGCGAGGTACGGCAATGCAAAAGCGCAAAAGAAGGCAAGGAGAGGCAGAAGGTCAAAGTCAGCGATGGCAAGGAGAAGCAAAAGGGCAAAGCAAAGCACGGCAAGACAAGGCAAAAGGGCAAAGCAAGGCAAGGCAAGGAAAGGCAAAATGGCAAAGCAATGCAAAGTAAGGCAAGGCATAAGGGCAAAGCAAGACAAGACAAGGCAAAAGGGCAAAGCAAGTCAAGGCAAGGCAAAAGGGCAAAGCAAGCCAAGGCTAGGCAAAAGGGCAAAGCAAGGCAAGGCAAGGCAAAAGGGCAGAGCAATGGAAGGAAGGCAAGGCAAAAGGGAAAAGTAAGGGAATTCAAGGCAAGGTAAAAGGGCAAAGGAAACCAAGGCAAGTCAAGGTAAAAGGGTAAAGCAAGGCAAGGCAAGGCAAAAGTGAAAAGCTTGGCAAGGCAAGTCAAGGCAAAAGGGCAAAGCAAGGCAAGGCAAAGCAAGGCAAAAGCGGAAAGCAAGGCAAGGCAAGGCAAAAGAGCAAAGCAAAGAAAGAGAAGGTACGGCAAAAAAACAAAGCAATGCATGGCAATGCAAAAGGGCAACAAGGCCGAGGAAAGGGAAAAGGGCAATGCAAGGCAAGGCAAGGAAAGGCAAAAGGGTAAACCAAGGGAAGGCAAAAGGGCAAAACAAGGCAAGGCAGAAGGGCATAGCAAGGAAAGGCAAGGAAAAAGGGCAAAGCAAGGCAAGAAAAGTCAAAAGGGCAAATCAATGCAAGGGAAGGCAAAAGTGCAAAGATAGGAAAGGCAAGGCAAGGAAAAATGGCAAAGCAAGTCAAGGAAAGGCAAGGCAAAAGAGCAAAGCAAGGCAAGTCAAGGCAAAAGGGCGAAGCAAGTTAATGCAAGGCAAAGCAAAATGGCAAAGTCAGGCAAGGTAAGGCAAAAGGGTAAAGGAAGGCAAGGCAAGGCAAGGAAAAAGGGCAAAGCAGGGCAAGGCAAGGCAAAAGGGCAAAGCAAGGCAAGGCAAGACAAAAGGGCAAAGCAAGGGAAGGCAAGGCAAAAGTTCGAAAGAAGGCAAGGAGAGGCAGAAGGTCAAAGTCAGAGAAGGCAAGGAGAGGCAAAAGGGCAAAGCAAAGCAAGGCAAGACAAGGCAAAAGGGCAAAGCAAGGCAAGGCAAGGAAAGGCAAAAGGGCAAAGCAATGCAAAGTAAGGCAAGGCATAAGGGCAAAGAAAGAAAAGACAAGGCAAAAGGACAAAGCAAGGCAAGGCAAGGCAAAAGTGGAAAGCTTGGCAAGGAAAGGCAAGGCAAAACGGCAAAGCAAGGGAAGGCAAGGCAAGGAAAAAGAGCAAAGCAGGTCAAGGAAAGGCAAGGCAAAAGAGCAAAGCAAGGCAAGTCAAGGCAAAAGGGTCAAGCAAGTTAATGCAAGGCAAGGCAAAATGGTAAAATCAGGCAAGGTAAGGCAAAAGGGTAAAGGAAGGCAAGGCAAGGCAAGGCAAAAGGGCAAAGCAGGGCAAGGCAAGGCAAAAGGGCAAAGCAAGGCAAGGCAAGGCAAAAGGGCAAAGCAAGGCAAGGCAAGGCAAAAGGGCAAAGCAATGTAAGGCAAGGCAAAAGGGCAAAGCAAGGTACGGCAAGGCAAAAGCGCGAAAGAAGGCAAGGAGAGGCAGAAGGTCAAAGTCAGCGAAGGCAAGGAGAGGCAAAAGGGCAAAGCAATGCAAAGTAAGGCAAGGCATAAGGGCAAAGCAAAACAAGACAAGGAAAGGCAAAAGGGCAAAGCAATGCAAAGTAAGGCAAGGCATAAGGGCAAAGAAAGAAAAGACAAGGCAAAAGGACAAAGCAAGGCAAGGCAAGGCAAAAGTGGAAAGCTTGGCAAGGAAAGGCAAGGCAAAAGGGCAAAGCAAGGCAAGGCAAGGCAAGGAAAAAGGGCAAAGCAAGCCAAGGCAAGGCAATCCACAAGGGCAAAGCAAAGTAAGGAAGGGAAGGCAAAAGGGGAGAGTAAAGGAATTCTAGGCAAGATAAAAGGGCAAAGCAAACCAAGGCAAGGCAAGGTAAAAGGGCAAAGCAAGGCAAGGCAAGGCAAAAGTGAAAAGCTTGGCAAGGCAAGTCAAGGCAAAAGGACAAAGCAAGGAAAGGCAAGGCAAAAGTGCAAAGCAAAGCAAGGCAAAGGAAGGCAAAACGGCAAAGAAAGCCAATTCAAGGCAAGGTAAAAGGGCAAAGCAAGGCAAGGCAAGGCAAACCAAAAGGGCAAAGCAAAGCAAAGAAGGAAAGGCAAGAGAGGCAAGGCAAGACAAGGCAAGGCAAAAGGGCAAAAAAAAAGGAAGGCAAGGTAAGGAAAAAGGGCAAAGCAAGGCAAGGCAAGGCAAGGCAAAAGTGTAAGGCAAGGCAAGGCAAAAGTGTAAGGCAAGGTAAGGAAAGGCAAAAGCAGAAAAACAAGGCAAGGCAAAAGGGCAAAGCAAGGCAAGGCAAGAGAAGGCAAGGCAAGAGAAGGCAAGGCAAAAGGGCAAAGAAATGGAAGGCAAGGCAGGGCAAAAGGGCAAAGAAAGGCAAGGCAAGTCAAGGCGAAAGGGCAAAGCAAAGCAAGGCAAGGGAAGGCAAAAGGGCAAAGGAAGCCAATTCTAAGGCAAGGTAAAAGGGCAAAGCAAGCCAAGGCAAGGCAAGCCAAAAGGGCAAAGCAAAGCAAGGGAAGGGAAGGCAAAAGGGCAAAGTAAGGAAAGGCAAGAGAAGGCAAGGCATCAGAAGGCAAGCCAAAAGGGCAACGAAAGGGAAGGCAAGGCATGGCAAAAGGGCAAAGCAAGGCAAGGCAAGGCAAAAGGTCAAACTAAGCCAAGGCAAGGAGAGGCAAAAGGGCAAAGCAAGGCATTGAAAGGCAAGGCAAAAGGGCAAAGCAAGGCAAGTCAACACAAAAGGGCAAAGCAAAGCAAGGAAGGGAAGGCAAAAGGGCAAATTAAGGGAATTCAAGGGAAGATAAAAGGGCAAAGCAAACCAAGATAAGGCAAGGTAAAAGGGCAAAGCACGCCAAGGCAAGAAAAGCCAAAAGGGCAAAGCAAAGAAAGGGAACGAAGGCAAAAGGGCAAAGTAAGGAAAGGCAAGAGAAGGCAAGGCAACAGAAGGCAAGGCAAAAGGGCAACGAAAGGGAAGGCAAGACATGGGAAAGGGCAAAGCAAGGCAAGGAAAGGCAAGGCAAAAGGGCCAAGCAAGGCAAGGCAAGGCAAAAGGGCAAGGAAAGGGAAGGCAAGGCAAGGCAAAAGGTCAAAGCAAGGGAAGGCAAAAGTGCAAAGAAAGGAAAGGCAAGGCAAAAGGGCAGAGCAAGGCAAGTCAAGGCAAAAGGGCAAAGCAAGTTAAGGCAAGGCAAGGTAAAATGGCAAAGTCAGGCAAGGCAAGGCAAAAGGGTAAAGGAAGGCAAGGCAAGTCAAGGCGAAAGGGTAAAGCAAAGCAAGGCAAGGGAAGGCAAAAGGGCAAAGGAAGCCAATTCTAAGGCAAGGTAAAAGGGCAAAGCAAGCCAAGGCAAGGCAAGCCAATAGGGCAAAGCAAAGCAAGGGAAGGGAAGGCAAAAGGGCAAAGTAAGGCAAGGCAAGGCAAAAGGGCAAAGTAAGGAAAGGCAAGGCAAAAGTGCAAAGCAAAGCAAGGCAAAGGAAGGCAAAACGGGAAAGAAAGCAAATTCAAGGCAAGGTAAAAGGGCAAAGCAAGCCAAGGCAAGGCAAACCAAAAGGGCAAAGCAAAGCAATGAAGGAAAGGCAAGAGAGGCAAGGCAAGAAAAGGCAAGGCAAAAGGGCAAAAAAAAAGGAAGGCAAGGTAAGGAAAAAGGGCAAAGCAAGGCAAGGCAAGGCAAGGCAAAAGTGTAAGACAAGGCAAAGCAAGGCAAAAGTGTAAGGCAAGGTAAGGAAAGGCAAAAGCGGAAAAACAAGGCAAGGCAAAAGGGCAAAGAAAGGAAAGGCAAGGCAGGGCAAAAGGGCAAAGAAAGGCAAGGCAAGTCAAGGCGAAAGAGCAAAGCAAAGCAAGGCAAGGGAAGGCAAAAGGGAAAAGGAAGCCAATTCTAAGGCAAGGTAAAAGGGCAAAGCAAGCCAAGGCAAGGCAAGCCAAAAGGGCAAAGCAAAGCAAGGGAAAGGAAGGCAAATGGGCAAAGTAAGGAAAGGCAAGAGAACGCAAGGCAAAAGAAGGAAAGCCGAAAGGGCAACGAAAGGGAAGGCAAGGCATGGCAAAACGGCAAAGCAAGGCAAGGCAAGACAAAAGGTCAAACTAAGCCAAGGCAAGGAGAGGCAAAAGGGCAAAGCAAGGCATTGAAAAGCAAGGCAAAAGGGCAAAGCAAGGCAAGTCAACACAAAAGGGCAAAGCAAAGCAAGGAAGGGAAGGCAAAAGGGCAAATTAAGGGAATACAAGGCAAGATAAAAGGAGAAAGCATACCAAGGTAAGGCAAGGTAAAAGGACAAAGCAAGGCAAGGCAAGGCAAAAGTGAAAAACTTGGCAAGGCAAGTAAGGCAAAAGGGCAAAGCAAGTTAAGGCAAGGCAAGGCAACATGACAAAGTCAGGCAAGGTAAGGCAAAAGGGTAAAGGAAGGCAAGGCAAGTCAAGGCAAAAGGGCAAAGCAAGGCAAGGCAAGTCAAAAGGGCAAACTAAACCAAGGCAAGGAGAGGCAAAAGGGCAAAGCAAGGCAAGGCATGGCAATGCAAAAGGGCAAAGGAAGGCTGAGGGAAGGGAAAAGGGCAATGCAAGGCAAGGCAAGGAAAGGCAAAAGGGTAAACCAAGGGAAGGCAAAAGGGCAAAGCAAGGCAAGGCAAAATGGCAAAGCAAGGAAGGGCAAGAGAGGCAAGGCAAGAGAAGGCAATGCAAAAGGGCAAAAAAAAGGAAGGCAAGGTAAGAAAAAAGGGCAAAGCAAGGCAAGGCAAGGAGAGGCAAAAAGGTAAAGCAAAGCTAGGCAATGCAAGGCAAAAGGGCAAAGCAAGCCAAAGCAAGGAAAGGCAAAAGGGCAAAGCAAGGCAAGGCAAGGCAAGGTAAAGGACAAAGCAAGGCAAGGCAAGGCAAGGTAAAGGACAAAGCAAGGCAAGGCAAGGCAAGGCAAAATTGGAAAGCTTGGCAAAGATAGGAAAGGCAAGGCAAGGAAAAAGGGCAAAGCAAGGCAAGGAAAGGCAAGGCAAAAGGGCAAAGCAAGGCAAGTCAACACATAAGGGCAAAACAAGGTAAGGCAAGGCAAGGCAAAAAGGCAAGGTCAGGCAAGGCAAGGCAAAAGGGTAGGGGAAGGCAAGGCAAGTCAAGGCAAAAGGGCAACGCAAAGCAAGGCAAGGGAAGGCAAAACGGCAAAGGAAGGCAAGGCAAAAGGGCAAAGTAAGGAAAGGCAAGGCAAAAGGGCAAAGCAAAGCAAGGCAAGGGAAGGCAAAACGGCAAAGTAAGGCAAAGCAAGGCAAAAGTGCAAAGCAAGGTACGGCCAGGCAAAAGCGCAAAAGAAGGCAAGGAGAGGCAGAAGTGCAAAGCAAAGCAAGGAAGGGAAGGCAAATGGGCAAAGTAAGGGAATTCAAGGCAAGGTAAAAGGGCAAAGCAAACCAAGGCAAAGCAAGGAAAGGCAACAGGGCAAAGCAAGGCAAGGCAAGGCAAAAGGACAAAGCAAGGCAAGGCAAGGCAAAAGTGGAAAGCTTGGCAAGGAAAGGCAAGGCAAAAGGGCAAAGCAAGGCAAGGCAAGGAAAGGAAAAAGGGCAAAGCAAGCCAAGGCAAGGCAATCCACAAGGGCAAAGCAAAGTAAGGAAGGGAAGGCAAAAGGGGAGAGTAAAGGAATTCTAGGCAAGATAAAAGGGCAAAGCAAACCAAGGCAAGGCAAGGTAAAAGGGCAAAGCAAGGCAAGGCAAGGCAAAAGTGAAAAGCTTGGCAAGGCAAGTCAAGGCAAAAGGACAAAGCAAGGAAAGGCAAGGCAAAAGTGCAAAGCAAAGCAAGGCAAAGGAAGGCAAAACGGCAAAGAAAGCCAATTCAAGGCAAGGTAAAAGGGCAAAGCAAGGCAAGGCAAGGCAAACCAAAAGGGCAAAGCAAAGCAAAGAAGGAAAGGCAAGAGAGGCAAGGCAAGACAAGGCAAGGCAAAAGGGCAAAAAAAAAGGAAGGCAAGGTAAGGAAAAAGGGCAAAGCAAGGCAAGGCAAGGCAAGGCAAAAGTGTAAGGCAAGGCAAGGCAAAAGTGTAAGGCAAGGTAAGGAAAGGCAAAAGCAGAAAAACAAGGCAAGGCAAAAGGGCAAAGCAAGGCAAGGCAAGAGAAGGCAAGGCAAGAGAAGGCAAGGCAAAAGGGCAAAGAAATGGAAGGCAAGGCAGGGCAAAAGGGCAAAGAAAGGCAAGGCAAGTCAAGGCGAAAGGGCAAAGCAAAGCAAGGCAAGGGAAGGCAAAAGGGCAAAGGAAGCCAATTCTAAGGCAAGGTAAAAGGGCAAAGCAAGCCAAGGCAAGGCAAGCCAAAAGGGCAAAGCAAAGCAAGGGAAGGGAAGGCAAAAGGGCAAAGTAAGGAAAGGCAAGAGAAGGCAAGGCATCAGAAGGCAAGCCAAAAGGGCAACGAAAGGGAAGGCAAGGCATGGCAAAAGGGCAAAGCAAGGCAAGGCAAGGCAAAAGGTCAAACTAAGCCAAGGCAAGGAGAGGCAAAAGGGCAAAGCAAGGCATTGAAAGGCAAGGCAAAAGGGCAAAGCAAGGCAAGTCAACACAAAAGGGCAAAGCAAAGCAAGGAAGGGAAGGCAAAAGGGCAAATTAAGGGAATTCAAGGGAAGATAAAAGGGCAAAGCAAACCAAGATAAGGCAAGGTAAAAGGGCAAAGCACGCCAAGGCAAGAAAAGCCAAAAGGGCAAAGCAAAGAAAGGGAACGAAGGCAAAAGGGCAAAGTAAGGAAAGGCAAGAGAAGGCAAGGCAACAGAAGGCAAGGCAAAAGGGCAACGAAAGGGAAGGCAAGACATGGGAAAGGGCCAAGCAAGGCAAGGCAAGGCAAAAGGGCAAGGAAAGGGAAGGCAAGGCAAGGCAAAAGGTCAAAGCAAGGGAAGGCAAAAGTGCAAAGAAAGGAAAGGCAAGGCAAAAGGGCAGAGCAAGGCAAGTCAAGGCAAAAGGGCAAAGCAAGTTAAGGCAAGGCAAGGTAAAATGGCAAAGTCAGGCAAGGCAAGGCAAAAGGGTAAAGGAAGGCAAGGCAAGTCAAGGCGAAAGGGTAAAGCAAAGCAAGGCAAGGGAAGGCAAAAGGGCAAAGGAAGCCAATTCTAAGGCAAGGTAAAAGGGCAAAGCAAGCCAAGGCAAGGCAAGCCAATAGGGCAAAGCAAAGCAAGGGAAGGGAAGGCAAAAGGGCAAAGTAAGGCAAGGCAAGGCAAAAGGGCAAAGTAAGGAAAGGCAAGGCAAGGCAAAAGTGTAAGGCAAGGCAAGGCAAAAGTGTAAGGCAAGGTAAGGAAAGGCAAAAGCAGAAAAACAAGGCAAGGCAAAAGGGCAAAGCAAGGCATGGCAAGAGAAGGCAAGGCAAGAGAAGGCAAGGCAAAAGGGCAAAGAAATGGAAGGCAAGGCAGGGCAAAAGGGCAAAGAAAGGCAAGGCAAGTCAAGGCGAAAGGGCAAAGCAAAGCAAGGCAAGGGAAGGCAAAAGGGCAAAGGAAGCCAATTCTAAGGCAAGGTAAAAGGGCAAAGCAAGCCAAGGCAAGGCAAGCCAAAAGGGCAAAGCAAAGCAAGGGAAGGGAAGGCAAAAGGGCAAAGTAAGGAAAGGCAAGAGAAGGCAAGGCATCAGAAGGCAAGCCAAAAGGGCAACGAAAGGGAAGGCAAGGCATGGCAAAAGGGCAAAGCAAGGCAAGGCAAGGCAAAAGGTCAAACTAAGCCAAGGCAAGGAGAGGCAAAAGGGCAAAGCAAGGCATTGAAAGGCAAGGCAAAAGGGCAAAGCAAGGCAAGTCAACACAAAAGGGCAAAGCAAAGCAAGGAAGGGAAGGCAAAAGGGCAAATTTAAGGGAATTCAAGGGAAGATAAAAGGGCAAAGCAAACCAAGATAAGGCAAGGTAAAAGGGCAAAGCACGCCAAGGCAAGAAAAGCCAAAAGGGCAAAGCAAAGAAAGGGAACGAAGGCAAAAGGGCAAAGTAAGGAAAGGCAAGAGAAGGCAAGGCAACAGAAGGCAAGGCAAAAGGGCAACGAAAGGGAAGGCAAGACATGGGAAAGGGCAAAGCAAGGCAAGGAAAGGCAAGGCAAAAGGGCCAAGCAAGGCAAGGCAAGGCAAAAGGGCAAGGAAAGGGAAGGCAAGGCAAGGCAAAAGGTCAAAGCAAGGGAAGGCAAAAGTGCAAAGAAAGGAAAGGCAAGGCAAAAGGGCAGAGCAAGGCAAGTCAAGGCAAAAGGGCAAAGCAAGTTAAGGCAAGGCAAGGTAAAATGGCAAAGTCAGGCAAGGCAAGGCAAAAGGGTAAAGGAAGGCAAGGCAAGTCAAGGCGAAAGGGTAAAGCAAAGCAAGGCAAGGGAAGGCAAAAGGGCAAAGGAAGCCAATTCTAAGGCAAGGTAAAAGGGCAAAGCAAGCCAAGGCAAGGCAAGCCAATAGGGCAAAGCAAAGCAAGGGAAGGGAAGGCAAAAGGGCAAAGTAAGGCAAGGCAAGGCAAAAGGGCAAAGTAAGGAAAGGCAAGGCAAGGCAAAAGTGTAAGGCAAGGCAAGGCAAAAGTGTAAGGCAAGGTAAGGAAAGGCAAAAGCAGAAAAACAAGGCAAGGCAAAAGGGCAAAGCAAGGCATGGCAAGAGAAGGCAAGGCAAGAGAAGGCAAGGCAAAAGGGCAAAGAAATGGAAGGCAAGGCAGGGCAAAAGGGCAAAGAAAGGCAAGGCAAGTCAAGGCGAAAGGGCAAAGCAAAGCAAGGCAAGGGAAGGCAAAAGGGCAAAGGAAGCCAATTCTAAGGCAAGGTAAAAGGGCAAAGCAAGCCAAGGCAAGGCAAGCCAAAAGGGCAAAGCAAAGCAAGGGAAGGGAAGGCAAAAGGGCAAAGTAAGGAAAGGCAAGAGAAGGCAAGGCATCAGAAGGCAAGCCAAAAGGGCAACGAAAGGGAAGGCAAGGCATGGCAAAAGGGCAAAGCAAGGCAAGGCAAGGCAAAAGGTCAAACTAAGCCAAGGCAAGGAGAGGCAAAAGGGCAAAGCAAGGCATTGAAAGGCAAGGCAAAAGGGCAAAGCAGGGCAAGTCAACACAAAAGGGCAAAGCAAAGCAAGGAAGGGAAGGCAAAAGGGCAAATTAAGGGAATTCAAGGGAAGATAAAAGGGCAAAGCAAACCAAGATAAGGCAAGGTAAAAGGGCAAAGCACGCCAAGGCAAGAAAAGCCAAAAGGGCAAAGCAAAGAAAGGGAACGAAGGCAAAAGGGCAAAGTAAGGAAAGGCAAGAGAAGGCAAGGCAACAGAAGGCAAAGCAAAAGGGCAACGAAAGGGAAGGCAAGACATGGGAAAGGGCAAAGCAAGGCAAGGAAAGGCAAGGCAAAAGGGCCAAGCAAGGCAAGGCAAGGCAAAAGGGCAAGGAAAGGGAAGGCAAGGCAAGGCAAAAGGTCAAAGCAAGGGAAGGCAAAAGTGCAAAGAAAGGAAAGGCAAGGCAAAAGGGCAGAGCAAGGCAAGTCAAGGCAAAAGGGCAAAGCAAGTTAAGGCAAGGCAAGGTAAAATGGCAAAGTCAGGCAAGGCAAGGCAAAAGGGTAAAGGAAGGCAAGGCAAGTCAAGGCGAAAGGGTAAAGCAAAGCAAGGCAAGGGAAGGCAAAAGGGCAAAGGAAGCCAATTCTAAGGCAAGGTAAAAGGGCAAAGCAAGCCAAGGCAAGGCAAGCCAATAGGGCAAAGCAAAGCAAGGGAAGGGAAGGCAAAAGGGCAAAGTAAGGCAAGGCAAGGCAAAAGGGCAAAGTAAGGAAAGGCAAGGCAAAAGTGCAAAGCAAAGCAAGGCAAAGGAAGGCAAAACGGGAAAGAAAGCAAATTCAAGGCAAGGTAAAAGGGCAAAGCAAGCCAAGGCAAGGCAAACCAAAAGGGCAAAGCAAAGCAATGAAGGAAAGGCAAGAGAGGCAAGGCAAGAAAAGGCAAGGCAAAAGGGCAAAAAAAAAGGAAGGCAAGGTAAGGAAAAAGGGCAAAGCAAGGCAAGGCAAGGCAAGGCAAAAGTGTAAGACAAGGCAAAGCAAGGCAAAAGTGTAAGGCAAGGTAAGGAAAGGCAAAAGCGGAAAAACAAGGCAAGGCAAAAGGGCAAAGAAAGGAAAGGCAAGGCAGGGCAAAAGGGCAAAGAAAGGCAAGGCAAGTCAAGGCGAAAGAGCAAAGCAAAGCAAGGCAAGGGAAGGCAAAAGGGAAAAGGAAGCCAATTCTAAGGCAAGGTAAAAGGGCAAAGCAAGCCAAGGCAAGGCAAGCCAAAAGGGCAAAGCAAAGCAAGGGAAGGGAAGGCAAATGGGCAAAGTAAGGAAAGGCAAGAGAACGCAAGGCAAAAGAAGGAAAGCCGAAAGGGCAACGAAAGGGAAGACAAGGCATGGCAAAACGGCAAAGCAAGGCAAGGCAAGACAAAAGGTCAAACTAAGCCAAGGCAAGGAGAGGCAAAAGGGCAAAGCAAGGCATTGAAAAGCAAGGCAAAAGGGCAAAGCAAGGCAAGTCAACACAAAAGGGCAAAGCAAAGCAAGGAAGGGAAGGCAAAAGGGCAAATTAAGGGAATACAAGGCAAGATAAAACGAGAAAGCATACCAAGGTAAGGCAAGGTAAAAGGACAAAGCAAGGCAAGGCAAGGCAAAAGTGAAAAACTTGACAAGGCAAGTAAGGCAAAAGGGCAAAGCAAGTTAAGGCACGGCAAGGCAACATGACAAAGTCAGGCAAGGTAAGGCAAAAGGGTAAAGGAAGGCAAGGCAAGTCAAGGCAAAAGGGCAAAGCAAGGCAAGGCAAGTCAAAAGGGCAAACTAAGCCAAGGCAAGGAGAGGCAAAAGGGCAAAGCAAGGCAAGGCATGGCAATGCAAAAGGGCAAAGGAAGGCTGAGGGAAGGGAAAAGGGCAATGCAAGGCAAGGCAAGGAAAGGCAAAAGGGTAAACCAAGGGAAGGCAAAAGGGCAAAGCAAGGCAAGGCAAAATGGCAAAGCAAGGAAGGGCAAGAGAGGCAAGGCAAGAGAAGGCAATGCAAAAGGGCAAAAAAAAGGAAGGCAAGGTAAGAAAAAAGGGCAAAGCAAGGCAAGGCAAGGAGAGGCAAAAAGGTAAAGCAAAGCTAGGCAATGCAAGGCAAAAGGGCAAAGCAAGCCAAAGCAAGGAAAGGCAAAAGGGCAAAGCAAGGCAAGGCAAGGCAAGGTAAAGGACAAAGCAAGGCAAGGCAAGGCAAGGTAAAGGACAAAGCAAGGCAAGGCAAGGCAAGGCAAAATTGGAAAGCTTGGCAAAGATAGGAAAGGCAAGGCAAGGAAAAAGGGCAAAGCAAGGCAAGGAAAGGCAAGGCAAAAGGGCAAAGCAAGGCAAGTCAACACATAAGGGCAAAACAAGGTAAGGCAAGGCAAGGCAAAAAGGCAAGGTCAGGCAAGGCAAGGCAAAAGGGTAGGGGAAGGCAAGGCAAGTCAAGGCAAAAGGGCAACGCAAAGCAAGGCAAGGGAAGGCAAAACGGCAAAGGAAGGCAAGGCAAAAGGGCAAAGTAAGGAAAGGCAAGGCAAAAGGGCAAAGCAAAGCAAGGCAAGGGAAGGCAAAACGGCAAAGTAAGGCAAAGCAAGGCAAAAGTGCAAAGCAAGGTACGGCCAGGCAAAAGCACAAAAGAAGGCAAGGAGAGGCAGAAGTGCAAAGCAAAGCAAGGAAGGGAAGGCAAATGGGCAAAGTAAGGGAATTCAAGGCAAGGTAAAAGGGCAAAGCAAACCAAGGCAAAGCAAGGAAAGGCAACAGGGCAAAGCAAGGCAAGGCAAGGCAAAAGGACAAAGCAAGGCAAGGCAAGGCAAAAGTGGAAAGCTTGGCAAGGAAAGGCAAGGCAAAAGGGCAAAGCAAGGCAAGGCAAGGCAAGGAAAAAGGGCAAAGCAAGCCAAGGCAAGGCAATCCACAAGGGCAAAGCAAAGTAAGGAAGGGAAGGCAAAAGGGGAGAGTAAAGGAATTCTAGGCAAGATAAAAGGGCAAAGCAAACCAAGGCAAGGCAAGGTAAAAGGGCAAAGCAAGGCAAGGCAAGGCAAAAGTGAAAAGCTTGGCAAGGCAAGTCAAGGCAAAAGGACAAAGCAAGGAAAGGCAAGGCAAAAGTGCAAAGCAAAGCAAGGCAAAGGAAGGCAAAACGGCAAAGAAAGCCAATTCAAGGCAAGGTAAAAGGGCAAAGCAAGGCAAGGCAAGGCAAACCAAAAGGGCAAAGCAAAGCAAAGAAGGAAAGGCAAGAGAGGCAAGGCAAGACAAGGCAAGGCAAAAGGGCAAAAAAAAAGGAAGGCAAGGTAAGGAAAAAGGGCAAAGCAAGGCAAGGCAAGGCAAGGCAAAAGTGTAAGGCAAGGCAAGGCAAAAGTGTAAGGCAAGGTAAGGAAAGGCAAAAGCAGAAAAACAAGGCAAGGCAAAAGGGCAAAGCAAGGCAAGGCAAGAGAAGGCAAGGCAAGAGAAGGCAAGGCAAAAGGGCAAAGAAATGGAAGGCAAGGCAGGGCAAAAGGGCAAAGAAAGGCAAGGCAAGTCAAGGCGAAAGGGCAAAGCAAAGCAAGGCAAGGGAAGGCAAAAGGGCAAAGGAAGCCAATTCTAAGGCAAGGTAAAAGGGCAAAGCAAGCCAAGGCAAGGCAAGCCAAAAGGGCAAAGCAAAGCAAGGGAAGGGAAGGCAAAAGGGCAAAGTAAGGAAAGGCAAGAGAAGGCAAGGCATCAGAAGGCAAGCCAAAAGGGCAACGAAAGGGAAGGCAAGGCATGGCAAAAGGGCAAAGCAAGGCAAGGCAAGGCAAAAGGTCAAACTAAGCCAAGGCAAGGAGAGGCAAAAGGGCAAAGCAAGGCATTGAAAGGCAAGGCAAAAGGGCAAAGCAAGGCAAGTCAACACAAAAGGGCAAAGCAAAGCAAGGAAGGGAAGGCAAAAGGGCAAATTAAGGGAATTCAAGGGAAGATAAAAGGGCAAAGCAAACCAAGATAAGGCAAGGTAAAAGGGCAAAGCACGCCAAGGCAAGAAAAGCCAAAAGGGCAAAGCAAAGAAAGGGAACGAAGGCAAAAGGGCAAAGTAAGGAAAGGCAAGAGAAGGCAAGGCAACAGAAGGCAAGGCAAAAGGGCAACGAAAGGGAAGGCAAGACATGGGAAAGGGCCAAGCAAGGCAAGGCAAGGCAAAAGGGCAAGGAAAGGGAAGGCAAGGCAAGGCAAAAGGTCAAAGCAAGGGAAGGCAAAAGTGCAAAGAAAGGAAAGGCAAGGCAAAAGGGCAGAGCAAGGCAAGTCAAGGCAAAAGGGCAAAGCAAGTTAAGGCAAGGCAAGGTAAAATGGCAAAGTCAGGCAAGGCAAGGCAAAAGGGTAAAGGAAGGCAAGGCAAGTCAAGGCGAAAGGGTAAAGCAAAGCAAGGCAAGGGAAGGCAAAAGGGCAAAGGAAGCCAATTCTAAGGCAAGGTAAAAGGGCAAAGCAAGCCAAGGCAAGGCAAGCCAATAGGGCAAAGCAAAGCAAGGGAAGGGAAGGCAAAAGGGCAAAGTAAGGCAAGGCAAGGCAAAAGGGCAAAGTAAGGAAAGGCAAGGCAAAAGTGCAAAGCAAAGCAAGGCAAAGGAAGGCAAAACGGGAAAGAAAGCAAATTCAAGGCAAGGTAAAAGGGCAAAGCAAGCCAAGGCAAGGCAAACCAAAAGGGCAAAGCAAAGCAATGAAGGAAAGGCAAGAGAGGCAAGGCAAGAAAAGGCAAGGCAAAAGGGCAAAAAAAAAGGAAGGCAAGGTAAGGAAAAAGGGCAAAGCAAGGCAAGGCAAGGCAAGGCAAAAGTGTAAGACAAGGCAAAGCAAGGCAAAAGTGTAAGGCAAGGTAAGGAAAGGCAAACGCGGAAAAACAAGGCAAGGCAAAAGGGCAAAGAAAGGAAAGGCAAGGCAGGGCAAAAGGGCAAAGAAAGGCAAGGCAAGTCAAGGCGAAAGAGCAAAGCAAAGCAAGGCAAGGGAAGGCAAAAGGGAAAAGGAAGCCAATTCTAAGGCAAGGTAAAAGGGCAAAGCAAGCCAAGGCAAGGCAAGCCAAAAGGGCAAAGCAAAGCAAGGGAAGGGAAGGCAAATGGGCAAAGTAAGGAAAGGCAAGAGAACGCAAGGCAAAAGAAGGAAAGCCGAAAGGGCAACGAAAGGGAAGACAAGGCATGGCAAAACGGCAAAGCAAGGCAAGGCAAGACAAAAGGTCAAACTAAGCCAAGGCAAGGAGAGGCAAAAGGGCAAAGCAAGGCATTGAAAAGCAAGGCAAAAGGGCAAAGCAAGGCAAGTCAACACAAAAGGGCAAAGCAAAGCAAGGAAGGGAAGGCAAAAGGGCAAATTAAGGGAATACAAGGCAAGATAAAAGGAGAAAGCATACCAAGGTAAGGCAAGGTAAAAGGACAAAGCAAGGCAAGGCAAGGCAAAAGTGAAAAACTTGACAAGGCAAGTAAGGCAAAAGGGCAAAGCAAGTTAAGGCACGGCAAGGCAACATGACAAAGTCAGGCAAGGTAAGGCAAAAGGGTAAAGGAAGGCAAGGCAAGTCAAGGCAAAAGGGCAAAGCAAGGCAAGGCAAGTCAAAAGGGCAAACTAAGCCAAGGCAAGGAGAGGCAAAAGGGCAAAGCAAGGCAAGGCATGGCAATGCAAAAGGGCAAAGGAAGGCTGAGGGAAGGGAAAAGGGCAATGCAAGGCAAGGCAAGGAAAGGCAAAAGGGTAAACCAAGGGAAGGCAAAAGGGCAAAGCAAGGCAAGGCAAAATGGCAAAGCAAGGAAGGGCAAGAGAGGCAAGGCAAGAGAAGGCAATGCAAAAGGGCAAAAAAAAGGAAGGCAAGGTAAGAAAAAAGGGCAAAGCAAGGCAAGGCAAGGAGAGGCAAAAAGGTAAAGCAAAGCTAGGCAATGCAAGGCAAAAGGGCAAAGCAAGCCAAAGCAAGGAAAGGCAAAAGGGCAAAGCAAGGCAAGGCAAGGCAAGGTAAAGGACAAAGCAAGGCAAGGCAAGGCAAGGTAAAGGACAAAGCAAGGCAAGGCAAGGCAAGGCAAAATTGGAAAGCTTGGCAAAGATAGGAAAGGCAAGGCAAGGAAAAAGGGCAAAGCAAGGCAAGGAAAGGCAAGGCAAAAGGGCAAAGCAAGGCAAGTCAACACATAAGGGCAAAACAAGGTAAGGCAAGGCAAGGCAAAAAGGCAAGGTCAGGCAAGGCAAGGCAAAAGGGTAGGGGAAGGCAAGGCAAGTCAAGGCAAAAGGGCAACGCAAAGCAAGGCAAGGGAAGGCAAAACGGCAAAGGAAGGCAAGGCAAAAGGGCAAAGTAAGGAAAGGCAAGGCAAAAGGGCAAAGCAAAGCAAGGCAAGGGAAGGCAAAACGGCAAAGTAAGGCAAAGCAAGGCAAAAGTGCAAAGCAAGGTACGGCCAGGCAAAAGCGCAAAAGAAGGCAAGGAGAGGCAGAAGTGCAAAGCAAAGCAAGGAAGGGAAGGCAAATGGGCAAAGTAAGGGAATTCAAGGCAAGGTAAAAGGGCAAAGCAAACCAAGGCAAAGCAAGGAAAGGCAACAGGGCAAAGCAAGGCAAGGCAAGGCAAAAGGACAAAGCAAGGCAAGGCAAGGCAAAAGTGGAAAGCTTGGCAAGGAAAGGCAAGGCAAAAGGGCAAAGCAAGGCAAGGCAAGGCAAGGAAAAAGGGCAAAGCAAGCCAAGGCAAGGCAATCCACAAGGGCAAAGCAAAGTAAGGAAGGGAAGGCAAAAGGGGAGAGTAAAGGAATTCTAGGCAAGATAAAAGGGCAAAGCAAACCAAGGCAAGGCAAGGTAAAAGGGCAAAGCAAGGCAAGGCAAGGCAAAAGTGAAAAGCTTGGCAAGGCAAGTCAAGGCAAAAGGACAAAGCAAGGAAAGGCAAGGCAAAAGTGCAAAGCAAAGCAAGGCAAAGGAAGGCAAAACGGCAAAGAAAGCCAATTCAAGGCAAGGTAAAAGGGCAAAGCAAGGCAAGGCAAGGCAAACCAAAAGGGCAAAGCAAAGCAAAGAAGGAAAGGCAAGAGAGGCAAGGCAAGACAAGGCAAGGCAAAAGGGCAAAAAAAAAGGAAGGCAAGGTAAGGAAAAAGGGCAAAGCAAGGCAAGGCAAGGCAAGGCAAAAGTGTAAGGCAAGGCAAGGCAAAAGTGTAAGGCAAGGTAAGGAAAGGCAAAAGCAGAAAAACAAGGCAAGGCAAAAGGGCAAAGCAAGGCAAGGCAAGAGAAGGCAAGGCAAGAGAAGGCAAGGCAAAAGGGCAAAGAAATGGAAGGCAAGGCAGGGCAAAAGGGCAAAGAAAGGCAAGGCAAGTCAAGGCGAAAGGGCAAAGCAAAGCAAGGCAAGGGAAGGCAAAAGGGCAAAGGAAGCCAATTCTAAGGCAAGGTAAAAGGGCAAAGCAAGCCAAGGCAAGGCAAGCCAAAAGGGCAAAGCAAAGCAAGGGAAGGGAAGGCAAAAGGGCAAAGTAAGGAAAGGCAAGAGAAGGCAAGGCATCAGAAGGCAAGCCAAAAGGGCAACGAAAGGGAAGGCAAGGCATGGCAAAAGGGCAAAGCAAGGCAAGGCAAGGCAAAAGGTCAAACTAAGCCAAGGCAAGGAGAGGCAAAAGGGCAAAGCAAGGCATTGAAAGGCAAGGCAAAAGGGCAAAGCAAGGCAAGTCAACACAAAAGGGCAAAGCAAAGCAAGGAAGGGAAGGCAAAAGGGCAAATTAAGGGAATTCAAGGGAAGATAAAAGGGCAAAGCAAACCAAGATAAGGCAAGGTAAAAGGGCAAAGCACGCCAAGGCAAGAAAAGCCAAAAGGGCAAAGCAAAGAAAGGGAACGAAGGCAAAAGGGCAAAGTAAGGAAAGGCAAGAGAAGGCAAGGCAACAGAAGGCAAGGCAAAAGGGCAACGAAAGGGAAGGCAAGACATGGGAAAGGGCAAAGCAAGGCAAGGAAAGGCAAGGCAAAAGGGCCAAGCAAGGCAAGGCAAGGCAAAAGGGCAAGGAAAGGGAAGGCAAGGCAAGGCAAAAGGTCAAAGCAAGGGAAGGCAAAAGTGCAAAGAAAGGAAAGGCAAGGCAAAAGGGCAGAGCAAGGCAAGTCAAGGCAAAAGGGCAAAGCAAGTTAAGGCAAGGCAAGGTAAAATGGCAAAGTCAGGCAAGGCAAGGCAAAAGGGTAAAGGAAGGCAAGGCAAGTCAAGGCGAAAGGGTAAAGCAAAGCAAGGCAAGGGAAGGCAAAAGGGCAAAGGAAGCCAATTCTAAGGCAAGGTAAAAGGGCAAAGCAAGCCAAGGCAAGGCAAGCCAATAGGGCAAAGCAAAGCAAGGGAAGGGAAGGCAAAAGGGCAAAGTAAGGCAAGGCAAGGCAAAAGGGCAAAGTAAGGAAAGGCAAGGCAAGGCAAAAGTGTAAGGCAAGGCAAGGCAAAAGTGTAAGGCAAGGTAAGGAAAGGCAAAAGCAGAAAAACAAGGCAAGGCAAAAGGGCAAAGCAAGGCATGGCAAGAGAAGGCAAGGCAAGAGAAGGCAAGGCAAAAGGGCAAAGAAATGGAAGGCAAGGCAGGGCAAAAGGGCAAAGAAAGGCAAGGCAAGTCAAGGCGAAAGGGCAAAGCAAAGCAAGGCAAGGGAAGGCAAAAGGGCAAAGGAAGCCAATTCTAAGGCAAGGTAAAAGGGCAAAGCAAGCCAAGGCAAGGCAAGCCAAAAGGGCAAAGCAAAGCAAGGGAAGGGAAGGCAAAAGGGCAAAGTAAGGAAAGGCAAGAGAAGGCAAGGCATCAGAAGGCAAGCCAAAAGGGCAACGAAAGGGAAGGCAAGGCATGGCAAAAGGGCAAAGCAAGGCAAGGCAAGGCAAAAGGTCAAACTAAGCCAAGGCAAGGAGAGGCAAAAGGGCAAAGCAAGGCATTGAAAGGCAAGGCAAAAGGGCAAAGCAGGGCAAGTCAACACAAAAGGGCAAAGCAAAGCAAGGAAGGGAAGGCAAAAGGGCAAATTAAGGGAATTCAAGGGAAGATAAAAGGGCAAAGCAAACCAAGATAAGGCAAGGTAAAAGGGCAAAGCACGCCAAGGCAAGAAAAGCCAAAAGGGCAAAGCAAAGAAAGGGAACGAAGGCAAAAGGGCAAAGTAAGGAAAGGCAAGAGAAGGCAAGGCAACAGAAGGCAAAGCAAAAGGGCAACGAAAGGGAAGGCAAGACATGGGAAAGGGCAAAGCAAGGCAAGGAAAGGCAAGGCAAAAGGGCCAAGCAAGGCAAGGCAAGGCAAAAGGGCAAGGAAAGGGAAGGCAAGGCAAGGCAAAAGGTCAAAGCAAGGGAAGGCAAAAGTGCAAAGAAAGGAAAGGCAAGGCAAAAGGGCAGAGCAAGGCAAGTCAAGGCAAAAGGGCAAAGCAAGTTAAGGCAAGGCAAGGTAAAATGGCAAAGTCAGGCAAGGCAAGGCAAAAGGGTAAAGGAAGGCAAGGCAAGTCAAGGCGAAAGGGTAAAGCAAAGCAAGGCAAGGGAAGGCAAAAGGGCAAAGGAAGCCAATTCTAAGGCAAGGTAAAAGGGCAAAGCAAGCCAAGGCAAGGCAAGCCAATAGGGCAAAGCAAAGCAAGGGAAGGGAAGGCAAAAGGGCAAAGTAAGGCAAGGCAAGGCAAAAGGGCAAAGTAAGGAAAGGCAAGGCAAAAGTGCAAAGCAAAGCAAGGCAAAGGAAGGCAAAACGGGAAAGAAAGCAAATTCAAGGCAAGGTAAAAGGGCAAAGCAAGCCAAGGCAAGGCAAACCAAAAGGGCAAAGCAAAGCAATGAAGGAAAGGCAAGAGAGGCAAGGCAAGAAAAGGCAAGGCAAAAGGGCAAAAAAAAAGGAAGGCAAGGTAAGGAAAAAGGGCAAAGCAAGGCAAGGCAAGGCAAGGCAAAAGTGTAAGACAAGGCAAAGCAAGGCAAAAGTGTAAGGCAAGGTAAGGAAAGGCAAAAGCGGAAAAACAAGGCAAGGCAAAAGGGCAAAGAAAGGAAAGGCAAGGCAGGGCAAAAGGGCAAAGAAAGGCAAGGCAAGTCAAGGCGAAAGAGCAAAGCAAAGCAAGGCAAGGGAAGGCAAAAGGGAAAAGGAAGCCAATTCTAAGGCAAGGTAAAAGGGCAAAGCAAGCCAAGGCAAGGCAAGCCAAAAGGGCAAAGCAAAGCAAGGGAAGGGAAGGCAAATGGGCAAAGTAAGGAAAGGCAAGAGAACGCAAGGCAAAAGAAGGAAAGCCGAAAGGGCAACGAAAGGGAAGACAAGGCATGGCAAAACGGCAAAGCAAGGCAAGGCAAGACAAAAGGTCAAACTAAGCCAAGGCAAGGAGAGGCAAAAGGGCAAAGCAAGGCATTGAAAAGCAAGGCAAAAGGGCAAAGCAAGGCAAGTCAACACAAAAGGGCAAAGCAAAGCAAGGAAGGGAAGGCAAAAGGGCAAATTAAGGGAATACAAGGCAAGATAAAACGAGAAAGCATACCAAGGTAAGGCAAGGTAAAAGGACAAAGCAAGGCAAGGCAAAAGTGAAAAACTTGACAAGGCAAGTAAGGCAAAAGGGCAAAGCAAGTTAAGGCACGGCAAGGCAACATGACAAAGTCAGGCAAGGTAAGGCAAAAGGGTAAAGGAAGGCAAGGCAAGTCAAGGCAAAAGGGCAAAGCAAGGCAAGGCAAGTCAAAAGGGCAAACTAAGCCAAGGCAAGGAGAGGCAAAAGGGCAAAGCAAGGCAAGGCATGGCAATGCAAAAGGGCAAAGGAAGGCTGAGGGAAGGGAAAAGGGCAATGCAAGGCAAGGCAAGGAAAGGCAAAAGGGTAAACCAAGGGAAGGCAAAAGGGCAAAGCAAGGCAAGGCAAAATGGCAAAGCAAGGAAGGGCAAGAGAGGCAAGGCAAGAGAAGGCAATGCAAAAGGGCAAAAAAAAGGAAGGCAAGGTAAGAAAAAAGGGCAAAGCAAGGCAAGGCAAGGAGAGGCAAAAAGGTAAAGCAAAGCTAGGCAATGCAAGGCAAAAGGGCAAAGCAAGCCAAAGCAAGGAAAGGCAAAAGGGCAAAGCAAGGCAAGGCAAGGCAAGGTAAAGGACAAAGCAAGGCAAGGCAAGGCAAGGTAAAGGACAAAGCAAGGCAAGGCAAGGCAAGGCAAAATTGGAAAGCTTGGCAAAGATAGGAAAGGCAAGGCAAGGAAAAAGGGCAAAGCAAGGCAAGGAAAGGCAAGGCAAAAGGGCAAAGCAAGGCAAGTCAACACATAAGGGCAAAACAAGGTAAGGCAAGGCAAGGCAAAAAGGCAAGGTCAGGCAAGGCAAGGCAAAAGGGTAGGGGAAGGCAAGGCAAGTCAAGGCAAAAGGGCAACGCAAAGCAAGGCAAGGGAAGGCAAAACGGCAAAGGAAGGCAAGGCAAAAGGGCAAAGTAAGGAAAGGCAAGGCAAAAGGGCAAAGCAAAGCAAGGCAAGGGAAGGCAAAACGGCAAAGTAAGGCAAAGCAAGGCAAAAGTGCAAAGCAAGGTACGGCCAGGCAAAAGCACAAAAGAAGGCAAGGAGAGGCAGAAGTGCAAAGCAAAGCAAGGAAGGGAAGGCAAATGGGCAAAGTAAGGGAATTCAAGGCAAGGTAAAAGGGCAAAGCAAACCAAGGCAAAGCAAGGAAAGGCAACAGGGCAAAGCAAGGCAAGGCAAGGCAAAAGGACAAAGCAAGGCAAGGCAAGGCAAAAGTGGAAAGCTTGGCAAGGAAAGGCAAGGCAAAAGGGCAAAGCAAGGCAAGGCAAGGCAAGGAAAAAGGGCAAAGCAAGCCAAGGCAAGGCAATCCACAAGGGCAAAGCAAAGTAAGGAAGGGAAGGCAAAAGGGGAGAGTAAAGGAATTCTAGGCAAGATAAAAGGGCAAAGCAAACCAAGGCAAGGCAAGGTAAAAGGGCAAAGCAAGGCAAGGCAAGGCAAAAGTGAAAAGCTTGGCAAGGCAAGTCAAGGCAAAAGGACAAAGCAAGGAAAGGCAAGGCAAAAGTGCAAAGCAAAGCAAGGCAAAGGAAGGCAAAACGGCAAAGAAAGCCAATTCAAGGCAAGGTAAAAGGGCAAAGCAAGGCAAGGCAAGGCAAACCAAAAGGGCAAAGCAAAGCAAAGAAGGAAAGGCAAGAGAGGCAAGGCAAGACAAGGCAAGGCAAAAGGGCAAAAAAAAAGGAAGGCAAGGTAAGGAAAAAGGGCAAAGCAAGGCAAGGCAAGGCAAGGCAAAAGTGTAAGGCAAGGCAAGGCAAAAGTGTAAGGCAAGGTAAGGAAAGGCAAAAGCAGAAAAACAAGGCAAGGCAAAAGGGCAAAGCAAGGCAAGGCAAGAGAAGGCAAGGCAAGAGAAGGCAAGGCAAAAGGGCAAAGAAATGGAAGGCAAGGCAGGGCAAAAGGGCAAAGAAAGGCAAGGCAAGTCAAGGCGAAAGGGCAAAGCAAAGCAAGGCAAGGGAAGGCAAAAGGGCAAAGGAAGCCAATTCTAAGGCAAGGTAAAAGGGCAAAGCAAGCCAAGGCAAGGCAAGCCAAAAGGGCAAAGCAAAGCAAGGGAAGGGAAGGCAAAAGGGCAAAGTAAGGAAAGGCAAGAGAAGGCAAGGCATCAGAAGGCAAGCCAAAAGGGCAACGAAAGGGAAGGCAAGGCATGGCAAAAGGGCAAAGCAAGGCAAGGCAAGGCAAAAGGTCAAACTAAGCCAAGGCAAGGAGAGGCAAAAGGGCAAAGCAAGGCATTGAAAGGCAAGGCAAAAGGGCAAAGCAAGGCAAGTCAACACAAAAGGGCAAAGCAAAGCAAGGAAGGGAAGGCAAAAGGGCAAATTAAGGGAATTCAAGGGAAGATAAAAGGGCAAAGCAAACCAAGATAAGGCAAGGTAAAAGGGCAAAGCACGCCAAGGCAAGAAAAGCCAAAAGGGCAAAGCAAAGAAAGGGAACGAAGGCAAAAGGGCAAAGTAAGGAAAGGCAAGAGAAGGCAAGGCAACAGAAGGCAAGGCAAAAGGGCAACGAAAGGGAAGGCAAGACATGGGAAAGGGCCAAGCAAGGCAAGGCAAGGCAAAAGGGCAAGGAAAGGGAAGGCAAGGCAAGGCAAAAGGTCAAAGCAAGGGAAGGCAAAAGTGCAAAGAAAGGAAAGGCAAGGCAAAAGGGCAGAGCAAGGCAAGTCAAGGCAAAAGGGCAAAGCAAGTTAAGGCAAGGCAAGGTAAAATGGCAAAGTCAGGCAAGGCAAGGCAAAAGGGTAAAGGAAGGCAAGGCAAGTCAAGGCGAAAGGGTAAAGCAAAGCAAGGCAAGGGAAGGCAAAAGGGCAAAGGAAGCCAATTCTAAGGCAAGGTAAAAGGGCAAAGCAAGCCAAGGCAAGGCAAGCCAATAGGGCAAAGCAAAGCAAGGGAAGGGAAGGCAAAAGGGCAAAGTAAGGCAAGGCAAGGCAAAAGGGCAAAGTAAGGAAAGGCAAGGCAAAAGTGCAAAGCAAAGCAAGGCAAAGGAAGGCAAAACGGGAAAGAAAGCAAATTCAAGGCAAGGTAAAAGGGCAAAGCAAGCCAAGGCAAGGCAAACCAAAAGGGCAAAGCAAAGCAATGAAGGAAAGGCAAGAGAGGCAAGGCAAGAAAAGGCAAGGCAAAAGGGCAAAAAAAAAGGAAGGCAAGGTAAGGAAAAAGGGCAAAGCAAGGCAAGGCAAGGCAAGGCAAAAGTGTAAGACAAGGCAAAGCAAGGCAAAAGTGTAAGGCAAGGTAAGGAAAGGCAAACGCGGAAAAACAAGGCAAGGCAAAAGGGCAAAGAAAGGAAAGGCAAGGCAGGGCAAAAGGGCAAAGAAAGGCAAGGCAAGTCAAGGCGAAAGAGCAAAGCAAAGCAAGGCAAGGGAAGGCAAAAGGGAAAAGGAAGCCAATTCTAAGGCAAGGTAAAAGGGCAAAGCAAGCCAAGGCAAGGCAAGCCAAAAGGGCAAAGCAAAGCAAGGGAAGGGAAGGCAAATGGGCAAAGTAAGGAAAGGCAAGAGAACGCAAGGCAAAAGAAGGAAAGCCGAAAGGGCAACGAAAGGGAAGACAAGGCATGGCAAAACGGCAAAGCAAGGCAAGGCAAGACAAAAGGTCAAACTAAGCCAAGGCAAGGAGAGGCAAAAGGGCAAAGCAAGGCATTGAAAAGCAAGGCAAAAGGGCAAAGCAAGGCAAGTCAACACAAAAGGGCAAAGCAAAGCAAGGAAGGGAAGGCAAAAGGGCAAATTAAGGGAATACAAGGCAAGATAAAAGGAGAAAGCATACCAAGGTAAGGCAAGGTAAAAGGACAAAGCAAGGCAAGGCAAGGCAAAAGTGAAAAACTTGACAAGGCAAGTAAGGCAAAAGGGCAAAGCAAGTTAAGGCACGGCAAGGCAACATGACAAAGTCAGGCAAGGTAAGGCAAAAGGGTAAAGGAAGGCAAGGCAAGTCAAGGCAAAAGGGCAAAGCAAGGCAAGGCAAGTCAAAAGGGCAAACTAAGCCAAGGCAAGGAGAGGCAAAAGGGCAAAGCAAGGCAAGGCATGGCAATGCAAAAGGGCAAAGGAAGGCTGAGGGAAGGGAAAAGGGCAATGCAAGGCAAGGCAAGGAAAGGCAAAAGGGTAAACCAAGGGAAGGCAAAAGGGCAAAGCAAGGCAAGGCAAAATGGCAAAGCAAGGAAGGGCAAGAGAGGCAAGGCAAGAGAAGGCAATGCAAAAGGGCAAAAAAAAGGAAGGCAAGGTAAGAAAAAAGGGCAAAGCAAGGCAAGGCAAGGAGAGGCAAAAAGGTAAAGCAAAGCTAGGCAATGCAAGGCAAAAGGGCAAAGCAAGCCAAAGCAAGGAAAGGCAAAAGGGCAAAGCAAGGCAAGGCAAGGCAAGGTAAAGGACAAAGCAAGGCAAGGCAAGGCAAGGTAAAGGACAAAGCAAGGCAAGGCAAGGCAAGGCAAAATTGGAAAGCTTGGCAAAGATAGGAAAGGCAAGGCAAGGAAAAAGGGCAAAGCAAGGCAAGGAAAGGCAAGGCAAAAGGGCAAAGCAAGGCAAGTCAACACATAAGGGCAAAACAAGGTAAGGCAAGGCAAGGCAAAAAGGCAAGGTCAGGCAAGGCAAGGCAAAAGGGTAGGGGAAGGCAAGGCAAGTCAAGGCAAAAGGGCAACGCAAAGCAAGGCAAGGGAAGGCAAAACGGCAAAGGAAGGCAAGGCAAAAGGGCAAAGTAAGGAAAGGCAAGGCAAAAGGGCAAAGCAAAGCAAGGCAAGGGAAGGCAAAACGGCAAAGTAAGGCAAAGCAAGGCAAAAGTGCAAAGCAAGGTACGGCCAGGCAAAAGCGCAAAAGAAGGCAAGGAGAGGCAGAAGTGCAAAGCAAAGCAAGGAAGGGAAGGCAAATGGGCAAAGTAAGGGAATTCAAGGCAAGGTAAAAGGGCAAAGCAAACCAAGGCAAAGCAAGGAAAGGCAACAGGGCAAAGCAAGGCAAGGCAAGGCAAAAGGACAAAGCAAGGCAAGGCAAGGCAAAAGTGGAAAGCTTGGCAAGGAAAGGCAAGGCAAAAGGGCAAAGCAAGGCAAGGCAAGGCAAGGAAAAAGGGCAAAGCAAGCCAAGGCAAGGCAATCCACAAGGGCAAAGCAAAGTAAGGAAGGGAAGGCAAAAGGGGAGAGTAAAGGAATTCTAGGCAAGATAAAAGGGCAAAGCAAACCAAGGCAAGGCAAGGTAAAAGGGCAAAGCAAGGCAAGGCAAGGCAAAAGTGAAAAGCTTGGCAAGGCAAGTCAAGGCAAAAGGACAAAGCAAGGAAAGGCAAGGCAAAAGTGCAAAGCAAAGCAAGGCAAAGGAAGGCAAAACGGCAAAGAAAGCCAATTCAAGGCAAGGTAAAAGGGCAAAGCAAGGCAAGGCAAGGCAAACCAAAAGGGCAAAGCAAAGCAAAGAAGGAAAGGCAAGAGAGGCAAGGCAAGACAAGGCAAGGCAAAAGGGCAAAAAAAAAGGAAGGCAAGGTAAGGAAAAAGGGCAAAGCAAGGCAAGGCAAGGCAAGGCAAAAGTGTAAGGCAAGGCAAGGCAAAAGTGTAAGGCAAGGTAAGGAAAGGCAAAAGCAGAAAAACAAGGCAAGGCAAAAGGGCAAAGCAAGGCAAGGCAAGAGAAGGCAAGGCAAGAGAAGGCAAGGCAAAAGGGCAAAGAAATGGAAGGCAAGGCAGGGCAAAAGGGCAAAGAAAGGCAAGGCAAGTCAAGGCGAAAGGGCAAAGCAAAGCAAGGCAAGGGAAGGCAAAAGGGCAAAGGAAGCCAATTCTAAGGCAAGGTAAAAGGGCAAAGCAAGCCAAGGCAAGGCAAGCCAAAAGGGCAAAGCAAAGCAAGGGAAGGGAAGGCAAAAGGGCAAAGTAAGGAAAGGCAAGAGAAGGCAAGGCATCAGAAGGCAAGCCAAAAGGGCAACGAAAGGGAAGGCAAGGCATGGCAAAAGGGCAAAGCAAGGCAAGGCAAGGCAAAAGGTCAAACTAAGCCAAGGCAAGGAGAGGCAAAAGGGCAAAGCAAGGCATTGAAAGGCAAGGCAAAAGGGCAAAGCAAGGCAAGTCAACACAAAAGGGCAAAGCAAAGCAAGGAAGGGAAGGCAAAAGGGCAAATTAAGGGAATTCAAGGGAAGATAAAAGGGCAAAGCAAACCAAGATAAGGCAAGGTAAAAGGGCAAAGCACGCCAAGGCAAGAAAAGCCAAAAGGGCAAAGCAAAGAAAGGGAACGAAGGCAAAAGGGCAAAGTAAGGAAAGGCAAGAGAAGGCAAGGCAACAGAAGGCAAGGCAAAAGGGCAACGAAAGGGAAGGCAAGACATGGGAAAGGGCCAAGCAAGGCAAGGCAAGGCAAAAGGGCAAGGAAAGGGAAGGCAAGGCAAGGCAAAAGGTCAAAGCAAGGGAAGGCAAAAGTGCAAAGAAAGGAAAGGCAAGGCAAAAGGGCAGAGCAAGGCAAGTCAAGGCAAAAGGGCAAAGCAAGTTAAGGCAAGGCAAGGTAAAATGGCAAAGTCAGGCAAGGCAAGGCAAAAGGGTAAAGGAAGGCAAGGCAAGTCAAGGCGAAAGGGTAAAGCAAAGCAAGGCAAGGGAAGGCAAAAGGGCAAAGGAAGCCAATTCTAAGGCAAGGTAAAAGGGCAAAGCAAGCCAAGGCAAGGCAAGCCAATAGGGCAAAGCAAAGCAAGGGAAGGGAAGGCAAAAGGGCAAAGTAAGGCAAGGCAAGGCAAAAGGGCAAAGTAAGGAAAGGCAAGGCAAAAGTGCAAAGCAAAGCAAGGCAAAGGAAGGCAAAACGGGAAAGAAAGCAAATTCAAGGCAAGGTAAAAGGGCAAAGCAAGCCAAGGCAAGGCAAACCAAAAGGGCAAAGCAAAGCAATGAAGGAAAGGCAAGAGAGGCAAGGCAAGAAAAGGCAAGGCAAAAGGGCAAAAAAAAAGGAAGGCAAGGTAAGGAAAAAGGGCAAAGCAAGGCAAGGCAAGGCAAGGCAAAAGTGTAAGACAAGGCAAAGCAAGGCAAAAGTGTAAGGCAAGGTAAGGAAAGGCAAAAGCGGAAAAACAAGGCAAGGCAAAAGGGCAAAGAAAGGAAAGGCAAGGCAGGGCAAAAGGGCAAAGAAAGGCAAGGCAAGTCAAGGCGAAAGAGCAAAGCAAAGCAAGGCAAGGGAAGGCAAAAGGGAAAAGGAAGCCAATTCTAAGGCAAGGTAAAAGGGCAAAGCAAGCCAAGGCAAGGCAAGCCAAAAGGGCAAAGCAAAGCAAGGGAAGGGAAGGCAAATGGGCAAAGTAAGGAAAGGCAAGAGAACGCAAGGCAAAAGAAGGAAAGCCGAAAGGGCAACGAAAGGGAAGACAAGGCATGGCAAAACGGCAAAGCAAGGCAAGGCAAGACAAAAGGTCAAACTAAGCCAAGGCAAGGAGAGGCAAAAGGGCAAAGCAAGGCATTGAAAAGCAAGGCAAAAGGGCAAAGCAAGGCAAGTCAACACAAAAGGGCAAAGCAAAGCAAGGAAGGGAAGGCAAAAGGGCAAATTAAGGGAATACAAGGCAAGATAAAAGGAGAAAGCATACCAAGGTAAGGCAAGGTAAAAGGACAAAGCAAGGCAAGGCAAGGCAAAAGTGAAAAACTTGACAAGGCAAGTAAGGCAAAAGGGCAAAGCAAGTTAAGGCACGGCAAGGCAACATGACAAAGTCAGGCAAGGTAAGGCAAAAGGGTAAAGGAAGGCAAGGCAAGTCAAGGCAAAAGGGCAAAGCAAGGCAAGGCAAGTCAAAAGGGCAAACTAAGCCAAGGCAAGGAGAGGCAAAAGGGCAAAGCAAGGCAAGGCATGGCAATGCAAAAGGGCAAAGGAAGGCTGAGGGAAGGGAAAAGGGCAATGCAAGGCAAGGCAAGGAAAGGCAAAAGGGTAAACCAAGGGAAGGCAAAAGGGCAAAGCAAGGCAAGGCAAAATGGCAAAGCAAGGAAGGGCAAGAGAGGCAAGGCAAGAGAAGGCAATGCAAAAGGGCAAAAAAAAGGAAGGCAAGGTAAGAAAAAAGGGCAAAGCAAGGCAAGGCAAGGAGAGGCAAAAAGGTAAAGCAAAGCTAGGCAATGCAAGGCAAAAGGGCAAAGCAAGCCAAAGCAAGGAAAGGCAAAAGGGCAAAGCAAGGCAAGGCAAGGCAAGGTAAAGGACAAAGCAAGGCAAGGCAAGGCAAGGTAAAGGACAAAGCAAGGCAAGGCAAGGCAAGGCAAAATTGGAAAGCTTGGCAAAGATAGGAAAGGCAAGGCAAGGAAAAAGGGCAAAGCAAGGCAAGGAAAGGCAAGGCAAAAGGGCAAAGCAAGGCAAGTCAACACATAAGGGCAAAACAAGGTAAGGCAAGGCAAGGCAAAAAGGCAAGGTCAGGCAAGGCAAGGCAAAAGGGTAGGGGAAGGCAAGGCAAGTCAAGGCAAAAGGGCAACGCAAAGCAAGGCAAGGGAAGGCAAAACGGCAAAGGAAGGCAAGGCAAAAGGGCAAAGTAAGGAAAGGCAAGGCAAAAGGGCAAAGCAAAGCAAGGCAAGGGAAGGCAAAACGGCAAAGTAAGGCAAAGCAAGGCAAAAGTGCAAAGCAAGGTACGGCCAGGCAAAAGCGCAAAAGAAGGCAAGGAGAGGCAGAAGTGCAAAGCAAAGCAAGGAAGGGAAGGCAAATGGGCAAAGTAAGGGAATTCAAGGCAAGGTAAAAGGGCAAAGCAAACCAAGGCAAAGCAAGGAAAGGCAACAGGGCAAAGCAAGGCAAGGCAAGGCAAAAGGACAAAGCAAGGCAAGGCAAGGCAAAAGTGGAAAGCTTGGCAAGGAAAGGCAAGGCAAAAGGGCAAAGCAAGGCAAGGCAAGGCAAGGAAAAAGGGCAAAGCAAGCCAAGGCAAGGCAATCCACAAGGGCAAAGCAAAGTAAGGAAGGGAAGGCAAAAGGGGAGAGTAAAGGAATTCTAGGCAAGATAAAAGGGCAAAGCAAACCAAGGCAAGGCAAGGTAAAAGGGCAAAGCAAGGCAAGGCAAGGCAAAAGTGAAAAGCTTGGCAAGGCAAGTCAAGGCAAAAGGACAAAGCAAGGAAAGGCAAGGCAAAAGTGCAAAGCAAAGCAAGGCAAAGGAAGGCAAAACGGCAAAGAAAGCCAATTCAAGGCAAGGTAAAAGGGCAAAGCAAGGCAAGGCAAGGCAAACCAAAAGGGCAAAGCAAAGCAAAGAAGGAAAGGCAAGAGAGGCAAGGCAAGACAAGGCAAGGCAAAAGGGCAAAAAAAAAGGAAGGCAAGGTAAGGAAAAAGGGCAAAGCAAGGCAAGGCAAGGCAAGGCAAAAGTGTAAGGCAAGGCAAGGCAAAAGTGTAAGGCAAGGTAAGGAAAGGCAAAAGCAGAAAAACAAGGCAAGGCAAAAGGGCAAAGCAAGGCAAGGCAAGAGAAGGCAAGGCAAGAGAAGGCAAGGCAAAAGGGCAAAGAAATGGAAGGCAAGGCAGGGCAAAAGGGCAAAGAAAGGCAAGGCAAGTCAAGGCGAAAGGGCAAAGCAAAGCAAGGCAAGGGAAGGCAAAAGGGCAAAGGAAGCCAATTCTAAGGCAAGGTAAAAGGGCAAAGCAAGCCAAGGCAAGGCAAGCCAAAAGGGCAAAGCAAAGCAAGGGAAGGGAAGGCAAAAGGGCAAAGTAAGGAAAGGCAAGAGAAGGCAAGGCATCAGAAGGCAAGCCAAAAGGGCAACGAAAGGGAAGGCAAGGCATGGCAAAAGGGCAAAGCAAGGCAAGGCAAGGCAAAAGGTCAAACTAAGCCAAGGCAAGGAGAGGCAAAAGGGCAAAGCAAGGCATTGAAAGGCAAGGCAAAAGGGCAAAGCAAGGCAAGTCAACACAAAAGGGCAAAGCAAAGCAAGGAAGGGAAGGCAAAAGGGCAAATTAAGGGAATTCAAGGGAAGATAAAAGGGCAAAGCAAACCAAGATAAGGCAAGGTAAAAGGGCAAAGCACGCCAAGGCAAGAAAAGCCAAAAGGGCAAAGCAAAGAAAGGGAACGAAGGCAAAAGGGCAAAGTAAGGAAAGGCAAGAGAAGGCAAGGCAACAGAAGGCAAGGCAAAAGGGCAACGAAAGAGAAGGCAAGACATGGGAAAGGGCCAAGCAAGGCAAGGCAAGGCAAAAGGGCAAGGAAAGGGAAGGCAAGGCAAGGCAAAAGGTCAAAGCAAGGGAAGGCAAAAGTGCAAAGAAAGGAAAGGCAAGGCAAAAGGGCAGAGCAAGGCAAGTCAAGGCAAAAGGGCAAAGCAAGTTAAGGCAAGGCAAGGTAAAATGGCAAAGTCAGGCAAGGCAAGGCAAAAGGGTAAAGGAAGGCAAGGCAAGTCAAGGCGAAAGGGTAAAGCAAAGCAAGGCAAGGGAAGGCAAAAGGGCAAAGGAAGCCAATTCTAAGGCAAGGTAAAAGGGCAAAGCAAGCCAAGGCAAGGCAAGCCAATAGGGCAAAGCAAAGCAAGGGAAGGGAAGGCAAAAGGGCAAAGTAAGGCAAGGCAAGGCAAAAGGGCAAAGTAAGGAAAGGCAAGGCAAAAGTGCCAAGCAAAGCAAGGCAAAGGAAGGCAAAACGGGAAAGAAAGCAAATTCAAGGCAAGGTAAAAGGGCAAAGCAAGCCAAGGCAAGGCAAACCAAAAGGGCAAAGCAAAGCAATGAAGGAAAGGCAAGAGAGGCAAGGCAAGAAAAGGCAAGGCAAAAGGGCAAAAAAAAAGGAAGGCAAGGTAAGGAAAAAGGGCAAAGCAAGGCAAGGCAAGGCAAGGCAAAAGTGTAAGACAAGGCAAAGCAAGGCAAAAGTGTAAGGCAAGGTAAGGAAAGGCAAAAGCGGAAAAACAAGGCAAGGCAAAAGGGCAAAGAAAGGAAAGGCAAGGCAGGGCAAAAGGGCAAAGAAAGGCAAGGCAAGTCAAGGCGAAAGAGCAAAGCAAAGCAAGGCAAGGGAAGGCAAAAGGGAAAAGGAAGCCAATTCTAAGGCAAGGTAAAAGGGCAAAGCAAGCCAAGGCAAGGCAAGCCAAAAGGGCAAAGCAAAGCAAGGGAAGGGAAGGCAAATGGGCAAAGTAAGGAAAGGCAAGAGAACGCAAGGCAAAAGAAGGAAAGCCGAAAGGGCAACGAAAGGGAAGGCAAGGCATGGCAAAACGGCAAAGCAAGGCAAGGCAAGACAAAAGGTCAAACTAAGCCAAGGCAAGGAGAGGCAAAAGGGCAAAGCAAGGCATTGAAAAGCAAGGCAAAAGGGCAAAGCAAGGCAAGTCAACACAAAAGGGCAAAGCAAAGCAAGGAAGGGAAGGCAAAAGGGCAAATTAAGGGAATACAAGGCAAGATAAAAGGAGAAAGCATACCAAGGTAAGGCAAGGTAAAAGGACAAAGCAAGGCAAGGCAAGGCAAAAGTGAAAAACTTGACAAGGCAAGTAAGGCAAAAGGGCAAAGCAAGTTAAGGCACGGCAAGGCAACATGACAAAGTCAGGCAAGGTAAGGCAAAAGGGTAAAGGAAGGCAAGGCAAGTCAAGGCAAAAGGGCAAAGCAAGGCAAGGCAAGTCAAAAGGGCAAACTAAGCCAAGGCAAGGAGAGGCAAAAGGGCAAAGCAAGGCAAGGCATGGCAATGCAAAAGGGCAAAGGAAGGCTGAGGGAAGGGAAAAGGGCAATGCAAGGCAAGGCAAGGAAAGGCAAAAGGGTAAACCAAGGGAAGGCAAAAGGGCAAAGCAAGGCAAGGCAAAATGGCAAAGCAAGGAAGGGCAAGAGAGGCAAGGCAAGAGAAGGCAATGCAAAAGGGCAAAAAAAAGGAAGGCAAGGTAAGAAAAAAGGGCAAAGCAAGGCAAGGCAAGGAGAGGCAAAAAGGTAAAGCAAAGCTAGGCAATGCAAGGCAAAAGGGCAAAGCAAGCCAAAGCAAGGAAAGGCAAAAGGGCAAAGCAAGGCAAGGCAAGGCAAGGTAAAGGACAAAGCAAGGCAAGGCAAGGCAAGGTAAAGGACAAAGCAAGGCAAGGCAAGGCAAGGCAAAATTGGAAAGCTTGGCAAAGATAGGAAAGGCAAGGCAAGGAAAAAGGGCAAAGCAAGGCAAGGAAAGGCAAGGCAAAAGGGCAAAGCAAGGCAAGTCAACACATAAGGGCAAAACAAGGTAAGGCAAGGCAAGGCAAAAAGGCAAGGTCAGGCAAGGCAAGGCAAAAGGGTAGGGGAAGGCAAGGCAAGTCAAGGCAAAAGGGCAACGCAAAGCAAGGCAAGGGAAGGCAAAACGGCAAAGGAAGGCAAGGCAAAAGGGCAAAGTAAGGAAAGGCAAGGCAAAAGGGCAAAGCAAAGCAAGGCAAGGGAAGGCAAAACGGCAAAGTAAGGCAAAGCAAGGCAAAAGTGCAAAGCAAGGTACGGCCAGGCAAAAGCGCAAAAGAAGGCAAGGAGAGGCAGAAGTGCAAAGCAAAGCAAGGAAGGGAAGGCAAATGGGCAAAGTAAGGGAATTCAAGGCAAGGTAAAAGGGCAAAGCAAACCAAGGCAAAGCAAGGAAAGGCAACAGGGCAAAGCAAGGCAAGGCAAGGCAAAAGGACAAAGCAAGGCAAGGCAAGGCAAAAGTGGAAAGCTTGGCAAGGAAAGGCAAGGCAAAAGGGCAAAGCAAGGCAAGGCAAGGCAAGGAAAAAGGGCAAAGCAAGCCAAGGCAAGGCAATCCACAAGGGCAAAGCAAAGTAAGGAAGGGAAGGCAAAAGGGGAGAGTAAAGGAATTCTAGGCAAGATAAAAGGGCAAAGCAAACCAAGGCAAGGCAAGGTAAAAGGGCAAAGCAAGGCAAGGCAAGGCAAAAGTGAAAAGCTTGGCAAGGCAAGTCAAGGCAAAAGGACAAAGCAAGGAAAGGCAAGGCAAAAGTGCAAAGCAAAGCAAGGCAAAGGAAGGCAAAACGGCAAAGAAAGCCAATTCAAGGCAAGGTAAAAGGGCAAAGCAAGGCAAGGCAAGGCAAACCAAAAGGGCAAAGCAAAGCAAAGAAGGAAAGGCAAGAGAGGCAAGGCAAGACAAGGCAAGGCAAAAGGGCAAAAAAAAAGGAAGGCAAGGTAAGGAAAAAGGGCAAAGCAAGGCAAGGCAAGGCAAGGCAAAAGTGTAAGGCAAGGCAAGGCAAAAGTGTAAGGCAAGGTAAGGAAAGGCAAAAGCAGAAAAACAAGGCAAGGCAAAAGGGCAAAGCAAGGCAAGGCAAGAGAAGGCAAGGCAAGAGAAGGCAAGGCAAAAGGGCAAAGAAATGGAAGGCAAGGCAGGGCAAAAGGGCAAAGAAAGGCAAGGCAAGTCAAGGCGAAAGGGCAAAGCAAAGCAAGGCAAGGGAAGGCAAAAGGGCAAAGGAAGCCAATTCTAAGGCAAGGTAAAAGGGCAAAGCAAGCCAAGGCAAGGCAAGCCAAAAGGGCAAAGCAAAGCAAGGGAAGGGAAGGCAAAAGGGCAAAGTAAGGAAAGGCAAGAGAAGGCAAGGCATCAGAAGGCAAGCCAAAAGGGCAACGAAAGGGAAGGCAAGGCATGGCAAAAGGGCAAAGCAAGGCAAGGCAAGGCAAAAGGTCAAACTAAGCCAAGGCAAGGAGAGGCAAAAGGGCAAAGCAAGGCATTGAAAGGCAAGGCAAAAGGGCAAAGCAAGGCAAGTCAACACAAAAGGGCAAAGCAAAGCAAGGAAGGGAAGGCAAAAGGGCAAATTAAGGGAATTCAAGGGAAGATAAAAGGGCAAAGCAAACCAAGATAAGGCAAGGTAAAAGGGCAAAGCACGCCAAGGCAAGAAAAGCCAAAAGGGCAAAGCAAAGAAAGGGAACGAAGGCAAAAGGGCAAAGTAAGGAAAGGCAAGAGAAGGCAAGGCAACAGAAGGCAAGGCAAAAGGGCAACGAAAGGGAAGGCAAGACATGGGAAAGGGCCAAGCAAGGCAAGGCAAGGCAAAAGGGCAAGGAAAGGGAAGGCAAGGCAAGGCAAAAGGTCAAAGCAAGGGAAGGCAAAAGTGCAAAGAAAGGAAAGGCAAGGCAAAAGGGCAGAGCAAGGCAAGTCAAGGCAAAAGGGCAAAGCAAGTTAAGGCAAGGCAAGGTAAAATGGCAAAGTCAGGCAAGGCAAGGCAAAAGGGTAAAGGAAGGCAAGGCAAGTCAAGGCGAAAGGGTAAAGCAAAGCAAGGCAAGGGAAGGCAAAAGGGCAAAGGAAGCCAATTCTAAGGCAAGGTAAAAGGGCAAAGCAAGCCAAGGCAAGGCAAGCCAATAGGGCAAAGCAAAGCAAGGGAAGGGAAGGCAAAAGGGCAAAGTAAGGCAAGGCAAGGCAAAAGGGCAAAGTAAGGAAAGGCAAGGCAAAAGTGCAAAGCAAAGCAAGGCAAAGGAAGGCAAAACGGGAAAGAAAGCAAATTCAAGGCAAGGTAAAAGGGCAAAGCAAGCCAAGGCAAGGCAAGCCAAAAGGGCAAAGCAAAGCAAGGGAAGGGAAGGCAAATGGGCAAAGTAAGGAAAGGCAAGAGAACGCAAGGCAAAAGAAGGAAAGCCGAAAGGGCAACGAAAGGGAAGGCAAGGCATGGCAAAACGGCAAAGCAAGGCAAGGCAAGACAAAAGGTCAAACTAAGCCAAGGCAAGGAGAGGCAAAAGGGCAAAGCAAGGCATTGAAAAGCAAGGCAAAAGGGCAAAGCAAGGCAAGTCAACACAAAAGGGCAAAGCAAAGCAAGGAAGGGAAGGCAAAAGGGCAAATTAAGGGAATACAAGGCAAGATAAAAGGAGAAAGCATACCAAGGTAAGGCAAGGTAAAAGGACAAAGCAAGGCAAGGCAAGGCAAAAGTGAAAAACTTGGCAAGGCAAGTAAGGCAAAAGGGCAAAGCAAGTTAAGGCAAGGCAAGGCAACATGACAAAGTCAGGCAAGGTAAGGCAAAAGGGTAAAGGAAGGCAAGGCAAGTCAAGGCAAAAGGGCAAAGCAAGGCAAGGCAAGTCAAAAGGGCAAACTAAGCCAAGGCAAGGAGAGGCAAAAGGGCAAAGCAAGGCAAGGCATGGCAATGCAAAAGGGCAAAGGAAGGCTGAGGGAAGGGAAAAGGGCAATGCAAGGCAAGGCAAGGAAAGGCAAAAGGGTAAACCAAGTGAAGGCAAAAGGGCAAAGCAAGGCAAGGCAAAATGGCAAAGCAAGGAAGGGCAAGAGAGGCAAGGCAAGAGAAGGCAATGCAAAAGGGCAAAAAAAAGGAAGGCAAGGTAAGAAAAAAGGGCAAAGCAAGGCAAGGCAAGGAGAGGCAAAAAGGTAAAGCAAAGCTAGGCAATGCAAGGCAAAAGGGCAAAGCAAGCCAAAGCAAGGAAAGGCAAAAGGGCAAAGCAAGGCAAGGCAAGGCAAGGTAAAGGACAAAGCAAGGCAAGGCAAGGCAAGGTAAAGGACAAAGCAAGGCAAGGCAAGGCAAGGCAAAATTGGAAAGCTTGGCAAAGATAGGAAAGGCAAGGCAAGGAAAAAGGGCAAAGCAAGGCAAGGAAAGGCAAGGCAAAAGGGCAAAGCAAGGCAAGTCAACACATAAGGGCAAAACAAGGTAAGGCAAGGCAAGGCAAAAAGGCAAGGTCAGGCAAGGCAAGGCAAAAGGGTAGGGGAAGGCAAGGCAAGTCAAGGCAAAAGGGCAACGCAAAGCAAGGCAAGGGAAGGCAAAACGGCAAAGGAAGGCAAGGCAAAAGGGCAAAGTAAGGAAAGGCAAGGCAAAAGGGCAAAGCAAAGCAAGGCAAGGGAAGGCAAAACGGCAAAGTAAGGCAAAGCAAGGCAAAAGTGCAAAGCAAGGTACGGCCAGGCAAAAGCGCAAAAGAAGGCAAGGAGAGGCAGAAGTGCAAAGCAAAGCAAGGAAGGGAAGGCAAATGGGCAAAGTAAGGGAATTCAAGGCAAGGTAAAAGGGCAAAGCAAACCAAGGCAAAGCAAGGAAAGGCAACAGGGCAAAGCAAGGCAAGGCAAGGCAAAAGGACAAAGCAAGGCAAGGCAAGGCAAAAGTGGAAAGCTTGGCAAGGAAAGGCAAGGCAAAAGGGCAAAGCAAGGCAAGGCAAGGCAAGGAAAAAGGGCAAAGCAAGCCAAGGCAAGGCAATCCACAAGGGCAAAGCAAAGTAAGGAAGGGAAGGCAAAAGGGGAGAGTAAAGGAATTCTAGGCAAGATAAAAGGGCAAAGCAAACCAAGGCAAGGCAAGGTAAAAGGGCAAAGCAAGGCAAGGCAAGGCAAAAGTGAAAAGCTTGGCAAGGCAAGTCAAGGCAAAAGGACAAAGCAAGGAAAGGCAAGGCAAAAGTGCAAAGCAAAGCAAGGCAAAGGAAGGCAAAACGGCAAAGAAAGCCAATTCAAGGCAAGGTAAAAGGGCAAAGCAAGGCAAGGCAAGGCAAACCAAAAGGGCAAAGCAAAGCAAAGAAGGAAAGGCAAGAGAGGCAAGGCAAGACAAGGCAAGGCAAAAGGGCAAAAAAAAAGGAAGGCAAGGTAAGGAAAAAGGGCAAAGCAAGGCAAGGCAAGGCAAGGCAAAAGTGTAAGGCAAGGCAAGGCAAAAGTGTAAGGCAAGGTAAGGAAAGGCAAAAGCAGAAAAACAAGGCAAGGCAAAAGGGCAAAGCAAGGCAAGGCAAGAGAAGGCAAGGCAAGAGAAGGCAAGGCAAAAGGGCAAAGAAATGGAAGGCAAGGCAGGGCAAAAGGGCAAAGAAAGGCAAGGCAAGTCAAGGCGAAAGGGCAAAGCAAAGCAAGGCAAGGGAAGGCAAAAGGGCAAAGGAAGCCAATTCTAAGGCAAGGTAAAAGGGCAAAGCAAGCCAAGGCAAGGCAAGCCAAAAGGGCAAAGCAAAGCAAGGGAAGGGAAGGCAAAAGGGCAAAGTAAGGAAAGGCAAGAGAAGGCAAGGCATCAGAAGGCAAGCCAAAAGGGCAACGAAAGGGAAGGCAAGGCATGGCAAAAGGGCAAAGCAAGGCAAGGCAAGGCAAAAGGTCAAACTAAGCCAAGGCAAGGAGAGGCAAAAGGGCAAAGCAAGGCATTGAAAGGCAAGGCAAAAGGGCAAAGCAAGGCAAGTCAACACAAAAGGGCAAAGCAAAGCAAGGAAGGGAAGGCAAAAGGGCAAATTAAGGGAATTCAAGGGAAGATAAAAGGGCAAAGCAAACCAAGATAAGGCAAGGTAAAAGGGCAAAGCACGCCAAGGCAAGAAAAGCCAAAAGGGCAAAGCAAAGAAAGGGAACGAAGGCAAAAGGGCAAAGTAAGGAAAGGCAAGAGAAGGCAAGGCAACAGAAGGCAAGGCAAAAGGGCAACGAAAGGGAAGGCAAGACATGGGAAAGGGCCAAGCAAGGCAAGGCAAGGCAAAAGGGCAAGGAAAGGGAAGGCAAGGCAAGGCAAAAGGTCAAAGCAAGGGAAGGCAAAAGTGCAAAGAAAGGAAAGGCAAGGCAAAAGGGCAGAGCAAGGCAAGTCAAGGCAAAAGGGCAAAGCAAGTTAAGGCAAGGCAAGGTAAAATGGCAAAGTCAGGCAAGGCAAGGCAAAAGGGTAAAGGAAGGCAAGGCAAGTCAAGGCGAAAGGGTAAAGCAAAGCAAGGCAAGGGAAGGCAAAAGGGCAAAGGAAGCCAATTCTAAGGCAAGGTAAAAGGGCAAAGCAAGCCAAGGCAAGGCAAGCCAATAGGGCAAAGCAAAGCAAGGGAAGGGAAGGCAAAAGGGCAAAGTAAGGCAAGGCAAGGCAAAAGGGCAAAGTAAGGAAAGGCAAGGCAAAAGTGCAAAGCAAAGCAAGGCAAAGGAAGGCAAAACGGGAAAGAAAGCAAATTCAAGGCAAGGTAAAAGGGCAAAGCAAGCCAAGGCAAGGCAAGCCAAAAGGGCAAAGCAAAGCAAGGGAAGGGAAGGCAAATGGGCAAAGTAAGGAAAGGCAAGAGAACGCAAGGCAAAAGAAGGAAAGCCGAAAGGGCAACGAAAGGGAAGGCAAGGCATGGCAAAACGGCAAAGCAAGGCAAGGCAAGACAAAAGGTCAAACTAAGCCAAGGCAAGGAGAGGCAAAAGGGCAAAGCAAGGCATTGAAAAGCAAGGCAAAAGGGCAAAGCAAGGCAAGTCAACACAAAAGGGCAAAGCAAAGCAAGGAAGGGAAGGCAAAAGGGCAAATTAAGGGAATACAAGGCAAGATAAAAGGAGAAAGCATACCAAGGTAAGGCAAGGTAAAAGGACAAAGCAAGGCAAGGCAAGGCAAAAGTGAAAAACTTGGCAAGGCAAGTAAGGCAAAAGGGCAAAGCAAGTTAAGGCAAGGCAAGGCAACATGACAAAGTCAGGCAAGGTAAGGCAAAAGGGTAAAGGAAGGCAAGGCAAGTCAAGGCAAAAGGGCAAAGCAAGGCAAGGCAAGTCAAAAGGGCAAACTAAGCCAAGGCAAGGAGAGGCAAAAGGGCAAAGCAAGGCAAGGCATGGCAATGCAAAAGGGCAAAGGAAGGCTGAGGGAAGGGAAAAGGGCAATGCAAGGCAAGGCAAGGAAAGGCAAAAGGGTAAACCAAGGGAAGGCAAAAGGGCAAAGCAAGGCAAGGCAAAATGGCAAAGCAAGGAAGGGCAAGAGAGGCAAGGCAAGAGAAGGCAATGCAAAAGGGCAAAAAAAAGGAAGGCAAGGTAAGAAAAAAGGGCAAAGCAAGGCAAGGCAAGGAGAGGCAAAAAGGTAAAGCAAAGCTAGGCAATGCAAGGCAAAAGGGCAAAGCAAGCCAAAGCAAGGAAAGGCAAAAGGGCAAAGCAAGGCAAGGCAAGGCAAGGTAAAGGACAAAGCAAGGCAAGGCAAGGCAAGGTAAAGGACAAAGCAAGGCAAGGCAAGGCAAGGCAAAATTGGAAAGCTTGGCAAAGATAGGAAAGGCAAGGCAAGGAAAAAGGGCAAAGCAAGGCAAGGAAAGGCAAGGCAAAAGGGCAAAGCAAGGCAAGTCAACACATAAGGGCAAAACAAGGTAAGGCAAGGCAAGGCAAAAAGGCAAGGTCAGGCAAGGCAAGGCAAAAGGGTAGGGGAAGGCAAGGCAAGTCAAGGCAAAAGGGCAACGCAAAGCAAGGCAAGGGAAGGCAAAACGGCAAAGGAAGGCAAGGCAAAAGGGCAAAGTAAGGAAAGGCAAGGCAAAAGGGCAAAGCAAAGCAAGGCAAGGGAAGGCAAAACGGCAAAGTAAGGCAAAGCAAGGCAAAAGTGCAAAGCAAGGTACGGCCAGGCAAAAGCGCAAAAGAAGGCAAGGAGAGGCAGAAGTGCAAAGCAAAGCAAGGAAGGGAAGGCAAATGGGCAAAGTAAGGGAATTCAAGGCAAGGTAAAAGGGCAAAGCAAACCAAGGCAAAGCAAGGAAAGGCAACAGGGCAAAGCAAGGCAAGGCAAGGCAAAAGGACAAAGCAAGGCAAGGCAAGGCAAAAGTGGAAAGCTTGGCAAGGAAAGGCAAGGCAAAAGGGCAAAGCAAGGCAAGGCAAGGCAAGGAAAAAGGGCAAAGCAAGCCAAGGCAAGGCAATCCACAAGGGCAAAGCAAAGTAAGGAAGGGAAGGCAAAAGGGGAGAGTAAAGGAATTCTAGGCAAGATAAAAGGGCAAAGCAAACCAAGGCAAGGCAAGGTAAAAGGGCAAAGCAAGGCAAGGCAAGGCAAAAGTGAAAAGCTTGGCAAGGCAAGTCAAGGCAAAAGGACAAAGCAAGGAAAGGCAAGGCAAAAGTGCAAAGCAAAGCAAGGCAAAGGAAGGCAAAACGGCAAAGAAAGCCAATTCAAGGCAAGGTAAAAGGGCAAAGCAAGGCAAGGCAAGGCAAACCAAAAGGGCAAAGCAAAGCAAAGAAGGAAAGGCAAGAGAGGCAAGGCAAGACAAGGCAAGGCAAAAGGGCAAAAAAAAAGGAAGGCAAGGTAAGGAAAAAGGGCAAAGCAAGGCAAGGCAAGGCAAGGCAAAAGTGTAAGGCAAGGCAAGGCAAAAGTGTAAGGCAAGGTAAGGAAAGGCAAAAGCAGAAAAACAAGGCAAGGCAAAAGGGCAAAGCAAGGCAAGGCAAGAGAAGGCAAGGCAAGAGAAGGCAAGGCAAAAGGGCAAAGAAATGGAAGGCAAGGCAGGGCAAAAGGGCAAAGAAAGGCAAGGCAAGTCAAGGCGAAAGGGCAAAGCAAAGCAAGGCAAGGGAAGGCAAAAGGGCAAAGGAAGCCAATTCTAAGGCAAGGTAAAAGGGCAAAGCAAGCCAAGGCAAGGCAAGCCAAAAGGGCAAAGCAAAGCAAGGGAAAGGAAGGCAAAAGGGCAAAGTAAGGAAAGGCAAGAGAAGGCAAGGCATCAGAAGGCAAGCCAAAAGGGCAACGAAAGGGAAGGCAAGGCATGGCAAAAGGGCAAAGCAAGGCAAGGCAAGGCAAAAGGTCAAACTAAGCCAAGGCAAGGAGAGGCAAAAGGGCAAAGCAAGGCATTGAAAGGCAAGGCAAAAGGGCAAAGCAAGGCAAGTCAACACAAAAGGGCAAAGCAAAGCAAGGAAGGGAAGGCAAAAGGGCAAATTTAAGGGAATTCAAGGGAAGATAAAAGGGCAAAGCAAACCAAGATAAGGCAAGGTAAAAGGGCAAAGCACGCCAAGGCAAGAAAAGCCAAAAGGGCAAAGCAAAGAAAGGGAACGAAGGCAAAAGGGCAAAGTAAGGAAAGGCAAGAGAAGGCAAGGCAACAGAAGGCAAGGCAAAAGGGCAACGAAAGGGAAGGCAAGACATGGGAAAGGGCAAAGCAAGGCAAGGAAAGGCAAGGCAAAAGGGCCAAGCAAGGCAAGGCAAGGCAAAAGGGCAAGGAAAGGGAAGGCAAGGCAAGGCAAAAGGTCAAAGCAAGGGAAGGCAAAAGTGCAAAGAAAGGAAAGGCAAGGCAAAAGGGCAGAGCAAGGCAAGTCAAGGCAAAAGGGCAAAGCAAGTTAAGGCAAGGCAAGGTAAAATGGCAAAGTCAGGCAAGGCAAGGCAAAAGGGTAAAGGAAGGCAAGGCAAGTCAAGGCGAAAGGGTAAAGCAAAGCAAGGCAAGGGAAGGCAAAAGGGCAAAGGAAGCCAATTCTAAGGCAAGGTAAAAGGGCAAAGCAAGCCAAGGCAAGGCAAGCCAATAGGGCAAAGCAAAGCAAGGGAAGGGAAGGCAAAAGGGCAAAGTAAGGCAAGGCAAGGCAAAAGGGCAAAGTAAGGAAAGGCAAGGCAAGGCAAAAGTGTAAGGCAAGGCAAGGCAAAAGTGTAAGGCAAGGTAAGGAAAGGCAAAAGCAGAAAAACAAGGCAAGGCAAAAGGGCAAAGCAAGGCATGGCAAGAGAAGGCAAGGCAAGAGAAGGCAAGGCAAAAGGGCAAAGAAATGGAAGGCAAGGCAGGGCAAAAGGGCAAAGAAAGGCAAGGCAAGTCAAGGCGAAAGGGCAAAGCAAAGCAAGGCAAGGGAAGGCAAAAGGGCAAAGGAAGCCAATTCTAAGGCAAGGTAAAAGGGCAAAGCAAGCCAAGGCAAGGCAAGCCAAAAGGGCAAAGCAAAGCAAGGGAAGGGAAGGCAAAAGGGCAAAGTAAGGAAAGGCAAGAGAAGGCAAGGCATCAGAAGGCAAGCCAAAAGGGCAACGAAAGGGAAGGCAAGGCATGGCAAAAGGGCAAAGCAAGGCAAGGCAAGGCAAAAGGTCAAACTAAGCCAAGGCAAGGAGAGGCAAAAGGGCAAAGCAAGGCATTGAAAGGCAAGGCAAAAGGGCAAAGCAAGGCAAGTCAACACAAAAGGGCAAAGCAAAGCAAGGAAGGGAAGGCAAAAGGGCAAATTAAGGGAATTCAAGGGAAGATAAAAGGGCAAAGCAAACCAAGATAAGGCAAGGTAAAAGGGCAAAGCACGCCAAGGCAAGAAAAGCCAAAAGGGCAAAGCAAAGAAAGGGAACGAAGGCAAAAGGGCAAAGTAAGGAAAGGCAAGAGAAGGCAAGGCAACAGAAGGCAATGCAAAAGGGCAACGAAAGGGAAGGCAAGACATGGGAAAGGGCAAAGCAAGGCAAGGAAAGGCAAGGCAAAAGGGCCAAGCAAGGCAAGGCAAGGCAAGGCAAAAGGGCAAGGAAAGGGAAGGCAAGGCAAGGCAAAAGGTCAAAGCAAGGGAAGGCAAAAGTGCAAAGAAAGGAAAGGCAAGGCAAAAGGGCAGAGCAAGGCAAGTCAAGGCAAAAGGGCAAAGCAAGTTAAGGCAAGGCAAGGCAAAATGGCAAAGTCAGGCAAGGCAAGGCAAAAGGGTAAAGGAAGGCAAGGCAAGTCAAGGCGAAAGGGTAAAGCAAAGCAAGGCAAGGGAAGGCAAAAGGGCAAAGGAAGCCAATTCTAAGGCAAGGTAAAAGGGCAAAGCAAGCCAAGGCAAGGCAAGCCAATAGGGCAAAGCAAAGCAAGGGAAGGGAAGGCAAAAGGGCAAAGTAAGGCAAGGCAAGGCAAAAGGGCAAAGTAAGGAAAGGCAAGGCAAAAGTGCAAAGCAAAGCAAGGCAAAGGAAGGCAAAACGGGAAAGAAAGCAAATTCAAGGCAAGGTAAAAGGGCAAAGCAAGGCAAGGCAAGTCAAACCAAAAGGGCAAAGCAAAGCAAAGAAGGAAAGGCAAGAGAGGCAAGGCAAGACAAGGCAAGGCAAAAGGGCAAAAAAAAAGGAAGGCAAGGTAAGGAAAAAGGGCAAAGCAAGGCAAGGCAAGGCAAGGCAAAAGTGTAAGACAAGGCAAAGCAAGGCAAAAGTGTAAGGCAAGGTAAGGAAAGGCAAAAGCGGAAAAACAAGGCAAGGCAAAAGGGCAAAGAAAGGAAAGGCAAGGCAGGGCAAAAGGGCAAAGAAAGGCAAGGCAAGTCAAGGCGAAAGAGCAAAGCAAAGCAAGGCAAGGGAAGGCAAAAGGGAAAAGGAAGCCAATTCTAAGGCAAGGTAAAAGGGCAAAGCAAGCCAAGGCAAGGCAAGCCAAAAGGGCAAAGCAAAGCAAGGGAAGGGAAGGCAAATGGGCAAAGTAAGGAAAGGCAAGAGAACGCAAGGCAAAAGAAGGAAAGCCGAAAGGGCAACGAAAGGGAAGGCAAGGCATGGCAAAACGGCAAAGCAAGGCAAGGCAAGACAAAAGGTCAAACTAAGCCAAGGCAAGGAGAGGCAAAAGGGCAAAGCAAGGCATTGAAAAGCAAGGCAAAAGGGCAAAGCAAGGCAAGTCAACACAAAAGGGCAAAGCAAAGCAAGGAAGGGAAGGCAAAAGGGCAAATTAAGGGAATACAAGGCAAGATAAAAGGAGAAAGCATACCAAGGTAAGGCAAGGTAAAAGGACAAAGCAAGGCAAGGCAAGGCAAAAGTGAAAAACTTGGCAAGGCAAGTAAGGCAAAAGGGCAAAGCAAGTTAAGGCAAGGCAAGGCAACATGACAAAGTCAGGCAAGGTAAGGCAAAAGGGTAAAGGAAGGCAAGGCAAGTCAAGGCAAAAGGGCAAAGCAAGGCAAGGCAAGTCAAAAGGGCAAACTAAGCCAAGGCAAGGAGAGGCAAAAGGGCAAAGCAAGGCAAGGCATGGCAATGCAAAAGGGCAAAGGAAGGCTGAGGGAAGGGAAAAGGGCAATGCAAGGCAAGGCAAGGAAAGGCAAAAGGGTAAACCAAGGGAAGGCAAAAGGGCAAAGCAAGGCAAGGCAAAATGGCAAAGCAAGGAAGGGCAAGAGAGGCAAGGCAAGAGAAGGCAATGCAAAAGGGCAAAAAAAAGGAAGGCAAGGTAAGAAAAAAGGGCAAAGCAAGGCAAGGCAAGGAGAGGCAAAAAGGTAAAGCAAAGCTAGGCAATGCAAGGCAAAAGGGCAAAGCAAGCCAAAGCAAGGAAAGGCAAAAGGGCAAAGCAAGGCAAGGCAAGGCAAGGTAAAGGACAAAGCAAGGCAAGGCAAGGCAAGGTAAAGGACAAAGCAAGGCAAGGCAAGGCAAGGCAAAATTGGAAAGCTTGGCAAAGATAGGAAAGGCAAGGCAAGGAAAAAGGGCAAAGCAAGGCAAGGAAAGGCAAGGCAAAAGGGCAAAGCAAGGCAAGTCAACACATAAGGGCAAAACAAGGTAAGGCAAGGCAAGGCAAAAAGGCAAGGTCAGGCAAGGCAAGGCAAAAGGGTAGGGGAAGGCAAGGCAAGTCAAGGCAAAAGGGCAACGCAAAGCAAGGCAAGGGAAGGCAAAACGGCAAAGGAAGGCAAGGCAAAAGGGCAAAGTAAGGAAAGGCAAGGCAAAAGGGCAAAGACAGGGAAGGCAAGGCAAAAGGTCAAAGCAAGGCAAGGCAAGGCAAAAGTGCAAACAAATAAAGGCAAGGCAAGGCAAAAGGGCAAAGCAAGGTACGGCAAGGCAAAAGCGCAAAAGAAGGCAAGGAGAGGCAGAAGGGCAAAGCAAAGCAAGGAAGGGAAGGCAAAAGGGCAAAGTAAGGGAATTCAATGCAAGGTAAAAGGGCAAAGCAAACCAAGGAAAAGCAAGGTAAAAGGGCAAAGCAAGCCAAAGCAAGGAAAGGCAAAAGGGCAAAGCAAGTCAAGGCAAAGCAAAAGGACAAAGCTAGGCAAGGCAAGGCAAAAGTGGAACGTTTGGCAAGGAAAGGCAAGGCAAAAGGGCAAAGCAAGGCAAGGAAAGGCAAAACGGCAAAGAAAGGGAAGGCAAGGCAAGGCAAAATGGCAAAGTCAGGCAAGGCAAGGCAAAAGCGGAAAGCAAGGCAAGGCAAGGCAAGGAAAAAGGGGAAAACAAGTCAAGGCAAGGGAAGGCCAAATGGCAAAGGAAGCCAATTCTAAGGCAAGGTAAAAGGGCAGAGTACGCCAAGGCAAGGCAAGTCAAAAGGGCAAAGCAAAGAAATGGAAGGGAAGGCAAAAGGGCAAAGTAAGGAAAGGCAAGAGAAGGCATGCAACCGAAGGCAAGGCAAAAGGGCAACGAAAGGGAAGGCAAGGCATGGCAAAAGGGCAAAGCAAGGCAAGGCAAAACAGCAAGGAAAGGGAGGGCAAGGCAAGGCAAAAGGGCAAAACAAAGTAAGGCAAAAGTGCAAAGAAAGGAAAGGCAAGGCAAGGTAAAAGGGCAAAGCAAGCCAAGGCAAGGCAAGCCAAAAGGGCAAAGCAAAGCAAGGGAAGGGAAGGCAAAAGGGCAAAGTAAGGAAAGGCAAGGCAAAAGGGCAAAGCAAGTCAAGGCAAGGGAAGGCAAAACGGCAAAGGAAGCCAAACCAAGGGAAGATAAAAGGGCAAAGCAAGCCAAGGCAAGGCAAGCCAAAAGGGCAAAGCAAAGCAAGGGAAGGGAAGGCAAAAGGGCAAAGTAAGGCAAGGCAAGGCAAAACGGGAAAGTAAGGAAAGGCAAGAGAAGGCAAGGCAACAGAAGGCAAGATAAAAGTGCAACGAAAGGGAAGGCAAGGCATGGCAAAAGGGCAAAGCAAGGCAAGGCAAGGCAAAAGGTCAAACTAAGCCAAGGCAAGGAGAGGCAAAAGGGCAAAGCAAGGCAAGGAAAGGCAAGGCAAAATGGTAAAGTCAGGCAAGGCAAGGCAAAAGGGTAGGGAAAGGCAAGGCAAGTCATGGCAAAAGGGCAAAGCAAAGCAAAGCAAGGGAACACAAAAGGGGAAAGGAAGCCAATTCAAGGCAAGGTAAAAGGGCAAAGCAAGCCAAGGCAAGGCAAGCCAAAAGGGCAAAGCAAAGCAAGGGAAGGGAAGGCAAAAGGGCAAAGTAAGGCCAGGCAAGGCAAAACGGGAAAGTAAGGAAAGGCAACAGAAGGCAAGGCAACAGAAGGCAAGATAAAAGGGCAACGAAAGGGAAGGCAAGGCATGGCAAAAGGGCAAAGCAAGGCAAGGCAAGGCAAAAGGGCAAAGCAAGGTAAGAGAAGGTATGGCAAAACAGCAAAGCAAGGCATGGCAATGCAAAAGGGCAAAGCAAGGCCGAGGGAAGGGAAAAGGGCAATGCAAGGCAAGGCAAGGAAAGGCAAAAGGGTAAACCAAGGGAAGGCAAAAGGACAAAGCAAGGAAAGGCAAGGCAAAAGGGCAAAGCAAACCAAGGCAAGGCAAGGTAAAAGGGCAAAGGAAGGCAAGGAAAGGCAAAAGGGCAAAGTCAGGCAAGATAAGGCAAAAGGGTAAAGGAAGGCAAGGCAATTCAAGGCAAAAGGGCAAAGTAAGGAAAGGCAAGGCAAAAGGGCAAAGCAAGGAAAGGCAAGGAATAAGGGCAAAGCAAAGCAAGGCAAGGGAATGCAAAATGGCAAGGAAGCCAATTCAAGGCAAGGTAAAAGGGCAAAGCAAGCCAAGGCAAGGCAAGCTAAAATGGCAAAGCAAAGCAAGGAAGGGAAGGCAAAAGGGCAAAGTAAGGGAATTCAAGGCAAGGAAAAAGGGCATAGTAAGGCAAGGCAAAAGTGAAAAGCTTGGCAAGGCAAGTCAAGGCAAAATGGCAAAGCAAGGCAAGGCAAGGCAAAAGCGGAAAGCAAGGCAAGTCAAGGCAAGGAAAAAGGGCAAAGCAAGTCAAGGAAAGGCAAGGCAAAAGGGCAAAGCAAGGCAAGTCAAGGCAAAAGGGCAAAGCAAGTTAATGCAAGGCAAGGCAAAATGGCAAAGTCAGGCAAGGTAAGGCAAAAGGGTAAAGGAAGGCAAGGCAAGTCAAGGCAAAAGGGCAAAGCAAGTCAAGGCAAGTCAAGGCAAAATGGCAAAGCAAGGTAAGAGAAGGCATGGCAAAAAAGCAAAGCAAGGCATGGCAATGCAAAAGGGCAGAGCAAGGCCGAGGGAAGGGAAAAGGGCAATGCAAGGCAAGGCAAGGAAAGGCAAAAGGGTAAACCAAGGGAAGGCAAAAGGACAAAGCAAGGAAAGGCAAGGCAAAACGGGAAAGTAAGGAAAGGCAACAGAAGGCAAGGAAACAGAAGGCAAGATAAAAGGGCAACGAAAGGGAAGGCAAGGCATGGCAAAAGGGCAAAGCAAGGCAAGGCAAGGCAAAAGGTCAAACTAAGCCAAGGCAAGGAGAGGCAAAAGGGCAAAGCAAGGCAAGGAAAGGCAAGGCAAAATGGTAAAGTCAGGCAAGGCAAGGCAAAAGGGTAGGGAAAGGCAAGGCAAGTCATGGCAAAAGGGCAAAGCAAAGCAAAGCAAGGGAACACAAAAGGGGAAAGGAAGCCAATTCAAGGCAAGGTAAAAGGGCAAAGCAAGCCAAGGCACTGCAAGCCGAAAGGGCAAAGAAAAGCAAGGGAAGGGAAGGCAAAAGGGCAAAGTAAGGCAAGGCAAGGCAAAACGGGAAAGTAAGGAAAGGCAACAGAAGGCAAGGCAACAGAAGGCAAGATAAAAGGGCAACGAAAGGGAAGGCAAGGCATGGCAAAAGGGCAAAGCAAGGCAAGGAAAGGCAAGGCAAAAGGGCAAAGCAAGGCAAGTCAAGACAAAAGGGCAAAGCAAGGTAAGGCAAGGCAAGGCAAAATGGTAAAGTCAGGCAAGGCAAAAGGGCAAAAGGATAGGGGAAGGCAAGGCAAGGCAAGGCAATAGGGCAAAGCAAAGCAAGGCAAGGGAAGACAAAAGGGGAAAGGAAGCCAATTCAAAGCAAGCCAAGGCACTGCAAGCCGAAAGGGCAAAGCAAAGCAAGGGAAGGGAAGGCAAAAGGGCAAAGTAAGGCAAGGCAAGGCAAGGCAATAGGGCAAAGTAAGGAAAGGCAAGGCAAAAGGGCAAAGCAAAGCAAGTCAAGGCAAGGCAAAACGGCAAAGGAAGCCAATTCAAGGCAAGGTAAAAGGGCAAAGCAAACCAAGGCAAGGCAAGGTAAAAGGGCAAAGCAATGCAAGGCAAGGCAAAAGTGAAAAGGTTGGCAAGGCAAGTCAAGGCAAAATGGCAAAGCAAGGCAAGGAAAGGCCAAGGCAAAAGCGGAAAACAAGGCAAGGCAAGGCAAAAGGCCAAAGCAAGGTAAGAGAAGGGATGGCAAAACAGCAAAGCAAGGCATGGCAATGCAAAAGGGCAAAGCAAGGCCGAGGGAAGGGAAAATGGCAATGCAAGGCAAGGCAAGGAAAGGCAAAAGGGTAAACCAAGGGAAGGCAAACGGACAAAGCAAGGAAAGGCAAGGCAAAAGGGGAAAGCAATGCAAGGCAAGGGAAGGCAAAACGGCAAAGGAAGCCCATTCAAGGCAAGGTAAAAGGGCAAAGCAAGCCAAGGCAAGGCAAGCCAAAAGGGCAAAGCAAAGCAAGGAAAGGCAAGGCAAAAGGGCAAAGTAAGGCCAGGCAAGGCAAAACGGGAAAGTAAGGAAAGGCAACAGAAGGCAAGGCAACAGAAGGTAAGATAAAAGGGCAACGAAAGGGAAGGCAAGGCATGGCAAAAGGGCAAAGCAAGGCAAGGCAAGGCAAAAGGGCAAAGCAAACCAAGGCAAGGCAAGGTAAAAGGGCAAAGGAAGGCAAGGAAAGGCAAAAGGGCAAAGTCAGGCAAGATAAGGCAAAAGGGTAAAGGAAGGCAAGGCAATTCAAGGCAAAAGGGCAAAGTAAGGAAAGGCAAGGCAAAAGGGCAAAGCAAGGAAAGGCAAGGAATAAGGGCAAAGCAAAGCAAGGCAAAGGAATGCAAAATGGCAAGGAAGCCAATTCAAGGCAAGGCAAAAGGGCAAAGCAAGCCAAGGCAAGGCAAGCTAAAATGGCAAAGCAAAGCAAGGAAGGGAAGGCAAAAGGGCAAAGTCAGGCAAGGTAAGGCAAAAGGGTAAAGGAAGGCAAGGCAAGTCAAGGCAAAAGGGCAAAGCAAGTCAAGGCAAGTCAAGGCAAAATGGCAAAGCAAGGTAAGAGAAGGCATGGCAAAAAAGCAAAGCAAGGCATGGCAATGCAAAAGGGCAGAGCAAGGCCGAGGGAAGGGAAAAGGGCAAGGCAAGGAAAGGCAAAAGGGTAAACCAAGGGAAGGCAAAAGGACAAAGCAAGGAAAGGCAAGGCAAAAGGGGAAAGCAATGCAAGGCAAGGGAAGGCAAAACGGCAAAGGAAGACAATTCAAGGCAAGGTAAAATGGCAAAGCAAGCCAAGGCAAGGCAAGCCAAAAGGGCAAAGCAAAGCAAGGAAAGGCAAGGCAAAAGGGCAAAGTAAGGCCAGGCAAGGCAAAACGGGAAAGTAAGGAAAGGCAACAGAAGGCAAGGCAACAGAAGGCAAGATAAAAGGGCAACGAAAGGGAAGGCAAGGCATGGCAAAAGGGCAAAGCAAGGCAAGGCAAGGCAAAAGGGCAAAGCAAGGTAAGAGAAGGTATGGCAAAACAGCAAAGCAAGGCATGGCAATGCAAAAGGGCAAAGCAAGGCCGAGGGAAGGGAAAAGGGCAATGCAAGGCAAGGCAAGGAAAGGCAAAAGGGTAAACCAAGGGAAGGCAAAAGGACAAAGCAAGGAAAGGCAAGGCAAAAGGGCAAAGCAAACCAAGGCAAGGCAAGGTAAAAGGGCAAAGGAAGGCAAGGAAAGGCAAAAGGGCAAAGTCAGGCAAGATAAGGCAAAAGGGTAAAGGAAGGCAAGGCAATTCAAGGCAAAAGGGCAAAGTAAGGAAAGGCAAGGCAAAAGGGCAAAGCAAGGAAAGGCAAGGAATAAGGGCAAAGCAAAGCAAGGCAAGGGAATGCAAAATGGCAAGGAAGCCAATTCAAGGCAAGGTAAAAGGGCAAAGCAAGCCAAGGCAAGGCAAGCTAAAATGGCAAAGCAAAGCAAGGAAGGGAAGGCAAAAGGGCAAAGTAAGGGAATTCAAGGCAAGGAAAAAGGGCATAGTAAGGCAAGGCAAAAGTGAAAAGCTTGGCAAGGCAAGTCAAGGCAAAATGGCAAAGCAAGGCAAGGCAAGGCAAAAGCGGAAAGCAAGGCAAGTCAAGGCAAGGAAAAAGGGCAAAGCAAGTCAAGGAAAGGCAAGGCAAAAGGGCAAAGCAAGGCAAGTCAAGGCAAAAGGGCAAAGCAAGTTAATGCAAGGCAAGGCAAAATGGCAAAGTCAGGCAAGGTAAGGCAAAAGGGTAAAGGAAGGCAAGGCAAGTCAAGGCAAGTCAAGGCAAAATGGCAAAGCAAGGTAAGAGAAGGCATGGCAAAAAAGCAAAGCAAGGCATGGCAATGCAAAAGGGCAGAGCAAGGCCGAGGGAAGGGAAAAGGGCAATGCAAGGCAAGGCAAGGAAAGGCAAAAGGGTAAACCAAGGGAAGGCAAAAGGACAAAGCAAGGAAAGGCAAGGCAAAACGGGAAAGTAAGGAAAGGCAACAGAAGGCAAGGCAACAGAAGGCAAGATAAAAGGGCATCGAAAGGGAAGGCAAGGCATGGCAAAAGGGCAAAGCAAGGCAAGGCAAGGCAAAAGGTCAAACTAAGCCAAGGCAAGGAGAGGCAAAAGGGCAAAGCAAGGCAAGGAAAGGCAAGGCAAAATGGTAAAGTCAGGCAAGGCAAGGCAAAAGGGTAGGGAAAGGCAAGGCAAGTCATGGCAAAAGGGCAAAGCAAAGCAAAGCAAGGGAACACAAAAGGGGAAAGGAAGCCAATTCAAGGCAAGGTAAAAGGGCAAAGCAAGCCAAGGCACTGCAAGCCGAAAGGGCAAAGAAAAGCAAGGGAAGGGAAGGCAAAAGGGCAAAGTAAGGCAAGGCAAGGCAAAACGGGAAAGTAAGGAAAGGCAACAGAAGGCAAGGCAACAGAAGGCAAGATAAAAGGGCAACGAAAGGGAAAGCAAGGCATGGCAAAAGGGCAAAGCAAGGCAAGGAAAGGCAAGGCAAAAGGGCAAAGCAAGGCAAGTCAAGACAAAAGGGCAAAGCAAGGTAAGGCAAGGCAAGGCAAAATGGTAAAGTCAGGCAAGGCAAAAGGGCAAAAGGATAGGGGAAGGCAAGGCAAGGCAAGGCAATAGGGCAAAGCAAAGCAAGGTAAGGGAAGACAAAAGGGGAAAGGAAGCCAATTCAAAGCAAGCCAAGGCACTGCAAGCCGAAAGGGCAAAGTAAAGCAAGGGAAGGGAAGGCAAAAGGGCAAAGTAAGGCAAGGCAAGGCAATAGGGCAAAGTAAGGAAAGGCAAGGCAAAAGGGCAAAGCAAAGCAAGTCAAGGCAAGGCAAAACGGCAAAGGAAGCCAATTCAAGGCAAGGTAAAAGGGCAAAGCAAACCAAGGCAAGGCAAGGTAAAAGGGCAAAGCAATGCAAGGCAAGGCAAAAGTGAAAAGGTTGGCAAGGCAAGTCAAGGCAAAATGGCAAAGCAAGGCAAGGAAAGGCCAAGGCAAAAGCGGAAAACAAGGCAAGGCAAGGCAAAAGGCCAAAGCAAGGTAAGAGAAGGGATGGCAAAACAGCAAAGCAAGGCATGGCAATGCAAAAGGGCAAAGCAAGGCCGAGGGAAGGGAAAATGGCAATGCAAGGCAAGGCAAGGAAAGGCAAAAGGGTAAACCAAGGGAAGGCAAAAGGACAAAGCAAGGAAAGGCAAGGCAAAAGGGGAAAGCAATGCAAGGCAAGGGAAGGCAAAACGGCAAAGGAAGCCAATTCAAGGCAAGGTAAAAGGGCAAAGCAAGCCAAGGCAAGGCAAGCCAAAAGGGCAAAGCAAAGCAAGGGAAGGGAAGGCAAAAGGGCAAAGTAAGGGAAGGCAAGGCAAAACGGGAAAGTAAGGAAAGGCAACAGAAGGCAAGGCAACAGAAGGCAAGATAAAAGGGCAACGAAAGGGAAGGCAAGGCATGGCAAAAGGGCAAAGCAAGGCAAGGCAAGGCAAAAGGGCAAAGCAAACCAAGGCAAGGCAAGGTAAAAGGGCAAAGGAAGGCAAGGAAAGGCAAAAGGGCAAAGTCAGGCAAGATAAGGCAAAAGGGTAAAGGAAGGCAAGGCAATTCAAGGCAAAAGGGCAAAGTAAGGAAAGGCAAGGCAAAAGGGCAAAGCAAGGAAAGGCAAGGAATAAGGGCAAAGCAAAGCAAGGCAAAGGAATGCAAAATGGCAAGGAAGCCAATTCAAGGCAAGGCAAAAGGGCAAAGCAAGCCAAGGCAAGGCAAGCTAAAATGGCAAAGCAAAGCAAGGAAGGGAAGGCAAAAGGGCAAAGTCAGGCAAGGTAAGGCAAAAGGGTAAAGGAAGGCAAGGCAAGTCAAGGCAAAAGGGCAAAGCAAGTCAAGGCAAGTCAAGGCAAAATGGCAAAGCAAGGTAAGAGAAGGCATGGCAAAAAAGCAAAGCAAGGCATGGCAATGCAAAAGGGCAGAGCAAGGCCGAGGGAAGGGAAAAGGGCAAGGCAAGGAAAGGCAAAAGGGTAAACCAAGGGAAGGCAAAAGGACAAAGCAAGGAAAGGCCAGGCAAAAGGGGAAAGCAATGCAAGGCAAGGGAAGGCAAAACGGCAAAGGAAGCCAATTCAAGGCAAGGTAAAAGGGCAAAGCAAGCCAAGGCAAGGCAAGCCAAAAGGGCAAAGCAAAGCAAGGAAAGGCAAGGCAAAAGGGCAAAGTAAGGCCAGGCAAGGCAAAACGGGAAAGTAAGGAAAGGCAACAGAAGGCAAGGCAACAGAAGGCAAGATAAAAGGGCAACGAAAGGGAAGGCAAGGCATGGCAAAAGGGCAAAGCAAGGCAAGGCAAGGCAAAAGGGCAAAGCAAGGTAAGAGAAGGTATGGCAAAACAGCAAAGCAAGGCATGGCAATGCAAAAGGGCAAAGCAAGGCCGAGGGAAGGGAAAAGGGCAATGCAAGGCAAGGCAAGGAAAGGCAAAAGGGTAAACCAAGGGAAGGCAAAAGGACAAAGCAAGGAAAGGCAAGGCAAAACGGGAAAGTAAGGAAAGGCAAGGCAAGGTAAAAGGGCAAAGGAAGGCAAGGAAAGGCAAAAGGGCAAAGTCAGGCAAGATAAGGCAAAAGGGTAAAGGAAGGCAAGGCAATTCAAGGCAAAAGGGCAAAGTAAGGCAAGGCAAGGCAATAGGGCAAAGTAAGGAAAGGCAAGGCAAAAGGGCAAAGCAAAGCAAGTCAAGGCAAGGCAAAACGGCAAAGGAAGCCAATTCAAGGCAAGGTAAAAGGGCAAAGCAAACCAAGGCAAGGCAAGGTAAAAGGGCAAAGCAATGCAAGGCAAGGCAAAAGTGAAAAGGTTGGCAAGGCAAGTCAAGGCAAAATGGCAAAGCAAGGCAAGGAAAGGCCAAGGCAAAAGCGGAAAACAAGGCAAGGCAAGGCAAAAGGCCAAAGCAAGGTAAGAGAAGGGATGGCAAAACAGCAAAGCAAGGCATGGCAATGCAAAAGGGCAAAGCAAGGCCGAGGGAAGGGAAAATGGCAATGCAAGGCAAGGCAAGGAAAGGCAAAAGGGTAAACCAAGGGAAGGCAAAAGGACAAAGCAAGGAAAGGCAAGGCAAAAGGGGAAAGCAATGCAAGGCAAGGGAAGGCAAAACGGCAAAGGAAGCCAATTCAAGGCAAGGTAAAAGGGCAAAGCAAGCCAAGGCAAGGCAAGCCAAAAGGGCAAAGCAAAGCAAGGGAAGGGAAGGCAAAAGGGCAAAGTAAGGGAAGGCAAGGCAAAACGGGAAAGTAAGGAAAGGCAACAGAAGGCAAGGCAACAGAAGGCAAGATAAAAGGGCAACGAAAGGGAAGGCAAGGCATGGCAAAAGGGCAAAGCAAGGCAAGGCAAGGCAAAAGGGCAAAGCAAACCAAGGCAAGGCAAGGTAAAAGGGCAAAGGAAGGCAAGGAAAGGCAAAAGGGCAAAGTCAGGCAAGATAAGGCAAAAGGGTAAAGGAAGGCAAGGCAATTCAAGGCAAAAGGGCAAAGTAAGGAAAGGCAAGGCAAAAGGGCAAAGCAAGGAAAGGCAAGGAATAAGGGCAAAGCAAAGCAAGGCAAAGGAATGCAAAATGGCAAGGAAGCCAATTCAAGGCAAGGCAAAAGGGCAAAGCAAGCCAAGGCAAGGCAAGCTAAAATGGCAAAGCAAAGCAAGGAAGGGAAGGCAAAAGGGCAAAGTCAGGCAAGGTAAGGCAAAAGGGTAAAGGAAGGCAAGGCAAGTCAAGGCAAAAGGGCAAAGCAAGTCAAGGCAAGTCAAGGCAAAATGGCAAAGCAAGGTAAGAGAAGGCATGGCAAAAAAGCAAAGCAAGGCATGGCAATGCAAAAGGGCAGAGCAAGGCCGAGGGAAGGGAAAAGGGCAAGGCAAGGAAAGGCAAAAGGGTAAACCAAGGGAAGGCAAAAGGACAAAGCAAGGAAAGGCCAGGCAAAAGGGGAAAGCAATGCAAGGCAAGGGAAGGCAAAACGGCAAAGGAAGCCAATTCAAGGCAAGGTAAAAGGGCAAAGCAAGCCAAGGCAAGGCAAGCCAAAAGGGCAAAGCAAAGCAAGGAAAGGCAAGGCAAAAGGGCAAAGTAAGGCCAGGCAAGGCAAAACGGGAAAGTAAGGAAAGGCAACAGAAGGCAAGGCAACAGAAGGCAAGATAAAAGGGCAACGAAAGGGAAGGCAAGGCATGGCAAAAGGGCAAAGCAAGGCAAGGCAAGGCAAAAGGGCAAAGCAAGGTAAGAGAAGGTATGGCAAAACAGCAAAGCAAGGCATGGCAATGCAAAAGGGCAAAGCAAGGCCGAGGGAAGGGAAAAGGGCAATGCAAGGCAAGGCAAGGAAAGGCAAAAGGGTAAACCAAGGGAAGGCAAAAGGACAAAGCAAGGAAAGGCAAGGCAAAACGGGAAAGTAAGGAAAGGCAAGGCAAGGTAAAAGGGCAAAGGAAGGCAAGGAAAGGCAAAAGGGCAAAGTCAGGCAAGATAAGGCAAAAGGGTAAAGGAAGGCAAGGCAATTCAAGGCAAAAGGGCAAAGTAAGGAAAGGCAAGGCAAAAGGGCAAAGCAAGGAAAGGCAAGGAATAAGGGCAAAGCAAAGCAAGGCAAGGGAATGCAAAATGGCAAGGAAGCCAATTCAAGGCAAGGTAAAAGGGCAAAGCAAGCCAAGGCAAGGCAAGCTAAAATGGCAAAGCAAAGCAAGGAAGGGAAGGCAAAAGGGCAAAGTAAGGCAATTCAAGGCAAGGAAAAAGGGCATAGTAAGGCAAGGCAAAAGTGAAAAGCTTGGCAAGGCAAGTCAAGGCAAAATGGCAAAGCAAGTCAAGGCAAGTCAAGGCAAAATGGCAAAGCAAGGTAAGAGAAGGCATGGCAAAAAAGCAAAGCAAGGCATGGCAATGCAAAAGGGCAGAGCAAGGCCGAGGGAAGGGAAAAGGGCAATGCAAGGCAAGGCAAGGAAAGGCAAAAGGGTAAACCAAGGGAAGGCAAAAGGACAAAGCAAGGAAAGGCAAGGCAAAACGGGAAAGTAAGGAAAGGCAACAGAAGGCAAGGAAACAGAAGGCAAGATAAAAGGGCAACGAAAGGGAAGGCAAGGCATGGCAAAAGGGCAAAGCAAGGCAAGGCAAGGCAAAAGGTCAAACTAAGCCAAGGCAAGGAGAGGCAAAAGGGCAAAGCAAGGCAAGGAAAGGCAAGGCAAAATGGTAAAGTCAGGCAAGGCAAGGCAAAAGGGTAGGGAAAGGCAAGGCAAGTCATGGCAAAAGGGCAAAGCAAAGCAAAGCAAGGGAACACAAAAGGGGAAAGGAAGCCAATTCAAGGCAAGGTAAAAGGGCAAAGCAAGCCAAGGCACTGCAAGCCGAAAGGGCAAAGAAAAGCAAGGGAAGGGAAGGCAAAAGGGCAAAGTAAGGCAAGGCAAGGCAAAACGGGAAAGTAAGGAAAGGCAACAGAAGGCAAGGCAACAGAAGGCAAGATAAAAGGGCAACGAAAGGGAAAGCAAGGCATAGCAAAAGGGCAAAGCAAGGCAAGGAAAGGCAAGGCAAAAGGGCAAAGCAAGGCAAGTCAAGACAAAAGGGCAAAGCAAGGTAAGGCAAGGCAAGGCAAAATGGTAAAGTCAGGCAAGGCAAAAGGGCAAAAGGATAGGGGAAGGCAAGCAAAGGCAAGGCAATAGGGCAAAGCAAAGCAAGGCAAGGGAAGACAAAAGGGGAAAGGAAGCCAATTCAAAGCAAGCCAAGGCACTGCAAGCCGAAAGGGCAAAGCAAAGCAAGGGAAGGGAAGGCAAAAGGGCAAAGTAAGGCAAGGCAAGGCAATAGGGCAAAGTAAGGAAAGGCAAGGCAAAAGGGCAAAGCAAAGCAAGTCAAGGCAAGGCAAAACGGCAAAGGAAGCCAATTCAAGGCAAGGTAAAAGGGCAAAGCAAACCAAGGCAAGGCAAGGTAAAAGGGCAAAGCAATGCAAGGCAAGGCAAAAGTGAAAAGGTTGGCAAGGCAAGTCAAGGCAAAATGGCAAAGCAAGGCAAGGAAAGGCCAAGGCAAAAGCGGAAAACAAGGCAAGGCAAGGCAAAAGGCCAAAGCAAGGTAAGAGAAGGGATGGCAAAACAGCAAAGCAAGGCATGGCAATGCAAAAGGGCAAAGCAAGGCCGAGGGAAGGGAAAATGGCAATGCAAGGCAAGGCAAGGAAAGGCAAAAGGGTAAACCAAGGGAAGGCAAAAGGACAAAGCAAGGAAAGGCAAGGCAAAAGTGGAAAGCAATGCAAGGCAAGGGAAGGCAAAACGGCAAAGGAAGCCAATTCAAGGCAAGGTAAAAGGGCAAAGCAAGCCAAGGCAAGGCAAGCCAAAAGGACAAAGCAAAGCAAGGAAAGGCAAGGCAAAAGGGCAAAGTAAGGCCAGGCAAGGCAAAACGGGAAAGTAAGGAAAGGCAACAGAAGGCAAGGCAACAGAAGGTAAGATAAAAGGGCAACGAAAGGGAAGGCAAGGCATGGCAAAAGGGCAAAGCAAGGCAAGGCAAGGCAAAAGGGCAAAGCAAACCAAGGCAAGGCAAGGTAAAAGGGCAAAGGAAGGCAAGGAAAGGCAAAAGGGCAAAGTCAGGCAAGATAAGGCAAAAGGGTAAAGGAAGGCAAGGCAATTCAAGGCAAAAGGGCAAAGTAAGGAAAGGCAAGGCAAAAGGGCAAAGCAAGGAAAGGCAAGGAATAAGGGCAAAGCAAAGCAAGGCAAGGGAATGCAAAATGGCAAGGAAGCCAATTCAAGGCAAGGTAAAAGGGCAAAGCAAGCCAAGGCAAGGCAAGCTAAAATGGCAAAGCAAAGCAAGGAAGGGAAGGCAAAAGGGCAAAGTAAGGCAATTCAAGGCAAGGAAAAAGGGCATAGTAAGGCAAGGCAAAAGTGAAAAGCTTGGCAAGGCAAGTCAAGGCAAAATGGCAAAGCAAGGCAAGGCAAGGCAAAAGCGGAAAGCAAGGCAAGGCAAGGCAAGGAAAAAGGGCAAAGCAAGTCAAGGAAAGGCAAGGCAAAAGGGCAAAGCAAGGCAAGTCAAGGCAAAAGGGCAAAGCAAGTTAATGCAAGGCAAGGCAAAATGGCAAAGTCAGGCAAGGTAAGGCAAAAGGGTAAAGGAAGGCAAGGCAAGTCAAGGCAAAAGGGCAAAGCAAGTCAAGGCAAGTCAAGGCAAAATGGCAAAGCAAGGTAAGAGAAGGCATGGCAAAAAAGCAAAGCAAGGCATGGCAATGCAAAAGGGCAGAGCAAGGCCGAGGGAAGGGAAAAGGGCAAGGCAAGGAAAGGCAAAAGGGTAAACCAAGGGAAGGCAAAAGGACAAAGCAAGGAAAGGCCAGGCAAAAGGGGAAAGCAATGCAAGGCAAGGGAAGGCAAAACGGCAAAGGAAGCCAATTCAAGGCAAGGTAAAAGGGCAAAGCAAGCCAAGGCAAGGCAAGCCAAAAGGGCAAAGCAAAGCAAGGAAAGGCAAGGCAAAAGGGCAAAGTAAGGCCAGGCAAGGCAAAACGGGAAAGTAAGGAAAGGCAACAGAAGGCAAGGCAACAGAAGGCAAGATAAAAGGGCAACGAAAGGGAAGGCAAGGCATGGCAAAAGGGCAAAGCAAGGCAAGGCAAGGCAAAAGGGCAAAGCAAGGTAAGAGAAGGGATGGCAAAACAGCAAAGCAAGGCATGGCAATGCAAAAGGGCAAAGCAAGGCCGAGGGAAGGGAAAATGGCAATGCAAGGCAAGGCAAGGAAAGGCAAAAGGGTAAACCAAGGGAAGGCAAAAGGACAAAGCAAGGAAAGGCAAGGCAAAAGGGGAAAGCAATGCAAGGCAAGGGAAGGCAAAACGGCAAAGGAAGCCAATTCAAGGCAAGGTAAAAGGGCAAAGCAAGCCAAGGCAAGGCAAGCCAAAAGGGCAAAGCAAAGCAAGGAAAGGCAAGGCAAAAGGGCAAAGTAAGGCCAGGCAAGGCAAAACGGGAAAGTAAGGAAAGGCAACAGAAGGCAAGGCAACAGAAGGTAAGATAAAAGGGCAACGAAAGGGAAGGCAAGGCATGGCAAAAGGGCAAAGCAAGGCAAGGCAAGGCAAAAGGGCAAAGCAAACCAAGGCAAGGCAAGGTAAAAGGGCAAAGGAAGGCAAGGAAAGGCAAAAGGGCAAAGTCAGGCAAGATAAGGCAAAAGGGTGAAGGAAGGCAAGGCAATTCAAGGCAAAAGGGCAAAGTAAGGAAAGGCAAGGCAAAAGGGCAAAGCAAGGAAAGGCAAGGAATAAGGGCAAAGCAAAGCAAGGCAAAGGAATGCAAAATGGCAAGGAAGCCAATTCAAGGCAAGGCAAAAGGGCAAAGCAAGCCAAGGCAAGGCAAGCTAAAATGGCAAAGCAAAGCAAGGAAGGGAAGGCAAAAGGGCAAAGTCAGGCAAGGTAAGGCAAAAGGGTAAAGGAAGGCAAGGCAAGTCAAGGCAAAAGGGCAAAGCAAGTCAAGGCAAGTCAAGGCAAAATGGCAAAGCAAGGTAAGAGAAGGCATGGCAAAAAAGCAAAGCAAGGCATGGCAATGCAAAAGGGCAGAGCAAGGCCGAGGGAAGGGAAAAGGGCAAGGCAAGGAAAGGCAAAAGGGTAAACCAAGGGAAGGCAAAAGGACAAAGCAAGGAAAGGCCAGGCAAAAGGGGAAAGCAATGCAAGGCAAGGGAAGGCAAAACGGCAAAGGAAGCCAATTCAAGGCAAGGTAAAAGGGCAAAGCAAGCCAAGGCAAGGCAAGCCAAAAGGGCAAAGCAAAGCAAGGAAAGGCAAGGCAAAAGGGCAAAGTAAGGCCAGGCAAGGCAAAACGGGAAAGTAAGGAAAGGCAACAGAAGGCAAGGCAACAGAAGGCAAGATAAAAGGGCAACGAAAGGGAAGGCAAGGCATGGCAAAAGGGCAAAGCAAGGCAAGGCAAGGCAAAAGGGCAAAGCAAGGTAAGAGAAGGTATGGCAAAACAGCAAAGCAAGGCATGGCAATGCAAAAGGGCAAAGCAAGGCCGAGGGAAGGGAAAAGGGCAATGCAAGGCAAGGCAAGGAAAGGCAAAAGGGTAAACCAAGGGAAGGCAAAAGGACAAAGCAAGGAAAGGCAAGGCAAAAGGGCAAAGCAAAACAAGGCAAGGCAAGGTAAAAGGGCAAAGGAAGGCAAGGAAAGGCAAAAGGGCAAAGTCAGGCAAGATAAGGCAAAAGGGTAAAGGAAGGCAAGGCAATTCAAGGCAAAAGGGCAAAGTAAGGAAAGGCAAGGCAAAAGGGCAAAGCAAGGAAAGGCAAGGAATAAGGGCAAAGCAAAGCAAGGCAAGGGAATGCAAAATGGCAAGGAAGCCAATTCAAGGCAAGGTAAAAGGGCAAAGCAAGCCAAGGCAAGGCAAGCTAAAATGGCAAAGCAAAGCAAGGAAGGGAAGGCAAAAGGGCAAAGTAAGGCAATTCAAGGCAAGGAAAAAGGGCATAGTAAGGCAAGGCAAAAGTGAAAAGCTTGGCAAGGCAAGTCAAGGCAAAATGGCAAAGCAAGGCAAGGCAAGGCAAAAGCGGAAAGCAAGGCAAGGCAAGGCAAGGAAAAAGGGCAAAGCAAGTCAAGGAAAGGCAAGGCAAAAGGGCAAAGCAAGGCAAGTCAAGGCAAAAGGGCAAAGCAAGTTAATGCAAGGCAAGGCAAAATGGCAAAGTCAGGCAAGGTAAGGCAAAAGGGTAAAGGAAGGCAAGGCAAGTCAAGGCAAAAGGGCAAAGCAAGTCAAGGCAAGTCAAGGCAAAATGGCAAAGCAAGGTAAGAGAAGGCATGGCAAAAAAGCAAAGCAAGGCATGGCAATGCAAAAGGGCAGAGCAAGGCCGAGGGAAGGGAAAAGGGCAATGCAAGGCAAGGCAAGGAAAGGCAAAAGGGTAAACCAAGGGAAGGCAAAAGGACAAAGCAAGGAAAGGCAAGGCAAAACGGGAAAGTAAGGAAAGGCAACAGAAGGCAAGGCAACAGAAGGCAAGATAAAAGGGCAACGAAAGGGAAGGCAAGGCATGGCAAAAGGGCAAAGCAAGGCAAGGCAAGGCAAAAGGTCAAACTAAGCCAAGGCAAGGAGAGGCAAAAGGGCAAAGCAAGGCAAGGAAAGGCAAGGCAAAATGGTAAAGTCAGGCAAGGCAAGGCAAAAGGGTAGGGAAAGGCAAGGCAAGTCATGGCAAAAGGGCAAAGCAAAGCAAAGCAAGGGAACACAAAAGGGGAAAGGAAGCCAATTCAAGGCAAGGTAAAAGGGCAAAGCAAGCCAAGGCACTGCAAGCCGAAAGGGCAAAGAAAAGCAAGGGAAGGGAAGGCAAAAGGGCAAAGTAAGGCAAGGCAAGGCAAAACGGGAAAGTAAGGAAAGGCAACAGAAGGCAAGGCAACAGAAGGCAAGATAAAAGGGCAACGAAAGGGAAGGCAAGGCATGGCAAAAGGGCAAAGCAAGGCAAGGAAAGGCAAGGCAAAAGGGCAAAGCAAGGCAAGTCAAGACAAAAGGGCAAAGCAAGGTAAGGCAAGGCAAGGCAAAATGGTAAAGTCAGGCAAGGCAAAAGGGCAAAAGGATAGGGGAAGGCAAGGCAAGGCAAGGCAATAGGGCAAAGCAAAGCAAGGCAAGGGAAGACAAAAGGGGAAAGGAAGCCAATTCAAAGCAAGCCAAGGCACTGCAAGCCGAAAGGGCAAAGCAAAGCAAGGGAAGGGAAGGCAAAAGGGCAAAGTAAGGCAAGGCAAGGCAATAGGGCAAAGTAAGGAAAGGCAAGGCAAAAGGGCAAAGCAAAGCAAGTCAAGGCAAGGCAAAACGGCAAAGGAAGCCAATTCAAGGCAAGGTAAAAGGGCAAAGCAAACCAAGGCAAGGCAAGGTAAAAGGGCAAAGCAATGCAAGGCAAGGCAAAAGTGAAAAGGTTGGCAAGGCAAGTCAAGGCAAAATGGCAAAGCAAGGCAAGGAAAGGCCAAGGCAAAAGCGGAAAACAAGGCAAGGCAAGGCAAAAGGCCAAAGCAAGGTAAGAGAAGGGATGGCAAAACAGCAAAGCAAGGCATGGCAATGCAAAAGGGCAAAGCAAGGCCGAGGGAAGGGAAAATGGCAATGCAAGGCAAGGCAAGGAAAGGCAAAAGGGTAAACCAAGGGAAGGCAAAAGGACAAAGCAAGGAAAGGCAAGGCAAAAGGGGAAAGCAATGCAAGGCAAGGGAAGGCAAAACGGCAAAGGAAGCCAATTCAAGGCAAGGTAAAAGGGCAAAGCAAGCCAAGGCAAGGCAAGCCAAAAGGACAAAGCAAAGCAAGGAAAGGCAAGGCAAAAGGGCAAAGTAAGGCCAGGCAAGGCAAAACGGGAAAGTAAGGAAAGGCAACAGAAGGCAAGGCAACAGAAGGTAAGATAAAAGGGCAACGAAAGGGAAGGCAAGGCATGGCAAAAGGGCAAAGCAAGGCAAGGCAAGGCAAAAGGGCAAAGCAAACCAAGGCAAGGCAAGGTAAAAGGGCAAAGGAAGGCAAGGAAAGGCAAAAGGGCAAAGTCAGGCAAGATAAGGCAAAAGGGTAAAGGAAGGCAAGGCAATTCAAGGCAAAAGGGCAAAGTAAGGAAAGGCAAGGCAAAAGGGCAAAGCAAGGAAAGGCAAGGAATAAGGGCAAAGCAAAGCAAGGCAAAGGAATGCAAAATGGCAAGGAAGCCAATTCAAGGCAAGGCAAAAGGGCAAAGCAAGCCAAGGCAAGGCAAGCTAAAATGGCAAAGGAAAGCAAGGAAGGGAAGGCAAAAGGGCAAAGTCAGGCAAGGTAAGGCAAAAGGGTAAAGGAAGGCAAGGCAAGTCAAGGCAAAAGGGCAAAGCAAGTCAAGGCAAGTCAAGGCAAAATGGCAAAGCAAGGTAAGAGAAGGCATGGCAAAAAAGCAAAGCAAGGCATGGCAATGCAAAAGGGCAGAGCAAGGCCGAGGGAAGGGAAAAGGGCAAGGCAAGGAAAGGCAAAAGGGTAAACAAAGGGAAGGCAAAAGGACAAAGCAAGGAAAGGCAAGGCAAAAGGGGAAAGCAATGCAAGGCAAGGGAAGGCAAAAAACGGCAAAGGAAGCCAATTCAAGGCAAGGTAAAAGGGCAAAGCAAGCCAAGGCAAGGCAAGCCAAAAGGGCAAAGCAAAGCAAGGAAAGGCAAGGCAAAAGGGCAAAGTAAGGCCAGGCAAGGCAAAACGGGAAAGTAAGGAAAGGCAACAGAAGGCAAGGCAACAGAAGGCAAGATAAAAGGGCAACGAAAGGGAAGGCAAGGCATGGCAAAAGGGCAAAGCAAGGCAAGGCAAGGCAAAAGGGCAAAGCAAGGTAAGAGAAGGTATGGCAAAACAGCAAAGCAAGGCATGGCAATGCAAAAGGGCAAAGCAAGGCCGAGGGAAGGGAAAAGGGCAATGCAAGGCAAGGCAAGGAAAGGCAAAAGGGTAAACCAAGGGAAGGCAAAAGGACAAAGCAAGGAAAGGCAAGGCAAAACGGGAAAGTAAGGAAAGGCAAGGCAAGGTAAAAGGGCAAAGGAAGGCAAGGAAAGGCAAAAGGGCAAAGTCAGGCAAGATAAGGCAAAAGGGTAAAGGAAGGCAAGGCAATTCAAGGCAAAAGGGCAAAGTAAGGAAAGGCAAGGCAAAAGGGCAAAGCAAGGAAAGGCAAGGAATAAGGGTAAAGCAAAGCAAGGCAAGGGAATGCAAAATGGCAAGGAAGCCAATTCAAGGCAAGGTAAAAGGGCAAAGCAAGCCAAGGCAAGGCAAGCTAAAATGGCAAAGCAAAGCAAGGAAGGGAAGGCAAAAGGGCAAAGTAAGGGAATTCAAGGCAAGGAAAAAGGGCATAGTAAGGCAAGGCAAAAGTGAAAAGCTTGGCAAGGCAAGTCAAGGCAAAATGGCAAAGCAAGGCAAGGCAAGGCAAAAGCGGAAAGCAAGGCAAGGCAAGGCAAGGAAAAAGGGCAAAGCAAGTCAAGGAAAGGCAAGGCAAAAGGGCAAAGCAAGGCAAGTCAAGGCAAAAGGGCAAAGCAAGTTAATGCAAGGCAAGGCAAAATGGCAAAGTCAGGCAAGGTAAGGCAAAAGGGTAAAGGAAGGCAAGGCAAGTCAAGGCAAAAGGGCAAAGCAAGTCAAGGCAAGTCAAGGCAAAATGGCAAAGCAAGGTAAGAGAAGGCATGGCAAAAAAGCAAAGCAAGGCATGGCAATGCAAAAGGGCAGAGCAAGGCCGAGGGAAGGGAAAAGGGCAATGCAAGGCAAGGCAAGGAAAGGCAAAAGGGTAAACCAAGGGAAGGCAAAAGGACAAAGCAAGGAAAGGCAAGGCAAAACGGGAAAGTAAGGAAAGGCAACAGAAGGCAAGGAAACAGAAGGCAAGATAAAAGGGCAACGAAAGGGAAGGCAAGGCATGGCAAAAGGGCAAAGCAAGGCAAGGCAAGGCAAAAGGTCAAACTAAGCCAAGGCAAGGAGAGGCAAAAGGGCAAAGCAAGGCAAGGAAAGGCAAGGCAAAATGGTAAAGTCAGGCAAGGCAAGGCAAAAGGGTAGGGAAAGGCAAGGCAAGTCATGGCAAAAGGGCAAAGCAAAGCAAAGCAAGGGAACACAAAAGGGGAAAGGAAGCCAATTCAAGGCAAGGTAAAAGGGCAAAGCAAGCCAAGGCACTGCAAGCCGAAAGGGCAAAGAAAAGCAAGGGAAGGGAAGGCAAAAGGGCAAAGTAAGGCAAGGCAAGGCAAAACGGGAAAGTAAGGAAAGGCAACAGAAGGCAAGGCAACAGAAGGCAAGATAAAAGGGCAACGAAAGGGAAGGCAAGGCATGGCAAAAGGGCAAAGCAAGGCAAGGAAAGGCAAGGCAAAAGGGCAAAGCAAGGCAAGTCAAGACAAAAGGGCAAAGCAAGGTAAGGCAAGGCAAGGCAAAATGGTAAAGTCAGGCAAGGCAAAAGGGCAAAAGGATAGGGGAAGGCAAGGCAAGGCAAGGCAATAGGGCAAAGCAAAGCAAGGCAAGGGAAGACAAAAGGGGAAAGGAAGCCAATTCAAAGCAAGCCAAGGAACTGCAAGCCGAAAGGGCAAAGCAAAGCAAGGGAAGGGAAGGCAAAAGGGCAAAGTAAGGCAAGGCAAGGCAATAGGGCAAAGTAAGGAAAGGCAAGGCAAAAGGGCAAAGCAAAGCAAGTCAAGGCAAGGCAAAACGGCAAAGGAAGCCAATTCAAGGCAAGGTAAAAGGGCAAAGCAAACCAAGGCAAGGCAAGGTAAAAGGGCAAAGCAATGCAAGGCAAGGCAAAAGTGAAAAGGTTGGCAAGGCAAGTCAAGGCAAAATGGCAAAGCAAGGCAAGGAAAGGCCAAGGCAAAAGCGGAAAACAAGGCAAGGCAAGGCAAAAGGCCAAAGCAAGGTAAGAGAAGGGATGGCAAAACAGCAAAGCAAGGCATGGCAATGCAAAAGGGCAAAGCAAGGCCGAGGGAAGGGAAAATGGCAATGCAAGGCAAGGCAAGGAAAGGCAAAAGGGTAAACCAAGGGAAGGCAAAAGGACAAAGCAAGGAAAGGCAAGGCAAAAGGGGAAAGCAATGCAAGGCAAGGGAAGGCAAAACGGCAAAGGAAGCCAATTCAAGGCAAGGTAAAAGGGCAAAGCAAGCCAAGGCAAGGCAAGCCAAAAGGACAAAGCAAAGCAAGGAAAGGCAAGGCAAAAGGGCAAAGTAAGGCCAGGCAAGGCAAAACGGGAAAGTAAGGAAAGGCAACAGAAGGCAAGGCAACAGAAGGTAAGATAAAAAGGCAACGAAAGGGAAGGCAAGGCATGGCAAAAGGGCAAAGCAAGGCAAGGCAAGGCAAAAGGGCAAAGCAAACCAAGGCAAGGCAAGGTAAAAGGGCAAAGGAAGGCAAGGAAAGGCAAAAGGGCAAAGTCAGGCAAGATAAGGCAAAAGGGTAAAGGAAGGCAAGGCAATTCAAGGCAAAAGGGCAAAGTAAGGAAAGGCAAGGCAAAAGGGCAAAGCAAGGAAAGGCAAGGAATAAGGGCAAAGCAAAGCAAGGCAAAGGAATGCAAAATGGCAAGGAAGCCAATTCAAGGCAAGGCAAAAGGGCAAAGCAAGCCAAGGCAAGGCAAGCTAAAATGGCAAAGCAAAGCAAGGAAGGGAAGGCAAAAGGGCAAAGTCAGGCAAGGTAAGGCAAAAGGGTAAAGGAAGGCAAGGCAAGTCAAGGCAAAAGGGCAAAGCAAGTCAAGGCAAGTCAAGGCAAAATGGCAAAGCAAGGTAAGAGAAGGCATGGCAAAAAAGCAAAGCAAGGCATGGCAATGCAAAAGGGCAGAGCAAGGCCGAGGGAAGGGAAAAGGGCAAGGCAAGGAAAGGCAAAAGGGTAAACCAAGGGAAGGCAAAAGGACAAAGCAAGGAAAGGCAAGGCAAAAGGGGAAAGCAATGCAAGGCAAGGGAAGGCAAAACGGCAAAGGAAGCCAATTCAAGGCAAGGTAAAAGGGCAAAGCAAGCCAAGGCAAGGCAAGCCAAAAGGGCAAAGCAAAGCAAGGAAAGGCAAGGCAAAAGGGCAAAGTAAGGCCAGGCAAGGCAAAACGGGAAAGTAAGGAAAGGCAACAGAAGGCAAGGCAACAGAAGGCAAGATAAAAGGGCAACGAAAGGGAAGGCAAGGCATGGCAAAAGGGCAAAGCAAGGCAAGGCAAGGCAAAAGGGCAAAGCAAGGTAAGAGAAGGTATGGCAAAACAGCAAAGCAAGGCATGGCAATGCAAAAGGGCAAAGCAAGGCCGAGGGAAGGGAAAAGGGCAATGCAAGGCAAGGCAAGGAAAGGCAAAAGGGTAAACCAAGGGAAGGCAAAAGGACAAAGCAAGGAAAGGCAAGGCAAAAGGGCAAAGCAAACCAAGGCAAGGCAAGGTAAAAGGGCAAAGGAAGGCAAGGAAAGGCAAAAGGGCAAAGTCAGGCAAGATAAGGCAAAAGGGTAAAGGAAGGCAAGGCAATTCAAGGCAAAAGGGCAAAGTAAGGAAAGGCAAGGCAAAAGGGCAAAGCAAGGAAAGGCAAGGAATAAGGGCAAAGCAAAGCAAGGCAAGGGAATGCAAAATGGCAAGGAAGCCAATTCAAGGCAAGGTAAAAGGGCAAAGCAAGCCAAGGCAAGGCAAGCTAAAATGGCAAAGCAAAGCAAGGAAGGGAAGGCAAAAGGGCAAAGTAAGGGAATTCAAGGCAAGGAAAAAGGGCATAGTAAGGCAAGGCAAAAGTGAAAAGCTTGGCAAGGCAAGTCAAGGCAAAATGGCAAAGCAAGGCAAGGCAAGGCAAAAGCGGAAAGCAAGGCAAGGCAAGGCAAGGAAAAAGGGCAAAGCAAGTCAAGGAAAGGCAAGGCAAAAGGGCAAAGCAAGGCAAGTCAAGGCAAAAGGGCAAAGCAAGTTAATGCAAGGCAAGGCAAAATGGCAAAGTCAGGCAAGGTAAGAAAAAAGGGTAAAGGAAGGCAAGGCAAGTCAAGGCAAAAGGGCAAAGCAAGTCAAGGTAAGTCAAGGCAAAATGGCAAAGCAAGGTAAGAGAAGGCATGGCAAAAAAGCAAAGCAAGGCATGGCAATGCAAAAGGGCAGAGCAAGGCCGAGGGAAGGGAAAAGGGCAATGCAAGGCAAGGCAAGGAAAGGCAAAAGGGTAAACCAAGGGAAGGCAAAAGGACAAAGCAAGGAAAGGCAAGGCAAAACGGGAAAGTAAGGAAAGGCAACAGAAGGCAAGGCAACAGAAGGCAAGATAAAAGGGCAACGAAAGGGAAGGCAAGGCATGGCAAAAGGGCAAAGCAAGGCAAGGCAAGGCAAAAGGTCAAACTAAGCCAAGGCAAGGAGAGGCAAAAGGGCAAAGCAAGGCAAGGAAAGGCAAGGCAAAATGGTAAAGTCAGGCAAGGCAAGGCAAAAGGGTAGGGAAAGGCAAGGCAAGTCATGGCAAAAGGGCAAAGCAAAGCAAAGCAAGGGAACACAAAAGGGGAAAGGAAGCCAATTCAAGGCAAGGTAAAAGGGCAAAGCAAGCCAAGGCACTGCAAGCCGAAAGGGCAAAGAAAAGCAAGGGAAGGGAAGGCAAAAGGGCAAAGTAAGGCAAGGCAAGGCAAAACGGGAAAGTAAGGAAAGGCAACAGAAGGCAAGGCAACAGAAGGCAAGATAAAAGGGCAACGAAAGGGAAGGCAAGGCATGGCAAAAGGGCAAAGCAAGGCAAGGAAAGGCAAGGCAAAAGGGCAAAGCAAGGCAAGTCAAGACAAAAGGGCAAAGCAAGGTAAGGCAAGGCAAGGCAAAATGGTAGTCAGGCAAGGCAAAAGGGCAAAAGGATAGGGGAAGGCAAGGCAAGGCAAGGCAATAGGGCAAAGCAAAGCAAGGCAAGGGAAGACAAAAGGGGAAAGGAAGCCAATTCAAAGCAAGCCAAGGCACTGCAAGCCGAAAGGGCAAAGCAAAGCAAGGGAAGGGAAGGCAAAAGGGCAAAGTAAGGCAAGGCAAGGCAATAGGGCAAAGTAAGGAAAGGCAAGGCAAAAGGGCAAAGCAAAGCAAGTCAAGGCAAGGCAAAACGGCAAAGGAAGCCAATTCAAGGCAAGGTAAAAGGGCAAAGCAAACCAAGGCAAGGCAAGGTAAAAGGGCAAAGCAATGCAAGGCAAGGCAAAAGTGAAAAGGTTGGCAAGGCAAGTCAAGGCAAAATGGCAAAGCAAGGCAAGGAAAGGCCAAGGCAAAAGCGGAAAACAAGGCAAGGCAAGGCAAAAGGCCAAAGCAAGGTAAGAGAAGGGATGGCAAAACAGCAAAGCAAGGCATGGCAATGCAAAAGGGCAAAGCAAGGCCGAGGGAAGGGAAAATGGCAATGCAAGGCAAGGCAAGGAAAGGCAAAAGGGTAAACCAAGGGAAGGCAAAAGGACAAAGCAAGGAAAGGCAAGGCAAAAGGGGAAAGCAATGCAAGGCAAGGGAAGGCAAAACGGCAAAGGAAGCCAATTCAAGGCAAGGTAAAAGGGCAAAGCAAGCCAAGGCAAGGCAAGCCAAAAGGACAAAGCAAAGCAAGGAAAGGCAAGGCAAAAGGGCAAAGTAAGGCCAGGCAAGGCAAAACGGGAAAGTAAGGAAAGGCAACAGAAGGCAAGGCAACAGAAGGTAAGATAAAAGGGCAACGAAAGGGAAGGCAAGGCATGGCAAAAGGGCAAAGCAAGGCAAGGCAAGGCAAAAGGGCAAAGCAAACCAAGGCAAGGCAAGGTAAAAGGGCAAAGGAAGGCAAGGAAAGGCAAAAGGGCAAAGTCAGGCAAGATAAGGCAAAAGGGTAAAGGAAGGCAAGGCAATTCAAGGCAAAAGGGCAAAGTAAGGAAAGGCAAGGCAAAAGGGCAAAGCAAGGAAAGGCAAGGAATAAGGGCAAAGCAAAGCAAGGCAAAGGAATGCAAAATGGCAAGGAAGCCAATTCAAGGCAAGGCAAAAGGGCAAAGCAAGCCAAGGCAAGGCAAGCTAAAATGGCAAAGGAAAGCAAGGAAGGGAAGGCAAAAGGGCAAAGTCAGGCAAGGTAAGGCAAAAGGGTAAAGGAAGGCAAGGCAAGTCAAGGCAAAAGGGCAAAGCAAGTCAAGGCAAGTCAAGGCAAAATGGCAAAGCAAGGTAAGAGAAGGCATGGCAAAAAAGCAAAGCAAGGCATGGCAATGCAAAAGGGCAGAGCAAGGCCGAGGGAAGGGAAAAGGGCAAGGCAAGGAAAGGCAAAAGGGTAAACAAAGGGAAGGCAAAAGGACAAAGCAAGGAAAGGCAAGGCAAAAGGGGAAAGCAATGCAAGGCAAGGGAAGGCAAAAAACGGCAAAGGAAGCCAATTCAAGGCAAGGTAAAAGGGCAAAGCAAGCCAAGGCAAGGCAAGCCAAAAGGGCAAAGCAAAGCAAGGAAAGGCAAGGCAAAAGGGCAAAGTAAGGCCAGGCAAGGCAAAACGGGAAAGTAAGGAAAGGCAACAGAAGGCAAGGCAACAGAAGGCAAGATAAAAGGGCAACGAAAGGGAAGGCAAGGCATGGCAAAAGGGCAAAGCAAGGCAAGGCAAGGCAAAAGGGCAAAGCAAGGTAAGAGAAGGTATGGCAAAACAGCAAAGCAAGGCATGGCAATGCAAAAGGGCAAAGCAAGGCCGAGGGAAGGGAAAAGGGCAATGCAAGGCAAGGCAAGGAAAGGCAAAAGGGTAAACCAAGGGAAGGCAAAAGGACAAAGCAAGGAAAGGCAAGGCAAAACGGGAAAGTAAGGAAAGGCAAGGCAAGGTAAAAGGGCAAAGGAAGGCAAGGAAAGGCAAAAGGGCAAAGTCAGGCAAGATAAGGCAAAAGGGTAAAGGAAGGCAAGGCAATTCAAGGCAAAAGGGCAAAGTAAGGAAAGGCAAGGCAAAAGGGCAAAGCAAGGAAAGGCAAGGAATAAGGGTAAAGCAAAGCAAGGCAAGGGAATGCAAAATGGCAAGGAAGCCAATTCAAGGCAAGGTAAAAGGGCAAAGCAAGCCAAGGCAAGGCAAGCTAAAATGGCAAAGCAAAGCAAGGAAGGGAAGGCAAAAGGGCAAAGTAAGGGAATTCAAGGCAAGGAAAAAGGGCATAGTAAGGCAAGGCAAAAGTGAAAAGCTTGGCAAGGCAAGTCAAGGCAAAATGGCAAAGCAAGGCAAGGCAAGGCAAAAGCGGAAAGCAAGGCAAGGCAAGGCAAGGAAAAAGGGCAAAGCAAGTCAAGGAAAGGCAAGGCAAAAGGGCAAAGCAAGGCAAGTCAAGGCAAAAGGGCAAAGCAAGTTAATGCAAGGCAAGGCAAAATGGCAAAGTCAGGCAAGGTAAGGCAAAAGGGTAAAGGAAGGCAAGGCAAGTCAAGGCAAAAGGGCAAAGCAAGTCAAGGCAAGTCAAGGCAAAATGGCAAAGCAAGGTAAGAGAAGGCATGGCAAAAAAGCAAAGCAAGGCATGGCAATGCAAAAGGGCAGAGCAAGGCCGAGGGAAGGGAAAAGGGCAATGCAAGGCAAGGCAAGGAAAGGCAAAAGGGTAAACCAAGGGAAGGCAAAAGGACAAAGCAAGGAAAGGCAAGGCAAAACGGGAAAGTAAGGAAAGGCAACAGAAGGCAAGGAAACAGAAGGCAAGATAAAAGGGCAACGAAAGGGAAGGCAAGGCATGGCAAAAGGGCAAAGCAAGGCAAGGCAAGGCAAAAGGTCAAACTAAGCCAAGGCAAGGAGAGGCAAAAGGGCAAAGCAAGGCAAGGAAAGGCAAGGCAAAATGGTAAAGTCAGGCAAGGCAAGGCAAAAGGGTAGGGAAAGGCAAGGCAAGTCATGGCAAAAGGGCAAAGCAAAGCAAAGCAAGGGAACACAAAAGGGGAAAGGAAGCCAATTCAAGGCAAGGTAAAAGGGCAAAGCAAGCCAAGGCACTGCAAGCCGAAAGGGCAAAGAAAAGCAAGGGAAGGGAAGGCAAAAGGGCAAAGTAAGGCAAGGCAAGGCAAAACGGGAAAGTAAGGAAAGGCAACAGAAGGCAAGGCAACAGAAGGCAAGATAAAAGGGCAACGAAAGGGAAGGCAAGGCATGGCAAAAGGGCAAAGCAAGGCAAGGAAAGGCAAGGCAAAAGGGCAAAGCAAGGCAAGTCAAGACAAAAGGGCAAAGCAAGGTAAGGCAAGGCAAGGCAAAATGGTAAAGTCAGGCAAGGCAAAAGGGCAAAAGGATAGGGGAAGGCAAGGCAAGGCAAGGCAATAGGGCAAAGCAAAGCAAGGCAAGGGAAGACAAAAGGGGAAAGGAAGCCAATTCAAAGCAAGCCAAGGAACTGCAAGCCGAAAGGGCAAAGCAAAGCAAGGGAAGGGAAGGCAAAAGGGCAAAGTAAGGCAAGGCAAGGCAATAGGGCAAAGTAAGGAAAGGCAAGGCAAAAGGGCAAAGCAAAGCAAGTCAAGGCAAGGCAAAACGGCAAAGGAAGCCAATTCAAGGCAAGGTAAAAGGGCAAAGCAAACCAAGGCAAGGCAAGGTAAAAGGGCAAAGCAATGCAAGGCAAGGCAAAAGTGAAAAGGTTGGCAAGGCAAGTCAAGGCAAAATGGCAAAGCAAGGCAAGGAAAGGCCAAGGCAAAAGCGGAAAACAAGGCAAGGCAAGGCAAAAGGCCAAAGCAAGGTAAGAGAAGGGATGGCAAAACAGCAAAGCAAGGCATGGCAATGCAAAAGGGCAAAGCAAGGCCGAGGGAAGGGAAAATGGCAATGCAAGGCAAGGCAAGGAAAGGCAAAAGGGTAAACCAAGGGAAGGCAAAAGGACAAAGCAAGGAAAGGCAAGGCAAAAGGGGAAAGCAATGCAAGGCAAGGGAAGGCAAAACGGCAAAGGAAGCCAATTCAAGGCAAGGTAAAAGGGCAAAGCAAGCCAAGGCAAGGCAAGCCAAAAGGACAAAGCAAAGCAAGGAAAGGCAAGGCAAAAGGGCAAAGTAAGGCCAGGCAAGGCAAAACGGGAAAGTAAGGAAAGGCAACAGAAGGCAAGGCAACAGAAGGTAAGATAAAAAGGCAACGAAAGGGAAGGCAAGGCATGGCAAAAGGGCAAAGCAAGGCAAGGCAAGGCAAAAGGGCAAAGCAAACCAAGGCAAGGCAAGGTAAAAGGGCAAAGGAAGGCAAGGAAAGGCAAAAGGGCAAAGTCAGGCAAGATAAGGCAAAAGGGTAAAGGAAGGCAAGGCAATTCAAGGCAAAAGGGCAAAGTAAGGAAAGGCAAGGCAAAAGGGCAAAGCAAGGAAAGGCAAGGAATAAGGGCAAAGCAAAGCAAGGCAAAGGAATGCAAAATGGCAAGGAAGCCAATTCAAGGCAAGGCAAAAGGGCAAAGCAAGCCAAGGCAAGGCAAGCTAAAATGGCAAAGCAAAGCAAGGAAGGGAAGGCAAAAGGGCAAAGTCAGGCAAGGTAAGGCAAAAGGGTAAAGGAAGGCAAGGCAAGTCAAGGCAAAAGGGCAAAGCAAGTCAAGGCAAGTCAAGGCAAAATGGCAAAGCAAGGTAAGAGAAGGCATGGCAAAAAAGCAAAGCAAGGCATGGCAATGCAAAAGGGCAGAGCAAGGCCGAGGGAAGGGAAAAGGGCAAGGCAAGGAAAGGCAAAAGGGTAAACCAAGGGAAGGCAAAAGGACAAAGCAAGGAAAGGCAAGGCAAAAGGGGAAAGCAATGCAAGGCAAGGGAAGGCAAAACGGCAAAGGAAGCCAATTCAAGGCAAGGTAAAAGGGCAAAGCAAGCCAAGGCAAGGCAAGCCAAAAGGGCAAAGCAAAGCAAGGAAAGGCAAGGCAAAAGGGCAAAGTAAGGCCAGGCAAGGCAAAACGGGAAAGTAAGGAAAGGCAACAGAAGGCAAGGCAACAGAAGGCAAGATAAAAGGGCAACGAAAGGGAAGGCAAGGCATGGCAAAAGGGCAAAGCAAGGCAAGGCAAGGCAAAAGGGCAAAGCAAGGTAAGAGAAGGTATGGCAAAACAGCAAAGCAAGGCATGGCAATGCAAAAGGGCAAAGCAAGGCCGAGGGAAGGGAAAAGGGCAATGCAAGGCAAGGCAAGGAAAGGCAAAAGGGTAAACCAAGGGAAGGCAAAAGGACAAAGCAAGGAAAGGCAAGGCAAAAGGGCAAAGCAAACCAAGGCAAGGCAAGGTAAAAGGGCAAAGGAAGGCAAGGAAAGGCAAAAGGGCAAAGTCAGGCAAGATAAGGCAAAAGGGTAAAGGAAGGCAAGGCAATTCAAGGCAAAAGGGCAAAGTAAGGAAAGGCAAGGCAAAAGGGCAAAGCAAGGAAAGGCAAGGAATAAGGGCAAAGCAAAGCAAGGCAAGGGAATGCAAAATGGCAAGGAAGCCAATTCAAGGCAAGGTAAAAGGGCAAAGCAAGCCAAGGCAAGGCAAGCTAAAATGGCAAAGCAAAGCAAGGAAGGGAAGGCAAAAGGGCAAAGTAAGGGAATTCAAGGCAAGGAAAAAGGGCATAGTAAGGCAAGGCAAAAGTGAAAAGCTTGGCAAGGCAAGTCAAGGCAAAATGGCAAAGCAAGGCAAGGCAAGGCAAAAGCGGAAAGCAAGGCAAGGCAAGGCAAGGAAAAAGGGCAAAGCAAGTCAAGGAAAGGCAAGGCAAAAGGGCAAAGCAAGGCAAGTCAAGGCAAAAGGGCAAAGCAAGTTAATGCAAGGCAAGGCAAAATGGCAAAGTCAGGCAAGGTAAGAAAAAAGGGTAAAGGAAGGCAAGGCAAGTCAAGGCAAAAGGGCAAAGCAAGTCAAGGTAAGTCAAGGCAAAATGGCAAAGCAAGGTAAGAGAAGGCATGGCAAAAAAGCAAAGCAAGGCATGGCAATGCAAAAGGGCAGAGCAAGGCCGAGGGAAGGGAAAAGGGCAATGCAAGGCAAGGCAAGGAAAGGCAAAAGGGTAAACCAAGGGAAGGCAAAAGGACAAAGCAAGGAAAGGCAAGGCAAAACGGGAAAGTAAGGAAAGGCAACAGAAGGCAAGGCAACAGAAGGCAAGATAAAAGGGCAACGAAAGGGAAGGCAAGGCATGGCAAAAGGGCAAAGCAAGGCAAGGCAAGGCAAAAGGTCAAACTAAGCCAAGGCAAGGAGAGGCAAAAGGGCAAAGCAAGGCAAGGAAAGGCAAGGCAAAATGGTAAAGTCAGGCAAGGCAAGGCAAAAGGGTAGGGAAAGGCAAGGCAAGTCATGGCAAAAGGGCAAAGCAAAGCAAAGCAAGGGAACACAAAAGGGGAAAGGAAGCCAATTCAAGGCAAGGTAAAAGGGCAAAGCAAGCCAAGGCACTGCAAGCCGAAAGGGCAAAGAAAAGCAAGGGAAGGGAAGGCAAAAGGGCAAAGTAAGGCAAGGCAAGGCAAAACGGGAAAGTAAGGAAAGGCAACAGAAGGCAAGGCAACAGAAGGCAAGATAAAAGGGCAACGAAAGGGAAGGCAAGGCATGGCAAAAGGGCAAAGCAAGGCAAGGAAAGGCAAGGCAAAAGGGCAAAGCAAGGCAAGTCAAGACAAAAGGGCAAAGCAAGGTAAGGCAAGGCAAGGCAAAATGGTAGTCAGGCAAGGCAAAAGGGCAAAAGGATAGGGGAAGGCAAGGCAAGGCAAGGCAATAGGGCAAAGCAAAGCAAGGCAAGGGAAGACAAAAGGGGAAAGGAAGCCAATTCAAAGCAAGCCAAGGCACTGCAAGCCGAAAGGGCAAAGCAAAGCAAGGGAAGGGAAGGCAAAAGGGCAAAGTAAGGCAAGGCAAGGCAATAGGGCAAAGTAAGGAAAGGCAAGGCAAAAGGGCAAAGCAAAGCAAGTCAAGGCAAGGCAAAACGGCAAAGGAAGCCAATTCAAGGCAAGGTAAAAGGGCAAAGCAAACCAAGGCAAGGCAAGGTAAAAGGGCAAAGCAATGCAAGGCAAGGCAAAAGTGAAAAGGTTGGCAAGGCAAGTCAAGGCAAAATGGCAAAGCAAGGCAAGGAAAGGCCAAGGCAAAAGCGGAAAACAAGGCAAGGCAAGGCAAAAGGCCAAAGCAAGGTAAGAGAAGGGATGGCAAAACAGCAAAGCAAGGCATGGCAATGCAAAAGGGCAAAGCAAGGCCGAGGGAAGGGAAAATGGCAATGCAAGGCAAGGCAAGGAAAGGCAAAAGGGTAAACCAAGGGAAGGCAAAAGGACAAAGCAAGGAAAGGCAAGGCAAAAGGGGAAAGCAATGCAAGGCAAGGGAAGGCAAAACGGCAAAGGAAGCCAATTCAAGGCAAGGTAAAAGGGCAAAGCAAGCCAAGGCAAGGCAAGCCAAAAGGACAAAGCAAAGCAAGGAAAGGCAAGGCAAAAGGGCAAAGTAAGGCCAGGCAAGGCAAAACGGGAAAGTAAGGAAAGGCAACAGAAGGCAAGGCAACAGAAGGTAAGATAAAAGGGCAACGAAAGGGAAGGCAAGGCATGGCAAAAGGGCAAAGGAAGGCAAGGAAAGGCAAAAGGGCAAAGTCAGGCAAGATAAGGCAAAAGGGTAAAGGAAGGCAAGGCAATTCAAGGCAAAAGGGCAAAGTAAGGAAAGGCAAGGCAAAAGGGCAAAGCAAGGAAAGGCAAGGAATAAGGGCAAAGCAAAGCAAGGCAAAGGAATGCAAAATGGCAAGGAAGCCAATTCAAGGCAAGGCAAAAGGGCAAAGCAAGCCAAGGCAAGGCAAGCTAAAATGGCAAAGCAAAGCAAGGAAGGGAAGGCAAAAGGGCAAAGTCAGGCAAGGTAAGGCAAAAGGGTAAAGGAAGGCAAGGCAAGTCAAGGCAAAAGGGCAAAGCAAGTCAAGGCAAGTCAAGGCAAAATGGCAAAGCAAGGTAAGAGAAGGCATGGCAAAAAAGCAAAGCAAGGCATGGCAATGCAAAAGGGCAGAGCAAGGCCGAGGGAAGGGAAAAGGGCAAGGCAAGGAAAGGCAAAAGGGTAAACAAAGGGAAGGCAAAAGGACAAAGCAAGGAAAGGCAAGGCAAAAGGGGAAAGCAATGCAAGGCAAGGGAAGGCAAAAAACGGCAAAGGAAGCCAATTCAAGGCAAGGTAAAAGGGCAAAGCAAGCCAAGGCAAGGCAAGCCAAAAGGGCAAAGCAAAGCAAGGAAAGGCAAGGCAAAAGGGCAAAGTAAGGCCAGGCAAGGCAAAACGGGAAAGTAAGGAAAGGCAACAGAAGGCAAGGCAACAGAAGGCAAGATAAAAGGGCAACGAAAGGGAAGGCAAGGCATGGCAAAAGGGCAAAGCAAGGCAAGGCAAGGCAAAAGGGCAAAGCAAGGTAAGAGAAGGTATGGCAAAACAGCAAAGCAAGGCATGGCAATGCAAAAGGGCAAAGCAAGGCCGAGGGAAGGGAAAAGGGCAATGCAAGGCAAGGCAAGGAAAGGCAAAAGGGTAAACCAAGGGAAGGCAAAAGGACAAAGCAAGGAAAGGCAAGGCAAAAGGGCAAAGCAAACCAAGGCAAGGCAAGGTAAAAGGGCAAAGGAAGGCAAGGAAAGGCAAAAGGGCAAAGTCAGGCAAGATAAGGCAAAAGGGTAAAGGAAGGCAAGGCAATTCAAGGCAAAAGGGCAAAGCAAGGAAAGGCAAGGCAAAAGGGCAAAGTAAGGCCAGGCAAGGCAAAACGGGAAAGTAAGGAAAGGCAACAGAAGACAAGGCAACAGAAGGTAAGATAAAAGGGCAACGAAAGGGAAGGCAAGGCATGGCAAAAGGGCAAAGGAAGGCAAGGAAAGGCAAAAGGGCAAAGTCAGGCAAGATAAGGCAAAAGGGTAAAGGAAGGCAAGGCAATTCAAGGCAAAAGGGCAAAGTAAGGAAAGGCAAGGCAAAAGGGCAAAGCAAGGAAAGGCAAGGAATAAGGGCAAAGCAAAGCAAGGCAAAGGAATGCAAAATGGCAAGGAAGCCAATTCAAGGCAAGGCAAAAGGGCAAAGCAAGCCAAGGCAAGGCAAGCTAAAATGGCAAAGCAAAGCAAGGAAGGGAAGGCAAAAGGGCAAAGTCAGGCAAGGTAAGGCAAAAGGGTAAAGGAAGGCAAGGCAAGTCAAGGCAAAAGGGCAAAGCAAGTCAAGGCAAGTCAAGGCAAAATGGCAAAGCAAGGTAAGAGAAGGCATGGCAAAAAAGCAAAGCAAGGCATGGCAATGCAAAAGGGCAGAGCAAGGCCGAGGGAAGGGAAAAGGGCAAGGCAAGGAAAGGCAAAAGGGTAAACAAAGGGAAGGCAAAAGGACAAAGCAAGGAAAGGCAAGGCAAAAGGGGAAAGCAATGCAAGGCAAGGGAAGGCAAAAAACGGCAAAGGAAGCCAATTCAAGGCAAGGTAAAAGGGCAAAGCAAGCCAAGGCAAGGCAAGCCAAAAGGGCAAAGCAAAGCAAGGAAAGGCAAGGCAAAAGGGCAAAGTAAGGCCAGGCAAGGCAAAACGGGAAAGTAAGGAAAGGCAACAGAAGGCAAGGCAACAGAAGGCAAGATAAAAGGGCAACGAAAGGGAAGGCAAGGCATGGCAAAAGGGCAAAGCAAGGCAAGGCAAGGCAAAAGGGCAAAGCAAGGTAAGAGAAGGTATGGCAAAACAGCAAAGCAAGGCATGGCAATGCAAAAGGGCAAAGCAAGGCCGAGGGAAGGGAAAAGGGCAATGCAAGGCAAGGCAAGGAAAGGCAAAAGGGTAAACCAAGGGAAGGCAAAAGGACAAAGCAAGGAAAGGCAAGGCAAAAGGGCAAAGCAAACCAAGGCAAGGCAAGGTAAAAGGGCAAAGGAAGGCAAGGAAAGGCAAAAGGGCAAAGTCAGGCAAGATAAGGCAAAAGGGTAAAGGAAGGCAAGGCAATTCAAGGCAAAAGGGCAAAGTAAGGAAAGGCAAGGCAAAAGGGCAAAGCAAGGAAAGGCAAGGAATAAGGGCAAAGCAAAGCAAGGCAAGGGAATGCAAAATGGCAAGGAAGCCAATTCAAGGCAAGGTAAAAGGGCAAAGCAAGCCAAGGCAAGGCAAGCTAAAATGGCAAAGCAAAGCAAGGAAGGGAAGGCAAAAGGGCAAAGTAAGGGAATTCAAGGCAAGGAAAAAGGGCATAGTAAGGCAAGGCAAAAGTGAAAAGCTTGGCAAGGCAAGTCAAGGCAAAATGGCAAAGCAAGGCAAGGCAAGGCAAAAGCGGAAAGCAAGGCAAGGCAAGGCAAGGAAAAAGGGCAAAGCAAGTCAAGGAAAGGCAAGGCAAAAGGGCAAAGCAAGGCAAGTCAAGGCAAAAGGGCAAAGCAAGTTAATGCAAGGCAAGGCAAAATGGCAAAGTCAGGCAAGGTAAGAAAAAAGGGTAAAGGAAGGCAAGGCAAGTCAAGGCAAAAGGGCAAAGCAAGTCAAGGCAAGTCAAGGCAAAATGGCAAAGCAAGGTAAGAGAAGGCATGGCAAAAAAGCAAAGCAAGGCATGGCAATGCAAAAGGGCAGAGCAAGGCCGAGGGAAGGGAAAAGGGCAATGCAAGGCAAGGCAAGGAAAGGCAAAAGGGTAAACCAAGGGAAGGCAAAAGGACAAAGCAAGGAAAGGCAAGGCAAAACGGGAAAGTAAGGAAAGGCAACAGAAGGCAAGGCAACAGAAGGCAAGATAAAAGGGCAACGAAAGGGAAGGCAAGGCATGGCAAAAGGGCAAAGCAAGGCAAGGCAAGGCAAAAGGTCAAACTAAGCCAAGGCAAGGAGAGGCAAAAGGGCAAAGCAAGGCAAGGAAAGGCAAGGCAAAATGGTAAAGTCAGGCAAGGCAAGGCAAAAGGGTAGGGAAAGGCAAGGCAAGTCATGGCAAAAGGGCAAAGCAAAGCAAAGCAAGGGAACACAAAAGGGGAAAGGAAGCCAATTCAAGGCAAGGTAAAAGGGCAAAGCAAGCCAAGGCACTGCAAGCCGAAAGGGCAAAGAAAAGCAAGGGAAGGGAAGGCAAAAGGGCAAAGTAAGGCAAGGCAAGGCAAAACGGGAAAGTAAGGAAAGGCAACAGAAGGCAAGGCAACAGAAGGCAAGATAAAAGGGCAACGAAAGGGAAGGCAAGGCATGGCAAAAGGGCAAAGCAAGGCAAGGAAAGGCAAGGCAAAAGGGCAAAGCAAGGCAAGTCAAGACAAAAGGGCAAAGCAAGGTAAGGCAAGGCAAGGCAAAATGGTAGTCAGGCAAGGCAAAAGGGCAAAAGGATAGGGGAAGGCAAGGCAAGGCAAGGCAATAGGGCAAAGCAAAGCAAGGCAAGGGAAGACAAAAGGGGAAAGGAAGCCAATTCAAAGCAAGCCAAGGCACTGCAAGCCGAAAGGGCAAAGCAAAGCAAGGGAAGGGAAGGCAAAAGGGCAAAGTAAGGCAAGGCAAGGCAATAGGGCAAAGTAAGGAAAGGCAAGGCAAAAGGGCAAAGCAAAGCAAGTCAAGGCAAGGCAAAACGGCAAAGGAAGCCAATTCAAGGCAAGGTAAAAGGGCAAAGCAAACCAAGGCAAGGCAAGGTAAAAGGGCAAAGCAATGCAAGGCAAGGCAAAAGTGAAAAGGTTGGCAAGGCAAGTCAAGGCAAAATGGCAAAGCAAGGCAAGGAAAGGCCAAGGCAAAAGCGGAAAACAAGGCAAGGCAAGGCAAAAGGCCAAAGCAAGGTAAGAGAAGGGATGGCAAAACAGCAAAGCAAGGCATGGCAATGCAAAAGGGCAAAGCAAGGCCGAGGGAAGGGAAAATGGCAATGCAAGGCAAGGCAAGGAAAGGCAAAAGGGTAAACCAAGGGAAGGCAAAAGGACAAAGCAAGGAAAGGCAAGGCAAAAGGGGAAAGCAATGCAAGGCAAGGGAAGGCAAAACGGCAAAGGAAGCCAATTCAAGGCAAGGTAAAAGGGCAAAGCAAGCCAAGGCAAGGCAAGCCAAAAGGACAAAGCAAAGCAAGGAAAGGCAAGGCAAAAGGGCAAAGTAAGGCCAGGCAAGGCAAAACGGGAAAGTAAGGAAAGGCAACAGAAGGCAAGGCAACAGAAGGTAAGATAAAAGGGCAACGAAAGGGAAGGCAAGGCATGGCAAAAGGGCAAAGGAAGGCAAGGAAAGGCAAAAGGGCAAAGTCAGGCAAGATAAGGCAAAAGGGTAAAGGAAGGCAAGGCAATTCAAGGCAAAAGGGCAAAGTAAGGAAAGGCAAGGCAAAAGGGCAAAGCAAGGAAAGGCAAGGAATAAGGGCAAAGCAAAGCAAGGCAAAGGAATGCAAAATGGCAAGGAAGCCAATTCAAGGCAAGGCAAAAGGGCAAAGCAAGCCAAGGCAAGGCAAGCTAAAATGGCAAAGCAAAGCAAGGAAGGGAAGGCAAAAGGGCAAAGTCAGGCAAGGTAAGGCAAAAGGGTAAAGGAAGGCAAGGCAAGTCAAGGCAAAAGGGCAAAGCAAGTCAAGGCAAGTCAAGGCAAAATGGCAAAGCAAGGTAAGAGAAGGCATGGCAAAAAAGCAAAGCAAGGCATGGCAATGCAAAAGGGCAGAGCAAGGCCGAGGGAAGGGAAAAGGGCAAGGCAAGGAAAGGCAAAAGGGTAAACAAAGGGAAGGCAAAAGGACAAAGCAAGGAAAGGCAAGGCAAAAGGGGAAAGCAATGCAAGGCAAGGGAAGGCAAAAAACGGCAAAGGAAGCCAATTCAAGGCAAGGTAAAAGGGCAAAGCAAGCCAAGGCAAGGCAAGCCAAAAGGGCAAAGCAAAGCAAGGAAAGGCAAGGCAAAAGGGCAAAGTAAGGCCAGGCAAGGCAAAACGGGAAAGTAAGGAAAGGCAACAGAAGGCAAGGCAACAGAAGGCAAGATAAAAGGGCAACGAAAGGGAAGGCAAGGCATGGCAAAAGGGCAAAGCAAGGCAAGGCAAGGCAAAAGGGCAAAGCAAGGTAAGAGAAGGTATGGCAAAACAGCAAAGCAAGGCATGGCAATGCAAAAGGGCAAAGCAAGGCCGAGGGAAGGGAAAAGGGCAATGCAAGGCAAGGCAAGGAAAGGCAAAAGGGTAAACCAAGGGAAGGCAAAAGGACAAAGCAAGGAAAGGCAAGGCAAAAGGGCAAAGCAAACCAAGGCAAGGCAAGGTAAAAGGGCAAAGGAAGGCAAGGAAAGGCAAAAGGGCAAAGTCAGGCAAGATAAGGCAAAAGGGTAAAGGAAGGCAAGGCAATTCAAGGCAAAAGGGCAAAGCAAGGAAAGGCAAGGCAAAAGGGCAAAGTAAGGCCAGGCAAGGCAAAACGGGAAAGTAAGGAAAGGCAACAGAAGACAAGGCAACAGAAGGTAAGATAAAAGGGCAACGAAAGGGAAGGCAAGGCATGGCAAAAGGGCAAAGGAAGGCAAGGAAAGGCAAAAGGGCAAAGTCAGGCAAGATAAGGCAAAAGGGTAAAGGAAGGCAAGGCAATTCAAGGCAAAAGGGCAAAGTAAGGAAAGGCAAGGCAAAAGGGCAAAGCAAGGAAAGGCAAGGAATAAGGGCAAAGCAAAGCAAGGCAAAGGAATGCAAAATGGCAAGGAAGCCAATTCAAGGCAAGGCAAAAGGGCAAAGCAAGCCAAGGCAAGGCAAGCTAAAATGGCAAAGCAAAGCAAGGAAGGGAAGGCAAAAGGGCAAAGTCAGGCAAGGTAAGGCAAAAGGGTAAAGGAAGGCAAGGCAAGTCAAGGCAAAAGGGCAAAGCAAGTCAAGGCAAGTCAAGGCAAAATGGCAAAGCAAGGTAAGAGAAGGCATGGCAAAAAAGCAAAGCAAGGCATGGCAATGCAAAAGGGCAGAGCAAGGCCGAGGGAAGGGAAAAGGGCAAGGCAAGGAAAGGCAAAAGGGTAAACAAAGGGAAGGCAAAAGGACAAAGCAAGGAAAGGCAAGGCAAAAGGGGAAAGCAATGCAAGGCAAGGGAAGGCAAAAAACGGCAAAGGAAGCCAATTCAAGGCAAGGTAAAAGGGCAAAGCAAGCCAAGGCAAGGCAAGCCAAAAGGGCAAAGCAAAGCAAGGAAAGGCAAGGCAAAAGGGCAAAGTAAGGCCAGGCAAGGCAAAACGGGAAAGTAAGGAAAGGCAACAGAAGGCAAGGCAACAGAAGGCAAGATAAAAGGGCAACGAAAGGGAAGGCAAGGCATGGCAAAAGGGCAAAGCAAGGCAAGGCAAGGCAAAAGGGCAAAGCAAGGTAAGAGAAGGTATGGCAAAACAGCAAAGCAAGGCATGGCAATGCAAAAGGGCAAAGCAAGGCCGAGGGAAGGGAAAAGGGCAATGCAAGGCAAGGCAAGGAAAGGCAAAAGGGTAAACCAAGGGAAGGCAAAAGGACAAAGCAAGGAAAGGCAAGGCAAAAGGGCAAAGCAAACCAAGGCAAGGCAAGGTAAAAGGGCAAAGGAAGGCAAGGAAAGGCAAAAGGGCAAAGTCAGGCAAGATAAGGCAAAAGGGTAAAGGAAGGCAAGGCAATTCAAGGCAAAAGGGCAAAGTAAGGAAAGGCAAGGCAAAAGGGCAAAGCAAGGAAAGGCAAGGAATAAGGGCAAAGCAAAGCAAGGCAAGGGAATGCAAAATGGCAAGGAAGCCAATTCAAGGCAAGGTAAAAGGGCAAAGCAAGCCAAGGCAAGGCAAGCTAAAATGGCAAAGCAAAGCAAGGAAGGGAAGGCAAAAGGGCAAAGTAAGGGAATTCAAGGCAAGGAAAAAGGGCATAGTAAGGCAAGGCAAAAGTGAAAAGCTTGGCAAGGCAAGTCAAGGCAAAATGGCAAAGCAAGGCAAGGCAAGGCAAAAGCGGAAAGCAAGGCAAGGCAAGGCAAGGAAAAAGGGCAAAGCAAGTCAAGGAAAGGCAAGGCAAAAGGGCAAAGCAAGGCAAGTCAAGGCAAAAGGGCAAAGCAAGTTAATGCAAGGCAAGGCAAAATGGCAAAGTCAGGCAAGGTAAGGCAAAAGGGTAAAGGAAGGCAAGGCAAGTCAAGGCAAAAGGGCAAAGCAAGTCAAGGCAAGTCAAGGCAAAATGGCAAAGCAAGGTAAGAGAAGGCATGGCAAAAATCAAAGCAAGGCATGGCAATGCAAAAGGGCAGAGCAAGGCCGAGGGAAGGGAAAAGGGCAATGCAAGGCAAGGCAAGGCAAGGCAAAAGGGTAAGGAAAGACAAGTCAAGTCAAAAGCGGAAAAACAAGGCAAGGCAAGGCAAAGGGCAAAGCAAGGCAAGGCAAGAGAAGGCAAGGCAAGAGAAGGCAAGGCAAATGGGCAAAGAAAGGGATGGCAAGGCAAGGCAAAAGGGCAAGGCAAGGCAAGGCAAAAGGGCAAAGCAAGGCAAGGCAAGGGAAAAGGTCAAACTAAGCCAAGGCAAGGAGAGGCAAAAGGGCAAAGCAAGGCAAGGAAAGGCAAGGCAAAAGGGCAAAGCAAGGCAAATCAAGACAAAAGGGCAAAGCAAGGTAAGGCAAGGCAAGGCAAAAAAGCAAAGCAAGGCATGGCAATGCAAAAGGGCAGAGCAAGGCCGAGGGAAGGGAAAAGGGCAAGGCAAGGAAAGGCAAAAGGGTAAACCAAGGGAAGGCAAAAGGACAAAGCAAGGAAAGGCAAGGCAAAAGGGGAAAGCAATGCAAGGCAAGGGAAGGCAAAACGGCAAAGGAAGCCAATTCAAGGCAAGGTAAAAGGGCAAAGCAAGCCAAGGCAAGGCAAACCAAAAGGGCAAAGCAAAGCAAGGAAAGGCAAGGCAAAAGGGCAAAGTAAGGCCAGGCAAGGGAAAACGGGAAAGTAAGGAAAGGCAACAGAAGGCAAGGCAACAGAAGGCAAGATAAAAGGGCAACGAAAGGGAAGGCAAGGCATGGCAAAAGGGCAAAGCAAGGCAAGGCAAGGCAAAAGGGCAAAGCAAGGTAAGAGAAGGTATGGCAAAACAGCAAAGCAAGGCATGGCAATGCAAAAGGGCAAAGCAAGGCCGAGGGAAGGGAAAAGGGCAATGCAAGGCAAGGCAAGGAAAGGCAAAAGGGTAAACCAAGGGAAGGCAAAAGGACAAAGCAAGGAAAGGCAAGGCAAAAGGGCAAAGCAAACCAAGGCAAGGCAAGGTAAAAGGGCAAAGGAAGGCAAGGAAAGGCAAAAGGGCAAAGTCAGGCAAGATAAGGCAAAAGGGTAAAGGAAGGCAAGGCAATTCAAGGCAAAAGGGCAAAGTAAGGAAAGGCAAGGCAAAAGGGCAAAGCAAGGAAAGGCAAGGAATAAGGGCAAAGCAAAGCAAGGCAAGGGAATGCAAAATGGCAAGGAAGCCAATTCAAGGCAAGGTAAAAGGGCAAAGCAAGCCAAGGCAAGGCAAGCTAAAATGGCAAAGCAAAGCAAGGAAGGGAAGGCAAAAGGGCAAAGTAAGGGAATTCAAGGCAAGGAAAAAGGGCATAGTAAGGCAAGGCAAAAGTGAAAAGCAAGTCAAGGCAAGTCAAGGCAAAATGGCAAAGCAAGGCAAGGCAAGGCAAAAGCGGAAAGCAAGGCAAGGCAAGGCAATAAAAAAGGGCAAAGCAAGTCAAGGAAAGGCAAGGCAAAAGGGCAAAGCAAGGCAAGTCAAGGCAAAAGGGCAAAGCAAGTTAATGCAAGGCAAGGCAAAATGGCAAAGTCAGGCAAGGTAAGAAAAAAGGGTAAAGGAAGGCAAGGCAAGTCAAGGCAAAAGGGCAAAGCAAGTCAAGGTAAGTCAAGGCAAAATGGCAAAGCAAGGTAAGAGAAGGCATGGCAAAAAAGCAAAGCAAGGCATGGCAATGCAAAAGGGCAGAGCAAGGCCGAGGGAAGGGAAAAGGGCAATGCAAGGCAAGGCAAGGAAAGGCAAAAGGGTAAACCAAGGGAAGGCAAAAGGACAAAGCAAGGAAAGGCAAGGCAAAACGGGAAAGTAAGGAAAGGCAACAGAAGGCAAGGCAACAGAAGGCAAGATAAAAGGGCAACGAAAGGGAAGGCAAGGCATGGCAAAAGGGCAAAGCAAGGCAAGGCAAGGCAAAAGGTCAAACTAAGCCAAGGCAAGGAGAGGCAAAAGGGCAAAGCAAGGCAAGGAAAGGCAAGGCAAAATGGTAAAGTCAGGCAAGGCAAGGCAAAAGGGTAGGGAAAGGCAAGGCAAGTCATGGCAAAAGGGCAAAGCAAAGCAAAGCAAGGGAACACAAAAGGGGAAAGGAAGCCAATTCAAGGCAAGGTAAAAGGGCAAAGCAAGCCAAGGCACTGCAAGCCGAAAGGGCAAAGAAAAGCAAGGGAAGGGAAGGCAAAAGGGCAAAGTAAGGCAAGGCAAGGCAAAACGGGAAAGTAAGGAAAGGCAACAGAAGGCAAGGCAACAGAAGGCAAGATAAAAGGGCAACGAAAGGGAAGGCAAGGCATGGCAAAAGGGCAAAGCAAGGCAAGGAAAGGCAAGGCAAAAGGGCAAAGCAAGGCAAGTCAAGACAAAAGGGCAAAGCAAGGTAAGGCAAGGCAAGGCAAAATGGTAGTCAGGCAAGGCAAAAGGGCAAAAGGATAGGGGAAGGCAAGGCAAGGCAAGGCAATAGGGCAAAGCAAAGCAAGGCAAGGGAAGACAAAAGGGGAAAGGAAGCCAATTCAAAGCAAGCCAAGGCACTGCAAGCCGAAAGGGCAAAGCAAAGCAAGGGAAGGGAAGGCAAAAGGGCAAAGTAAGGCAAGGCAAGGCAATAGGGCAAAGTAAGGAAAGGCAAGGCAAAAGGGCAAAGCAAAGCAAGTCAAGGCAAGGCAAAACGGCAAAGGAAGCCAATTCAAGGCAAGGTAAAAGGGCAAAGCAAACCAAGGCAAGGCAAGGTAAAAGGGCAAAGCAATGCAAGGCAAGGCAAAAGTGAAAAGGTTGGCAAGGCAAGTCAAGGCAAAATGGCAAAGCAAGGCAAGGAAAGGCCAAGGCAAAAGCGGAAAACAAGGCAAGGCAAGGCAAAAGGCCAAAGCAAGGTAAGAGAAGGGATGGCAAAACAGCAAAGCAAGGCATGGCAATGCAAAAGGGCAAAGCAAGGCCGAGGGAAGGGAAAATGGCAATGCAAGGCAAGGCAAGGAAAGGCAAAAGGGTAAACCAAGGGAAGGCAAAAGGACAAAGCAAGGAAAGGCAAGGCAAAAGGGGAAAGCAATGCAAGGCAAGGGAAGGCAAAACGGCAAAGGAAGCCAATTCAAGGCAAGGTAAAAGGGCAAAGCAAGCCAAGGCAAGGCAAGCCAAAAGGACAAAGCAAAGCAAGGAAAGGCAAGGCAAAAGGGCAAAGTAAGGCCAGGCAAGGCAAAACGGGAAAGTAAGGAAAGGCAACAGAAGGCAAGGCAACAGAAGGTAAGATAAAAGGGCAACGAAAGGGAAGGCAAGGCATGGCAAAAGGGCAAAGCAAGGCAAGGCAAGGCAAAAGGGCAAAGCAAACCAAGGCAAGGCAAGGTAAAAGGGCAAAGGAAGGCAAGGAAAGGCAAAAGGGCAAAGTCAGGCAAGATAAGGCAAAAGGGTAAAGGAAGGCAAGGCAATTCAAGGCAAAAGGGCAAAGTAAGGAAAGGCAAGGCAAAAGGGCAAAGCAAGGAAAGGCAAGGAATAAGGGCAAAGCAAAGCAAGGCAAAGGAATGCAAAATGGCAAGGAAGCCAATTCAAGGCAAGGCAAAAGGGCAAAGCAAGCCAAGGCAAGGCAAGCTAAAATGGCAAAGCAAAGCAAGGAAGGGAAGGCAAAAGGGCAAAGTCAGGCAAGGTAAGGCAAAAGGGTAAAGGAAGGCAAGGCAAGTCAAGGCAAAAGGGCAAAGCAAGTCAAGGCAAGTCAAGGCAAAATGGCAAAGCAAGGTAAGAGAAGGCATGGCAAAAAAGCAAAGCAAGGCATGGCAATGCAAAAGGGCAGAGCAAGGCCGAGGGAAGGGAAAAGGGCAAGGCAAGGAAAGGCAAAAGGGTAAACAAAGGGAAGGCAAAAGGACAAAGCAAGGAAAGGCAAGGCAAAAGGGGAAAGCAATGCAAGGCAAGGGAAGGCAAAAAACGGCAAAGGAAGCCAATTCAAGGCAAGGTAAAAGGGCAAAGCAAGCCAAGGCAAGGCAAGCCAAAAGGGCAAAGCAAAGCAAGGAAAGGCAAGGCAAAAGGGCAAAGTAAGGCCAGGCAAGGCAAAACGGGAAAGTAAGGAAAGGCAACAGAAGGCAAGGCAACAGAAGGCAAGATAAAAGGGCAACGAAAGGGAAGGCAAGGCATGGCAAAAGGGCAAAGCAAGGCAAGGCAAGGCAAAAGGGCAAAGCAAGGTAAGAGAAGGTATGGCAAAACAGCAAAGCAAGGCATGGCAATGCAAAAGGGCAAAGCAAGGCCGAGGGAAGGGAAAAGGGCAATGCAAGGCAAGGCAAGGAAAGGCAAAAGGGTAAACCAAGGGAAGGCAAAAGGACAAAGCAAGGAAAGGCAAGGCAAAAGGGCAAAGCAAACCAAGGCAAGGCAAGGTAAAAGGGCAAAGGAAGGCAAGGAAAGGCAAAAGGGCAAAGTCAGGCAAGATAAGGCAAAAGGGTAAAGGAAGGCAAGGCAATTCAAGGCAAAAGGGCAAAGTAAGGAAAGGCAAGGCAAAAGGGCAAAGCAAGGAAAGGCAAGGAATAAGGGCAAAGCAAAGCAAGGCAAGGGAATGCAAAATGGCAAGGAAGCCAATTCAAGGCAAGGTAAAAGGGCAAAGCAAGCCAAGGCAAGGCAAGCTAAAATGGCAAAGCAAAGCAAGGAAGGGAAGGCAAAAGGGCAAAGTAAGGCAATTCAAGGCAAGGAAAAAGGGCATAGTAAGGCAAGGCAAAAGTGAAAAGCTTGGCAAGGCAAGTCAAGGCAAAATGGCAAAGCAAGGCAAGGCAAGGCAAAAGCGGAAAGCAAGGCAAGGCAAGGCAAGGAAAAAGGGCAAAGCAAGTCAAGGAAAGGCAAGGCAAAAGGGCAAAGCAAGGCAAGTCAAGGCAAAAGGGCAAAGCAAGTTAATGCAAGGCAAGGCAAAATGGCAAAGTCAGGCAAGGTAAGGCAAAAGGGTAAAGGAAGGCAAGGCAAGTCAAGGCAAAAGGGCAAAGCAAGTCAAGGCAAGTCAAGGCAAAATGGCAAAGCAAGGTAAGAGAAGGCATGGCAAAAATCAAAGCAAGGCATGGCAATGCAAAAGGGCAGAGCAAGGCCGAGGGAAGGGAAAAGGGCAATGCAAGGCAAGGCAAGGAAAGGCAAAAGGGTAAACCAAGGGAAGGCAAAAGGACAAAGCAAGGAAAGGCAAGGCAAAACGGGAAAGTAAGGAAAGGCAACAGAAGGCAAGGCAACAGAAGGCAAGATGAAAGGGCAACGAAAGGGAAGGCAAGGCATGGCAAAAGGGCAAAGCAAGGCAAGGCAAGGCAAAAGGTCAAACTAAGCCAAGGCAAGGAGAGGCAAAAGGGCAAAGCAAGGCAAGGAAAGGCAAGGCAAAATGGTAAAGTCAGGCAAGGCAAGGCAAAAGGGTAGGGAAAGGCAAGGCAAGTCATGGCAAAAGGGCAAAGCAAAGCAAAGCAAGGGAACACAAAAGGGGAAAGGAAGCCAATTCAAGGCAAGGTAAAAGGGCAAAGCAAACCAAGGCACTGCAAGCCGAAAGGGCAAAGAAAAGCAAGGGAAGGGAAGGCAAAAGGGCAAAGTAAGGCAAGGCAAGGCAAAACGGGAAAGTAAGGAAAGGCAACAGAAGGCAAGGCAACAGAAGGCAAGATAAAAGGGCAACGAAAGGGAAGGCAAGGCATGGCAAAAGGGCAAAGCAAGGCAAGGAAAGGCAAGGCAAAAGGGCAAAGCAAGGCAAGTCAAGACAAAAGGGCAAAGCAAGGTAAGGCAAGGCAAGGCAAAATGGTAAAGTCAGGCAAGGCAAAAGGGCAAAAGGATAGGGGAAGGCAAGGCAAGGCAAGGCAATAGGGCAAAGCAAAGCAAGGCAAGGGAAGACAAAAGGGGAAAGGAAGCCAATTCAAAGCAAGCCAAGGCACTGCAAGCCGAAAGGGCAAAGCAAAGCAAGGGAAGGGAAGGCAAAAGGGCAAAGTAAGGCAAGGCAAGGCAATAGGGCAAAGTAAGGAAAGGCAAGGCAAAAGGGCAAAGCAAAGCAAGTCAAGGCAAGGCAAAACGGCAAAGGAAGCCAATTCAAGGCAAGGTAAAAGGGCAAAGCAAACCAAGGCAAGGCAAGGTAAAAGGGCAAAGCAATGCAAGGCAAGGCAAAAGTGAAAAGGTTGGCAAGGCAAGTCAAGGCAAAATGGCAAAGCAAGGCAAGGAAAGGCCAAGGCAAAAGCGGAAAACAAGGCAAGGCAAGGCAAAAGGCCAAAGCAAGGTAAGGGAAGGGATGGCAAAACAGCAAAGCAAGGCATGGCAATGCAAAAGGGCAAAGCAAGGCCGAGGGAAGGGAAAATGGCAATGCAAGGCAAGGCAAGGAAAGGCAAAAGGGTAAACCAAGGGAAGGCAAAAGGACAAAGCAAGGAAAGGCAAGGCAAAAGGGGAAAGCAATGCAAGGCAAGGGAAGGCAAAACGGCAAAGGAAGCCAATTCAAGGCAAGGTAAAAGGGCAAAGCAAGCCAAGGCAAGGCAAGCCAAAAGGACAAAGCAAAGCAAGGAAAGGCAAGGCAAAAGGGCAAAGTAAGGCCAGGCAAGGCAAAACGGGAAAGTAAGGAAAGGCAACAGAAGGCAAGGCAACAGAAGGTAAGATAAAAGGGCAACGAAAGGGAAGGCAAGGCATGGCAAAAGGGCAAAGCAAGGCAAGGCAAGGCAAAAGGGCAAAGCAAACCAAGGCAAGGCAAGGTAAAAGGGCAAAGGAAGGCAAGGAAAGGCAAAAGGGCAAAGTCAGGCAAGATAAGGCAAAAGGGTAAAGGAAGGCAAGGCAATTCAAGGCAAAAGGGCAAAGTAAGGAAAGGCAAGGCAAAAGGGCAAAGCAAGGAAAGGCAAGGAATAAGGGCAAAGCAAAGCAAGGCAAAGGAATGCAAAATGGCAAGGAAGCCAATTCAAGGCAAGGCAAAAGGGCAAAGCAAGCCAAGGCAAGGCAAGCTAAAATGGCAAAGCAAAGCAAGGAAGGGAAGGCAAAAGGGCAAAGTCAGGCAAGGTAAGGCAAAAGGGTAAAGGAAGGCAAGGCAAGTCAAGGCAAAAGGGCAAAGCAAGTCAAGGCAAGTCAAGGCAAAATGGCAAAGCAAGGTAAGAGAAGGCATGGCAAAAAAGCAAAGCAAGGCATGGCAATGCAAAAGGGCAGAGCAAGGCCGAGGGAAGGGAAAAGGGCAAGGCAAGGAAAGGCAAAAGGGTAAACAAAGGGAAGGCAAAAGGACAAAGCAAGGAAAGGCAAGGCAAAAGGGGAAAGCAATGCAAGGCAAGGGAAGGCAAAAAACGGCAAAGGAAGCCAATTCAAGGCAAGGTAAAAGGGCAAAGCAAGCCAAGGCAAGGCAAGCCAAAAGGGCAAAGCAAAGCAAGGAAAGGCAAGGCAAAAGGGCAAAGTAAGGCCAGGCAAGGCAAAACGGGAAAGTAAGGAAAGGCAACAGAAGGCAAGGCAACAGAAGGCAAGATAAAAGGGCAACGAAAGGGAAGGCAAGGCATGGCAAAAGGGCAAAGCAAGGCAAGGCAAGGCAAAAGGGCAAAGCAAGGTAAGAGAAGGTATGGCAAAACAGCAAAGCAAGGCATGGCAATGCAAAAGGGCAAAGCAAGGCCGAGGGAAGGGAAAAGGGCAATGCAAGGCAAGGCAAGGAAAGGCAAAAGGGTAAACCAAGGGAAGGCAAAAGGACAAAGCAAGGAAAGGCAAGGCAAAAGGGCAAAGCAAACCAAGGCAAGGCAAGGTAAAAGGGCAAAGGAAGGCAAGGAAAGGCAAAAGGGCAAAGTCAGGCAAGATAAGGCAAAAGGGTAAAGGAAGGCAAGGCAATTCAAGGCAAAAGGGCAAAGTAAGGAAAGGCAAGGCAAAAGGGCAAAGCAAGGAAAGGCAAGGAATAAGGGCAAAGCAAAGCAAGGCAAAGGAATGCAAAATGGCAAGGAAGCCAATTCAAGGCAAGGCAAAAGGGCAAAGCAAGCCAAGGCAAGGCAAGCTAAAATGGCAAAGCAAAGCAAGGAAGGGAAGGCAAAAGGGCAAAGTCAGGCAAGGTAAGGCAAAAGGGTAAAGGAAGGCAAGGCAAGTCAAGGCAAAAGGGCAAAGCAAGTCAAGGCAAGTCAAGGCAAAATGGCAAAGCAAGGTAAGAGAAGGCATGGCAAAAAAGCAAAGCAAGGCATGGCAATGCAAAAGGGCAGAGCAAGGCCGAGGGAAGGGAAAAGGGCAAGGCAAGGAAAGGCAAAAGGGTAAACCAAGGGAAGGCAAAAGGACAAAGCAAGGAAAGGCAAGGCAAAAGGGGAAAGCAATGCAAGGCAAGGGAAGGCAAAACGGCAAAGGAAGCCAATTCAAGGCAAGCCAAAAGGGCAAAGCAAAGCAAGGAAAGGCAAGGCAAAAGGGCAAAGTAAGGCCAGGCAAGGCAAAACGGGAAAGTAAGGAAAGGCAACAGAAGGCAAGGCAACAGAAGGCAAGATAAAAGGGCAACGAAAGGGAAGGCAAGGCATGGCAAAAGGGCAAAGCAAGGCAAGGCAAGGCAAAAGGGCAAAGCAAGGTAAGAGAAGGTATGGCAAAACAGCAAAGCAAGGCATGGCAATGCAAAAGGGCAAAGCAAGGCCGAGGGAAGGGAAAAGGGCAATGCAAGGCAAGGCAAGGAAAGGCAAAAGGGTAAACCAAGGGAAGGCAAAAGGACAAAGCAAGGAAAGGCAAGGCAAAAGGGCAAAGCAAACCAAGGCAAGGCAAGGTAAAAGGGCAAAGGAAGGCAAGGAAAGGCAAAAGGGCAAAGTCAGGCAAGATAAGGCAAAAGGGTAAAGGAAGGCAAGGCAATTCAAGGCAAAAGGGCAAAGTAAGGAAAGGCAAGGCAAAAGTGCAAAGCAAGGAAAGGCAAGGAATAAGGGCAAAGCAAAGCAAGGCAAGGGAATGCAAAATGGCAAGGAAGCCAATTCAAGGCAAGGTAAAAGGGCAAAGCAAGCCAAGGCAAGGCAAGCTAAAATGGCAAAGCAAAGCAAGGAAGGGAAGGCAAAAGGGAAAGTAAGGGAATTCAAGGCAAGGAAAAAGGGCATAGTAAGGCAAGGCAAAAGTGAAAAGCTTGGCAAGGCAAGTCAAGGCAAAATGGCAAAGCAAGGCAAGGCAAGGCAAAAGCGGAAAGCAAGGCAAGGCAAGGCAAGGAAAAAGGGCAAAGCAAGTCAAGGAAAGGCAAGGCAAAAGGGCAAAGCAAGGCAAGTCAAGGCAAAAGGGCAAAGCAAGTTAATGCAAGGCAAGGCAAAATGGCAAAGTCAGGCAAGGTAAGAAAAAAGGGTAAAGGAAGGCAAGGCAAGTCAAGGCAAAAGGGCAAAGCAAGTCAAGGTAAGTCAAGGCAAAATGGCAAAGCAAGGTAAGAGAAGGCATGGCAAAAAAGCAAAGCAAGGCATGGCAATGCAAAAGGGCAGAGCAAGGCCGAGGGAAGGGAAAAGGGCAATGCAAGGCAAGGCAAGGAAAGGCAAAAGGGTAAACCAAGGGAAGGCAAAAGGACAAAGCAAGGAAAGGCAAGGCAAAACGGGAAAGTAAGGAAAGGCAACAGAAGGCAAGGCAACAGAAGGCAAGATAAAAGGGCAACGAAAGGGAAGGCAAGGCATGGCAAAAGGGCAAAGCAAGGCAAGGCAAGGCAAAAGGTCAAACTAAGCCAAGGCAAGGAGAGGCAAAAGGGCAAAGCAAGGCAAGGAAAGGCAAGGCAAAATGGTAAAGTCAGGCAAGGCAAGGCAAAAGGGTAGGGAAAGGCAAGGCAAGTCATGGCAAAAGGGCAAAGCAAAGCAAAGCAAGGGAACACAAAAGGGGAAAGGAAGCCAATTCAAGGCAAGGTAAAAGGGCAAAGCAAGCCAAGGCACTGCAAGCCGAAAGGGCAAAGAAAAGCAAGGGAAGGGAAGGCAAAAGGGCAAAGTAAGGCAAGGCAAGGCAAAACGGGAAAGTAAGGAAAGGCAACAGAAGGCAAGGCAACAGAAGGCAAGATAAAAGGGCAACGAAAGGGAAGGCAAGGCATGGCAAAAGGGCAAAGCAAGGCAAGGAAAGGCAAGGCAAAAGGGCAAAGCAAGGCAAGTCAAGACAAAAGGGCAAAGCAAGGTAAGGCAAGGCAAGGCAAAATGGTAAAGTCAGGCAAGGCAAAAGGGCAAAAGGATAGGGGAAGGCAAGGCAAGGCAAGGCAATAGGGCAAAGCAAAGCAAGGCAAGGGAAGACAAAAGGGGAAAGGAAGCCAATTCAAAGCAAGCCAAGGCACTGCAAGCCGAAAGGGCAAAGCAAAGCAAGGGAAGGGAAGGCAAAAGGGCAAAGTAAGGCAAGGCAAGGCAATAGGGCAAAGTAAGGAAAGGCAAGGCAAAAGGGCAAAGCAAAGCAAGTCAAGGCAAGGCAAAACGGCAAAGGAAGCCAATTCAAGGCAAGGTAAAAGGGCAAAGCAAACCAAGGCAAGGCAAGGTAAAAGGGCAAAGCAATGCAAGGCAAGGCAAAAGTGCAAAGGTTGGCAAGGCAAGTCAAGGCAAAATGGCAAAGCAAGGCAAGGAAAGGCCAAGGCAAAAGCGGAAAACAAGGCAAGGCAAGGCAAAAGGCCAAAGCAAGGTAAGAGAAGGGATGGCAAAACAGCAAAGCAAGGCATGGCAATGCAAAAGGGCAAAGCAAGGCCGAGGGAAGGGAAAATGGCAATGCAAGGCAAGGCAAGGAAAGGCAAAAGGGTAAACCAAGGGAAGGCAAAAGGACAAAGCAAGGAAAGGCAAGGCAAAAGGGGAAAGCAATGCAAGGCAAGGGAAGGCAAAACGGCAAAGGAAGCCAATTCAAGGCAAGGTAAAAGGGCAAAGCAAGCCAAGGCAAGGCAAGCCAAAAGGACAAAGCAAAGCAAGGAAAGGCAAGGCAAAAGGGCAAAGTAAGGCCAGGCAAGGCAAAACGGGAAAGTAAGGAAAGGCAACAGAAGGCAAGGCAACAGAAGGTAAGATAAAAGGGCAACGAAAGGGAAGGCAAGGCATGGCAAAAGGGCAAAGCAAGGCAAGGCAAGGCAAAAGGGCAAAGCAAACCAAGGCAAGGCAAGGTAAAAGGGCAAAGGAAGGCAAGGAAAGGCAAAAGGGCAAAGTCAGGCAAGATAAGGCAAAAGGGTAAAGGAAGGCAAGGCAATTCAAGGCAAAAGGGCAAAGTAAGGAAAGGCAAGGCAAAAGGGCAAAGCAAGGAAAGGCAAGGAATAAGGGCAAAGCAAAGCAAGGCAAAGGAATGCAAAATGGCAAGGAAGCCAATTCAAGGCAAGGCAAAAGGGCAAAGCAAGCCAAGGCAAGGCAAGCTAAAATGGCAAAGCAAAGCAAGGAAGGGAAGGCAAAAGGGCAAAGTCAGGCAAGGTAAGGCAAAAGGGTAAAGGAAGGCAAGGCAAGTCAAGGCAAAAGGGCAAAGCAAGTCAAGGCAAGTCAAGGCAAAATGGCAAAGCAAGGTAAGAGAAGGCATGGGAAAAAAGCAAAGCAAGGCATGGCAATGCAAAAGGGCAGAGCAAGGCCGAGGGAAGGGAAAAGGGCAAGGCAAGGAAAGGCAAAAGGGTAAACCAAGGGAAGGCAAAAGGACAAAGCAAGGAAAGGCAAGGCAAAAGGGGAAAGCAATGCAAGGCAAGGGAAGGCAAAAAACGGCAAAGGAAGCCAATTCAAGGCAAGGTAAAAGGGCAAAGCAAGCCAAGGCAAGGCAAGCCAAAAGGGCAAAGCAAAGCAAGGAAAGGCAAGGCAAAAGGGCAAAGTAAGGCCAGGCAAGGCAAAACGGGAAAGTAAGGAAAGGCAACAGAAGGCAAGGCAACAGAAGGCAAGATAAAAGGGCAACGAAAGGGAAGGCAAGGCATGGCAAAAGGGCAAAGCAAGGCAAGGCAAGGCAAAAGGGCAAAGCAAGGTAAGAGAAGGTATGGCAAAACAGCAAAGCAAGGCATGGCAATGCAAAAGGGCAAAGCAAGGCCGAGGGAAGGGAAAAGGGCAATGCAAGGCAAGGCAAGGAAAGGCAAAAGGGTAAACCAAGGGAAGGCAAAAGGACAAAGCAAGGAAAGGCAAGGCAAAAGGGCAAAGCAAACCAAGGCAAGGCAAGGTAAAAGGGCAAAGGAAGGCAAGGAAAGGCAAAAGGGCAAAGTCAGGCAAGATAAGGCAAAAGGGTAAAGGAAGGCAAGGCAATTCAAGGCAAAAGGGCAAAGTAAGGAAAGGCAAGGCAAAAGGGCAAAGCAAGGAAAGGCAAGGAATAAGGGCAAAGCAAAGCAAGGCAAGGGAATGCAAAATGGCAAGGAAGTCAATTCAAGGCAAGGTAAAAGGGCAAAGCAAGCCAAGGCAAGGCAAGCTAAAATGGCAAAGCAAAGCAAGGAAGGGAAGGCAAAAGGGCAAAGTAAGGGAATTCAAGGCAAGGAAAAAGGGCATAGTAAGGCAAGGCAAAAGTGAAAAGCTTGGCAAGGCAAGTCAAGGCAAAATGGCAAAGCAAGGCAAGGCAAGGCAAAAGCGGAAAGCAAGGCAAGGCAAGGCAAGGAAAAAGGGCAAAGCAAGTCAAGGAAAGGCAAGGCAAAAGGGCAAAGCAAGGCAAGTCAAGGCAAAAGGGCAAAGCAAGTTAATGCAAGGCAAGGCAAAATGGCAAAGTCAGGCAAGGTAAGGCAAAAGGGTAAAGGAAGGCAAGGCAAGTCAAGGCAAAAGGGCAAAGCAAGTCAAGGCAAGTCAAGGCAAAATGGCAAAGCAAGGTAAGAGAAGGCATGGCAAAAATCAAAGCAAGGCATGGCAATGCAAAAGGGCAGAGCAAGGCCGAGGGAAGGGAAAAGGGCAATGCAAGGCAAGGCAAGGAAAGGCAAAAGGGTAAACCAAGGGAAGGCAAAAGGACAAAGCAAGGAAAGGCAAGGCAAAACGGGAAAGTAAGGAAAGGCAACAGAAGGCAAGGCAACAGAAGGCAAGATGAAAGGGCAACGAAAGGGAAGGCAAGGCATGGCAAAAGGGCAAAGCAAGGCAAGGCAAGGCAAAAGGTCAAACTAAGCCAAGGCAAGGAGAGGCAAAAGGGCAAAGCAAGGCAAGGAAAGGCAAGGCAAAATGGTAAAGTCAGGCAAGGCAAGGCAAAAGGGTAGGGAAAGGCAAGGCAAGTCATGGCAAAAGGGCAAAGCAAAGCAAAGCAAGGGAACACAAAAGGGGAAAGGAAGCCAATTCAAGGCAAGGTAAAAGGGCAAAGCAAGCCAAGGCACTGCAAGCCGAAAGGGCAAAGAAAAGCAAGGGAAGGGAAGGCAAAAGGGCAAAGTAAGGCAAGGCAAGGCAAAACGGGAAAGTAAGGAAAGGCAACAGAAGGCAAGGCAACAGAAGGCAAGATAAAAGGGCAACGAAAGGGAAGGCAAGGCATGGCAAAAGGGCAAAGCAAGGCAAGGCAAGGCAAGGCAAAAGGGCAAAGCAAGGCAAGTCAAGACAAAAGGGCAAAGCAAGGTAAGGCAAGGCAAGGCAAAATGGTAAAGTCAGGCAAGGCAAAAGGGCAAAAGGATAGGGGAAGGCAAGGCAAGGCAAGGCAATAGGGCAAAGCAAAGCAAGGCAAGGGAAGACAAAAGGGGAAAGGAAGCCAATTCAAAGCAAGCCAAGGCACTGCAAGCCGAAAGGGCAAAGCAAAGCAAGGGAAGGGAAGGCAAAAGGGCAAAGTAAGGCAAGGCAAGGCAATAGGGCAAAGTAAGGAAAGGCAAGGCAAAAGGGCAAAGCAAAGCAAGTCAAGGCAAGGCAAAACGGCAAAGGAAGCCAATTCAAGGCAAGGTAAAAGGGCAAAGCAAAGCAAGGCAAGGCAAGGTAAAAGGGCAAAGCAATGCAAGGCAAGGCAAAAGTGAAAAGGTTGGCAAGGCAAGTCAAGGCAAAATGGCAAAGCAAGGCAAGGAAAGGCCAAGGCAAAAGCGGAAAACAAGGCAAGGCAAGGCAAAAGGCCAAAGCAAGGTAAGGGAAGGGATGGCAAAACAGCAAAGCAAGGCATGGCAATGCAAAAGGGCAAAGCAAGGCCGAGGGAAGGGAAAATGGCAATGCAAGGCAAGGCAAGGAAAGGCAAAAGGGTAAACCAAGGGAAGGCAAAAGGACAAAGCAAGGAAAGGCAAGGCAAAAGGGGAAAGCAATGCAAGGCAAGGGAAGGCAAAACGGCAAAGGAAGCCAATTCAAGGCAAGGTAAAAGGGCAAAGCAAGCCAAGGCAAGGCAAGCCAAAAGGGCAAAGCAAAGCAAGGAAAGGCAAGGCAAAAGGGCAAAGTAAGGCCAGGCAAGGCAAAACGGGAAAGTAAGGAAAGGCAACAGAAGGCAAGGCAACAGAAGGTAAGATAAAAAGGCAACGAAAGGGAAGGCAAGGCATGGCAAAAGGGCAAAGCAAGGCAAGGCAAGGCAAAAGGGCAAAGCAAACCAAGGCAAGGCAAGGTAAAAGGGCAAAGGAAGGCAAGGAAAGGCAAAAGGGCAAAGTCAGGCAAGATAAGGCAAAAGGGTAAAGGAAGGCAAGGCAATTCAAGGCAAAAGGGCAAAGTAAGGAAAGGCAAGGCAAAAGGGCAAAGCAAGGAAAGGCAAGGAATAAGGGCAAAGCAAAGCAAGGCAAAGGAATGCAAAATGGCAAGGAAGCCAATTCAAGGCAAGGCAAAAGGGCAAAGCAAGCCAAGGCAAGGCAAGCTAAAATGGCAAAGCAAAGCAAGGAAGGGAAGGCAAAAGGGCAAAGTCAGGCAAGGTAAGGCAAAAGGGTAAAGGAAGGCAAGGCAAGTCAAGGCAAAAGGGCAAAGCAAGTCAAGGCAAGTCAAGGCAAAATGGCAAAGCAAGGTAAGAGAAGGCATGGGAAAAAAGCAAAGCAAGGCATGGCAATGCAAAAGGGCAGAGCAAGGCCGAGGGAAGGGAAAAGGGCAAGGCAAGGAAAGGCAAAAGGGTAAACCAAGGGAAGGCAAAAGGACAAAGCAAGGAAAGGCAAGGCAAAAGGGGAAAGCAATGCAAGGCAAGGGAAGGCAAAACGGCAAAGGAAGCCAATTCAAGGCAAGCCAAAAGGGCAAAGCAAAGCAAGGAAAGGCAAGGCAAAAGGGCAAAGTAAGGCCAGGCAAGGCAAAACGGGAAAGTAAGGAAAGGCAACAGAAGGCAAGGCAACAGAAGGCAAGATAAAAGGGCAACGAAAGGGAAGGCAAGGCATGGCAAAAGGGCAAAGCAAGGCAAGGCAAGGCAAAAGGGCAAAGCAAGGTAAGAGAAGGTATGGCAAAACAGCAAAGCAAGGCATGGCAATGCAAAAGGGCAAAGCAAGGCCGAGGGAAGGGAAAAGGGCAATGCAAGGCAAGGCAAGGAAAGGCAAAAGGGTAAACCAAGGGAAGGCAAAAGGACAAAGCAAGGAAAGGCAAGGCAAAAGGGCAAAGCAAACCAAGGCAAGGCAAGGTAAAAGGGCAAAGGAAGGCAAGGAAAGGCAAAAGGGCAAAGTCAGGCAAGATAAGGCAAAAGGGTAAAGGAAGGCAAGGCAATTCAAGGCAAAAGGGCAAAGTAAGGAAAGGCAAGGCAAAAGGGCAAAGCAAGGAAAGGCAAGGAATAAGGGCAAAGCAAAGCAAGGCAAGGGAATGCAAAATGGCAAGGAAGCCAATTCAAGGCAAGGTAAAAGGGCAAAGCAAGCCAAGGCAAGGCAAGCTAAAATGGCAAAGCAAAGCAAGGAAGGGAAGGCAAAAGGGAAAGTAAGGGAATTCAAGGCAAGGAAAAAGGGCATAGTAAGGCAAGGCAAAAGTGAAAAGCTTGGCAAGGCAAGTCAAGGCAAAATGGCAAAGCAAGGCAAGGCAAGGCAAAAGCGGAAAGCAAGGCAAGGCAAGGCAAGGAAAAAGGGCAAAGCAAGTCAAGGAAAGGCAAGGCAAAAGGGCAAAGCAAGGCAAGTCAAGGCAAAAGGGCAAAGCAAGTTAATGCAAGGCAAGGCAAAATGGCAAAGTCAGGCAAGGTAAGAAAAAAGGGTAAAGGAAGGCAAGGCAAGTCAAGGCAAAAGGGCAAAGCAAGTCAAGGTAAGTCAAGGCAAAATGGCAAAGCAAGGTAAGAGAAGGCATGGCAAAAAAGCAAAGCAAGGCATGGCAATGCAAAAGGGCAGAGCAAGGCCGAGGGAAGGGAAAAGGGCAATGCAAGGCAAGGCAAGGAAAGGCAAAAGGGTAAACCAAGGGAAGGCAAAAGGACAAAGCAAGGAAAGGCAAGGCAAAACGGGAAAGTAAGGAAAGGCAACAGAAGGCAAGGCAACAGAAGGCAAGATAAAAGGGCAACGAAAGGGAAGGCAAGGCATGGCAAAAGGGCAAAGCAAGGCAAGGCAAGGCAAAAGGTCAAACTAAGCCAAGGCAAGGAGAGGCAAAAGGGCAAAGCAAGGCAAGGAAAGGCAAGGCAAAATGGTAAAGTCAGGCAAGGCAAGGCAAAAGGGTAGGGAAAGGCAAGGCAAGTCATGGCAAAAGGGCAAAGCAAAGCAAAGCAAGGGAACACAAAAGGGGAAAGGAAGCCAATTCAAGGCAAGGTAAAAGGGCAAAGCAAGCCAAGGCACTGCAAGCCGAAAGGGCAAAGAAAAGCAAGGGAAGGGAAGGCAAAAGGGCAAAGTAAGGCAAGGCAAGGCAAAACGGGAAAGTAAGGAAAGGCAACAGAAGGCAAGGCAACAGAAGGCAAGATAAAAGGGCAACGAAAGGGAAGGCAAGGCATGGCAAAAGGGCAAAGCAAGGCAAGGAAAGGCAAGGCAAAAGGGCAAAGCAAGGCAAGTCAAGACAAAAGGGCAAAGCAAGGTAAGGCAAGGCAAGGCAAAATGGTAAAGTCAGGCAAGGCAAAAGGGCAAAAGGATAGGGGAAGGCAAGGCAAGGCAAGGCAATAGGGCAAAGCAAAGCAAGGCAAGGGAAGACAAAAGGGGAAAGGAAGCCAATTCAAAGCAAGCCAAGGCACTGCAAGCCGAAAGGGCAAAGCAAAGCAAGGGAAGGGAAGGCAAAAGGGCAAAGTAAGGCAAGGAAAGGCAATAGGGCAAAGTAAGGAAAGGCAAGGCAAAAGGGCAAAGCAAAGCAAGTCAAGGCAAGGCAAAACGGCAAAGGAAGCCAATTCAAGGCAAGGTAAAAGGGCAAAGCAAACCAAGGCAAGGCAAGGAATAAGGGCAAAGCAAAGCAAGGCAAAGGAATGCAAAATGGCAAGGAAGCCAATTCAAGGCAAGGCAAAAGGGCAAAGCAAGCCAAGGCAAGGCAAGCTAAAATGGCAAAGCAAAGCAAGGAAGGGAAGGCAAAAGGGCAAAGTCAGGCAAGGTAAGGCAAAAGGGTAAAGGAAGGCAAGGCAAGTCAAGGCAAAAGGGCAAAGCAAGTCAAGGCAAGTCAAGGCAAAATGGCAAAGCAAGGTAAGAGAAGGCATGGCAAAAAAGCAAAGCAAGGCATGGCAATGCAAAAGGGCAGAGCAAGGCCGAGGGAAGGGAAAAGGGCAAGGCAAGGAAAGGCAAAAGGGTAAACAAAGGGAAGGCAAAAGGACAAAGCAAGGAAAGGCAAGGCAAAAGGGGAAAGCAATGCAAGGCAAGGGAAGGCAAAAAACGGCAAAGGAAGCCAATTCAAGGCAAGGTAAAAGGGCAAAGCAAGCCAAGGCAAGGCAAGCCAAAAGGGCAAAGCAAAGCAAGGAAAGGCAAGGCAAAAGGGCAAAGTAAGGCCAGGCAAGGCAAAACGGGAAAGTAAGGAAAGGCAACAGAAGGCAAGGCAACAGAAGGCAAGATAAAAGGGCAACGAAAGGGAAGGCAAGGCATGGCAAAAGGGCAAAGCAAGGCAAGGCAAGGCAAAAGGGCAAAGCAAGGTAAGAGAAGGTATGGCAAAACAGCAAAGCAAGGCATGGCAATGCAAAAGGGCAAAGCAAGGCCGAGGGAAGGGAAAAGGGCAATGCAAGGCAAGGCAAGGAAAGGCAAAAGGGTAAACCAAGGGAAGGCAAAAGGACAAAGCAAGGAAAGGCAAGGCAAAAGGGCAAAGCAAACCAAGGCAGGCAAGGTAAAAGGGCAAAGGAAGGCAAGGAAAGGCAAAAGGGCAAAGTCAGGCAAGATAAGGCAAAAGGGTAAAGGAAGGCAAGGCAATTCAAGGCAAAAGGGCAAAGTAAGGAAAGGCAAGGCAAAAGGGCAAAGCAAGGAAAGGCAAGGAATAAGGGCAAAGCAAAGCAAGGCAAGGGAATGCAAAATGGCAAGGAAGTCAATTCAAGGCAAGGTAAAAGGGCAAAGCAAGCCAAGGCAAGGCAAGCTAAAATGGCAAAGCAAAGCAAGGAAGGGAAGGCAAAAGGGCAAAGTAAGGGAATTCAAGGCAAGGAAAAAGGGCATAGTAAGGCAAGGCAAAAGTGAAAAGCTTGGCAAGGCAAGTCAAGGCAAAATGGCAAAGCAAGGCAAGGCAAGGCAAAAGCGGAAAGCAAGGCAAGGCAAGGCAAGGAAAAAGGGCAAAGCAAGTCAAGGAAAGGCAAGGCAAAAGGGCAAAGCAAGGCAAGTCAAGGCAAAAGGGCAAAGCAAGTTAATGCAAGGCAAGGCAAAATGGCAAAGTCAGGCAAGGTAAGGCAAAAGGGTAAAGGAAGGCAAGGCAAGTCAAGGCAAAAGGGCAAAGCAAGTCAAGGCAAGTCAAGGCAAAATGGCAAAGCAAGGTAAGAGAAGGCATGGCAAAAATCAAAGCAAGGCATGGCAATGCAAAAGGGCAGAGCAAGGCCGAGGGAAGGGAAAAGGGCAATGCAAGGCAAGGCAAGGAAAGGCAAAAGGGTAAACCAAGGGAAGGCAAAAGGACAAAGCAAGGAAAGGCAAGGCAAAACGGGAAAGTAAGGAAAGGCAACAGAAGGCAAGGCAACAGAAGGCAAGATGAAAGGGCAACGAAAGGGAAGGCAAGGCATGGCAAAAGGGCAAAGCAAGGCAAGGCAAGGCAAAAGGTCAAACTAAGCCAAGGCAAGGAGAGGCAAAAGGGCAAAGCAAGGCAAGGAAAGGCAAGGCAAAATGGTAAAGTCAGGCAAGGCAAGGCAAAAGGGTAGGGAAAGGCAAGGCAAGTCATGGCAAAAGGGCAAAGCAAAGCAAAGCAAGGGAACACAAAAGGGGAAAGGAAGCCAATTCAAGGCAAGGTAAAAGGGCAAAGCAAGCCAAGGCACTGCAAGCCGAAAGGGCAAAGAAAAGCAAGGGAAGGGAAGGCAAAAGGGCAAAGTAAGGCAAGGCAAGGCAAAACGGGAAAGTAAGGAAAGGCAACAGAAGGCAAGGCAACAGAAGGCAAGATAAAAGGGCAACGAAAGGGAAGGCAAGGCATGGCAAAAGGGCAAAGCAAGGCAAGGCAAGGCAAGGCAAAAGGGCAAAGCAAGGCAAGTCAAGACAAAAGGGCAAAGCAAGGTAAGGCAAGGCAAGGCAAAATGGTAAAGTCAGGCAAGGCAAAAGGGCAAAAGGATAGGGGAAGGCAAGGCAAGGCAAGGCAATAGGGCAAAGCAAAGCAAGGCAAGGGAAGACAAAAGGGGAAAGGAAGCCAATTCAAAGCAAGCCAAGGCACTGCAAGCCGAAAGGGCAAAGCAAAGCAAGGGAAGGGAAGGGAAAAGGGCAAAGTAAGGCAAGGCAAGGCAATAGGGCAAGGTAAGGAAAGGCAAGGCAAAAGGGCAAAGCAAAGCAAGTCAAGGCAAGGCAAAACGGCAAAGGAAGCCAATTCAAGGCAAGGTAAAAGGGCAAAGCAAACCAAGGCAAGGCAAGGTAAAAGGGCAAAGCAATGCAAGGCAAGGCAAAAGTGAAAAGGTTGGCAAGGCAAGTCAAGGCAAAATGGCAAAGCAAGGCAAGGAAAGGCCAAGGCAAAAGCGGAAAACAAGGCAAGGCAAGGCAAAAGGCCAAAGCAAGGTAAGGGAAGGGATGGCAAAACAGCAAAGCAAGGCATGGCAATGCAAAAGGGCAAAGCAAGGCCGAGGGAAGGGAAAATGGCAATGCAAGGCAAGGCAAGGAAAGGCAAAAGGGTAAACCAAGGGAAGGCAAAAGGACAAAGCAAGGAAAGGCAAGGCAAAAGGGGAAAGCAATGCAAGGCAAGGGAAGGCAAAACGGCAAAGGAAGCCAATTCAAGGCAAGGTAAAAGGGCAAAGCAAGCCAAGGCAAGGCAAGCCAAAAGGGCAAAGCAAAGCAAGGAAAGGCAAGGCAAAAGGGCAAAGTAAGGCCAGGCAAGGCAAAACGGGAAAGTAAGGAAAGGCAACAGAAGGCAAGGCAACAGAAGGTAAGATAAAAAGGCAACGAAAGGGAAGGCAAGGCATGGCAAAAGGGCAAAGCAAGGCAAGGCAAGGCAAAAGGGCAAAGCAAACCAAGGCAAGGCAAGGTAAAAGGGCAAAGGAAGGCAAGGAAAGGCAAAAGGGCAAAGTCAGGCAAGATAAGGCAAAAGGGTAAAGGAAGGCAAGGCAATTCAAGGCAAAAGGGCAAAGTAAGGAAAGGCAAGGCAAAAGGGCAAAGCAAGGAAAGGCAAGGAATAAGGGCAAAGCAAAGCAAGGCAAAGGAATGCAAAATGGCAAGGAAGCCAATTCAAGGCAAGGCAAAAGGGCAAAGCAAGCCAAGGCAAGGCAAGCTAAAATGGCAAAGCAAAGCAAGGAAGGGAAGGCAAAAGGGCAAAGTCAGGCAAGGTAAGGCAAAAGGGTAAAGGAAGGCAAGGCAAGTCAAGGCAAAAGGGCAAAGCAAGTCAAGGCAAGTCAAGGCAAAATGGCAAAGCAAGGTAAGAGAAGGCATGGCAAAAAAGCAAAGCAAGGCATGGCAATGCAAAAGGGCAGAGCAAGGCCGAGGGAAGGGAAAAGGGCAAGGCAAGGAAAGGCAAAAGGGTAAACCAAGGGAAGGCAAAAGGACAAAGCAAGGAAAGGCAAGGCAAAAGGGGAAAGCAATGCAAGGCAAGGGAAGGCAAAACGGCAAAGGAAGCCAATTCAAGGCAAGCCAAAAGGGCAAAGCAAAGCAAGGAAAGGCAAGGCAAAAGGGCAAAGTAAGGCCAGGCAAGGCAAAACGGGAAAGTAAGGAAAGGCAACAGAAGGCAAGGCAACAGAAGGCAAGATAAAAGGGCAACGAAAGGGAAGGCAAGGCATGGCAAAAGGGCAAAGCAAGGCAAGGCAAGGCAAAAGGGCAAAGCAAGGTAAGAGAAGGTATGGCAAAACAGCAAAGCAAGGCATGGCAATGCAAAAGGGCAAAGCAAGGCCGAGGGAAGGGAAAAGGGCAATGCAAGGCAAGGCAAGGAAAGGCAAAAGGGTAAACCAAGGGAAGGCAAAAGGACAAAGCAAGGAAAGGCAAGGCAAAAGGGCAAAGCAAACCAAGGCAGGCAAGGTAAAAGGGCAAAGGAAGGCAAGGAAAGGCAAAAGGGCAAAGTCAGGCAAGATAAGGCAAAAGGGTAAAGGAAGGCAAGGCAATTCAAGGCAAAAGGGCAAAGTAAGGAAAGGCAAGGCAAAAGGGCAAAGCAAGGAAAGGCAAGGAATAAGGGCAAAGCAAAGCAAGGCAAGGGAATGCAAAATGGCAAGGAAGTCAATTCAAGGCAAGGTAAAAGGGCAAAGCAAGCCAAGGCAAGGCAAGCTAAAATGGCAAAGCAAAGCAAGGAAGGGAAGGCAAAAGGGCAAAGTAAGGGAATTCAAGGCAAGGAAAAAGGGCATAGTAAGGCAAGGCAAAAGTGAAAAGCTTGGCAAGGCAAGTCAAGGCAAAATGGCAAAGCAAGGCAAGGCAAGGCAAAAGCGGAAAGCAAGGCAAGGCAAGGCAAGGAAAAAGGGCAAAGCAAGTCAAGGAAAGGCAAGGCAAAAGGGCAAAGCAAGGCAAGTCAAGGCAAAAGGGCAAAGCAAGTTAATGCAAGGCAAGGCAAAATGGCAAAGTCAGGCAAGGTAAGGCAAAAGGGTAAAGGAAGGCAAGGCAAGTCAAGGCAAAAGGGCAAAGCAAGTCAAGGCAAGTCAAGGCAAAATGGCAAAGCAAGGTAAGAGAAGGCATGGCAAAAATCAAAGCAAGGCATGGCAATGCAAAAGGGCAGAGCAAGGCCGAGGGAAGGGAAAAGGGCAATGCAAGGCAAGGCAAGGAAAGGCAAAAGGGTAAACCAAGGGAAGGCAAAAGGACAAAGCAAGGAAAGGCAAGGCAAAACGGGAAAGTAAGGAAAGGCAACAGAAGGCAAGGCAACAGAAGGCAAGATGAAAGGGCAACGAAAGGGAAGGCAAGGCATGGCAAAAGGGCAAAGCAAGGCAAGGCAAGGCAAAAGGTCAAACTAAGCCAAGGCAAGGAGAGGCAAAAGGGCAAAGCAAGGCAAGGAAAGGCAAGGCAAAATGGTAAAGTCAGGCAAGGCAAGGCAAAAGGGTAGGGAAAGGCAAGGCAAGTCATGGCAAAAGGGCAAAGCAAAGCAAAGCAAGGGAACACAAAAGGGGAAAGGAAGCCAATTCAAGGCAAGGTAAAAGGGCAAAGCAAGCCAAGGCACTGCAAGCCGAAAGGGCAAAGAAAAGCAAGGGAAGGGAAGGCAAAAGGGCAAAGTAAGGCAAGGCAAGGCAAAACGGGAAAGTAAGGAAAGGCAACAGAAGGCAAGGCAACAGAAGGCAAGATAAAAGGGCAACGAAAGGGAAGGCAAGGCATGGCAAAAGGGCAAAGCAAGGCAAGGCAAGGCAAGGCAAAAGGGCAAAGCAAGGCAAGTCAAGACAAAAGGGCAAAGCAAGGTAAGGCAAGGCAAGGCAAAATGGTAAAGTCAGGCAAGGCAAAAGGGCAAAAGGATAGGGGAAGGCAAGGCAAGGCAAGGCAATAGGGCAAAGCAAAGCAAGGCAAGGGAAGACAAAAGGGGAAAGGAAGCCAATTCAAAGCAAGCCAAGGCACTGCAAGCCGAAAGGGCAAAGCAAAGCAAGGGAAGGGAAGGGAAAAGGGCAAAGTAAGGCAAGGCAAGGCAATAGGGCAAAGTAAGGAAAGGCAAGGCAAAAGGGCAAAGCAAAGCAAGTCAAGGCAAGGCAAAACGGCAAAGGAAGCCAATTCAAGGCAAGGTAAAAGGGCAAAGCAAAGCAAGGCAAGGCAAGGTAAAAGGGCAAAGCAATGCAAGGCAAGGCAAAAGTGAAAAGGTTGGCAAGGCAAGTCAAGGCAAAATGGCAAAGCAAGGCAAGGAAAGGCCAAGGCAAAAGCGGAAAACAAGGCAAGGCAAGGCAAAAGGCCAAAGCAAGGTAAGGGAAGGGATGGCAAAACAGCAAAGCAAGGCATGGCAATGCAAAAGGGCAAAGCAAGGCCGAGGGAAGGGAAAATGGCAATGCAAGGCAAGGCAAGGAAAGGCAAAAGGGTAAACCAAGGGAAGGCAAAAGGACAAAGCAAGGAAAGGCAAGGCAAAAGGGGAAAGCAATGCAAGGCAAGGGAAGGCAAAACGGCAAAGGAAGCCAATTCAAGGCAAGGTAAAAGGGCAAAGCAAGCCAAGGCAAGGCAAGCCAAAAGGGCAAAGCAAAGCAAGGAAAGGCAAGGCAAAAGGGCAAAGTAAGGCCAGGCAAGGCAAAACGGGAAAGTAAGGAAAGGCAACAGAAGGCAAGGCAACAGAAGGTAAGATAAAAAGGCAACGAAAGGGAAGGCAAGGCATGGCAAAAGGGCAAAGCAAGGCAAGGCAAGGCAAAAGGGCAAAGCAAACCAAGGCAAGGCAAGGTAAAAGGGCAAAGGAAGGCAAGGAAAGGCAAAAGGGCAAAGTCAGGCAAGATAAGGCAAAAGGGTAAAGGAAGGCAAGGCAATTCAAGGCAAAAGGGCAAAGTAAGGAAAGGCAAGGCAAAAGGGCAAAGCAAGGAAAGGCAAGGAATAAGGGCAAAGCAAAGCAAGGCAAAGGAATGCAAAATGGCAAGGAAGCCAATTCAAGGCAAGGCAAAAGGGCAAAGCAAGCCAAGGCAAGGCAAGCTAAAATGGCAAAGCAAAGCAAGGAAGGGAAGGCAAAAGGGCAAAGTCAGGCAAGGTAAGGCAAAAGGGTAAAGGAAGGCAAGGCAAGTCAAGGCAGAAGGGCAAAGCAAGTCAAGGCAAGTCAAGGCAAAATGGCAAAGCAAGGTAAGAGAAGGCATGGCAAAAAAGCAAAGCAAGGCATGGCAATGCAAAAGGGCAGAGCAAGGCCGAGGGAAGGGAAAAGGGCAAGGCAAGGAAAGGCAAAAGGGTAAACCAAGGGAAGGCAAAAGGACAAAGCAAGGAAAGGCAAGGCAAAAGGGGAAAGCAATGCAAGGCAAGGGAAGGCAAAACGGCAAAGGAAGCCAATTCAAGGCAAGCCAAAAGGGCAAAGCAAAGCAAGGAAAGGCAAGGCAAAAGGGCAAAGTAAGGCCAGGCAAGGCAAAACGGGAAAGTAAGGAAAGGCAACAGAAGGCAAGGCAACAGAAGGCAAGATAAAAGGGCAACGAAAGGGAAGGCAAGGCATGGCAAAAGGGCAAAGCAAGGCAAGGCAAGGCAAAAGGGCAAAGCAAGGTAAGAGAAGGTATGGCAAAACAGCAAAGCAAGGCATGGCAATGCAAAAGGGCAAAGCAAGGCCGAGGGAAGGGAAAAGGGCAATGCAAGGCAAGGCAAGGAAAGGCAAAAGGGTAAACCAAGGGAAGGCAAAAGGACAAAGCAAGGAAAGGCAAGGCAAAAGGGCAAAGCAAACCAAGGCAAGGCAAGGTAAAAGGGCAAAGGAAGGCAAGGAAAGGCAAAAGGGCAAAGTCAGGCAAGATAAGGCAAAAGGGTAAAGGAAGGCAAGGCAATTCAAGGCAAAAGGGCAAAGTAAGGAAAGGCAAGGCAAAAGGGCAAAGCAAGGAAAGGCAAGGAATAAGGGCAAAGCAAAGCAAGGCAAGGGAATGCAAAATGGCAAGGAAGCCAATTCAAGGCAAGGTAAAAGGGCAAAGCAAGCCAAGGCAAGGCAAGCTAAAATGGCAAAGCAAAGCAAGGAAGGGAAGGCAAAAGGGAAAGTAAGGGAATTCAAGGCAAGGAAAAAGGGCATAGTAAGGCAAGGCAAAAGTGAAAAGCTTGGCAAGGCAAGTCAAGGCAAAATGGCAAAGCAAGGCAAGGCAAGGCAAAAGCGGAAAGCAAGGCAAGGCAAGGCAAGGAAAAAGGGCAAAGCAAGTCAAGGAAAGGCAAGGCAAAAGGGCAAAGCAAGGCAAGTCAAGGCAAAAGGGCAAAGCAAGTTAATGCAAGGCAAGGCAAAATGGCAAAGTCAGGCAAGGTAAGAAAAAAGGGTAAAGGAAGGCAAGGCAAGTCAAGGCAAAAGGGCAAAGCAAGTCAAGGTAAGTCAAGGCAAAATGGCAAAGCAAGGTAAGAGAAGGCATGGCAAAAAAGCAAAGCAAGGCATGGCAATGCAAAAGGGCAGAGCAAGGCCGAGGGAAGGGAAAAGGGCAATGCAAGGCAAGGCAAGGAAAGGCAAAAGGGTAAACCAAGGGAAGGCAAAAGGACAAAGCAAGGAAAGGCAAGGCAAAACGGGAAAGTAAGGAAAGGCAACAGAAGGCAAGGCAACAGAAGGCAAGATAAAAGGGCAACGAAAGGGAAGGCAAGGCATGGCAAAAGGGCAAAGCAAGGCAAGGCAAGGCAAAAGGTCAAACTAAGCCAAGGCAAGGAGAGGCAAAAGGGCAAAGCAAGGCAAGGAAAGGCAAGGCAAAATGGTAAAGTCAGGCAAGGCAAGGCAAAAGGGTAGGGAAAGGCAAGGCAAGTCATGGCAAAAGGGCAAAGCAAAGCAAAGCAAGGGAACACAAAAGGGGAAAGGAAGCCAATTCAAGGCAAGGTAAAAGGGCAAAGCAAGCCAAGGCACTGCAAGCCGAAAGGGCAAAGAAAAGCAAGGGAAGGGAAGGCAAAAGGGCAAAGTAAGGCAAGGCAAGGCAAAACGGGAAAGTAAGGAAAGGCAACAGAAGGCAAGGCAACAGAAGGCAAGATAAAAGGGCAACGAAAGGGAAGGCAAGGCATGGCAAAAGGGCAAAGCAAGGCAAGGAAAGGCAAGGCAAAAGGGCAAAGCAAGGCAAGTCAAGACAAAAGGGCAAAGCAAGGTAAGGCAAGGCAAGGCAAAATGGTAAAGTCAGGCAAGGCAAAAGGGCAAAAGGATAGGGGAAGGCAAGGCAAGGCAAGGCAATAGGGCAAAGCAAAGCAAGGCAAGGGAAGACAAAAGGGGAAAGGAAGCCAATTCAAAGCAAGCCAAGGCACTGCAAGCCGAAAGGGCAAAGCAAAGCAAGGGAAGGGAAGGCAAAAGGGCAAAGTAAGGCAAGGCAAGGCAATAGGGCAAAGTAAGGAAAGGCAAGGCAAAAGGGCAAAGCAAAGCAAGTCAAGGCAAGGCAAAACGGCAAAGGAAGCCAATTCAAGGCAAGGTAAAAGGGCAAAGCAAACCAAGGCAAGGCAAGGTAAAAGGGCAAAGCAATGCAAGGCAAGGCAAAAGTGCAAAGGTTGGCAAGGCAAGTCAAGGCAAAATGGCAAAGCAAGGCAAGGAAAGGCCAAGGCAAAAGCGGAAAACAAGGCAAGGCAAGGCAAAAGGCCAAAGCAAGGTAAGAGAAGGGATGGCAAAACAGCAAAGCAAGGCATGGCAATGCAAAAGGGCAAAGCAAGGCCGAGGGAAGGGAAAATGGCAATGCAAGGCAAGGCAAGGAAAGGCAAAAGGGTAAACCAAGGGAAGGCAAAAGGACAAAGCAAGGAAAGGCAAGGCAAAAGGGGAAAGCAATGCAAGGCAAGGGAAGGCAAAACGGCAAAGGAAGCCAATTCAAGGCAAGGTAAAAGGGCAAAGCAAGCCAAGGCAAGGCAAGCCAAAAGGGCAAAGCAAAGCAAGGAAAGGCAAGGCAAAAGGGCAAAGTAAGGCCAGGCAAGGCAAAACGGGAAAGTAAGGAAACGCAACAGAAGGCAAGGCAACAGAAGGTAAGATAAAAGGGCAACGAAATGGAAGGCAAGGCATGGCAAAAGGGCAAAGCAAGGCAAGGCAAGGCAAAAGGGCAAAGCAAACCAAGGCAAGGCAAGGTAAAAGGGCAAAGGAAGGCAAGGAAAGGCAAAAGGGCAAAGTCAGGCAAGATAAGGCAAAAGGGTAAAGGAAGGCAAGGCAATTCAAGGCAAAAGGGCAAAGTAAGGAAAGGCAAGGCAAAAGGGCAAAGCAAGGAAAGGCAAGGAATAAGGGCAAAGCAAAGCAAGGCAAAGGAATGCAAAATGGCAAGGAAGCCAATTCAAGGCAAGGCAAAAGGGCAAAGCAAGCCAAGGCAAGGCAAGCTAAAATGGCAAAGCAAAGCAAGGAAGGGAAGGCAAAAGGGCAAAGTCAGGCAAGGTAAGGCAAAAGGGTAAAGGAAGGCAAGGCAAGTCAAGGCAAAAGGGCAAAGCAAGTCAAGGCAAGTCAAGGCAAAATGGCAAAGCAAGGTAAGAGAAGGCATGGCAAAAAAGCAAAGCAAGGCATGGCAATGCAAAAGGGCAGAGCAAGGCCGAGGGAAGGGAAAAGGGCAAGGCAAGGAAAGGCAAAAGGGTAAACCAAGGGAAGGCAAAAGGACAAAGCAAGGAAAGGCAAGGCAAAAGGGGAAAGCAATGCAAGGCAAGGGAAGGCAAAAGGGCAAAGGAAGCCAATTCAAGGCAAGGTAAAAGGGCAAAGCAAGCCAAGGCAAGGCAAGCCAAAAGGGCAAAGCAAAGCAAGGAAAGGCAAGGCAAAAGGGCAAAGTAAGGCCAGGCAAGGCAAAACGGGAAAGTAAGGAAAGGCAACAGAAGGCAAGGCAACAGAAGGCAAGATAAAAGGGCAACGAAAGGGAAGGCAAGGCATGGCAAAAGGGCAAAGCAAGGCAAGGCAAGGCAAAAGGGCAAAGCAAGGTAAGAGAAGGTATGGCAAAACAGCAAAGCAAGGCATGGCAATGCAAAAGGGCAAAGCAAGGCCGAGGGAAGGGAAAAGGGCAATGCAAGGCAAGGCAAGGAAAGGCAAAAGGGTAAACCAAGGGAAGGCAAAAGGACAAAGCAAGGAAAGGCAAGGCAAAAGGGCAAAGCAAACCAAGGCAAGGCAAGGTAAAAGGGCAAAGGAAGGCAAGGAAAGGCAAAAGGGCAAAGTCAGGCAAGATAAGGCAAAAGGGTAAAGGAAGGCAAGGCAATTCAAGGCAAAAGGGCAAAGTAAGGAAAGGCAAGGCAAAAGGGCAAAGCAAGGAAAGGCAAGGAATAAGGGCAAAGCAAAGCAAGGCAAGGGAATGCAAAATGGCAAGGAAGCCAATTCAAGGCAAGGTAAAAGGGCAAAGCAAGCCAAGGCAAGGCAAGCTAAAATGGCAAAGCGAAGCAAGGAAGGGAAGGCAAAAGGGCAAAGTAAGGGAATTCAAGGCAAGGAAAAAGGGCATAGTAAGGCAAGGCAAAAGTGAAAAGCTTGGCAAGGCAAGTCAAGGAAAAATGCAAAGCAAGGCAAGGCAAGGCAAAAGCGGAAAGCAAGGCAAGGCAAGGCAAGGAAAAAGGGCAAAGCAAGTCAAGGAAAGGCAAGGCAAAAGGGCAAAGCAAGGCAAGTCAAGGCAAAAGGGCAAAGCAAGTTAATGCAAGGCAAGGCAAAATGGCAAAGTCAGGCAAGGTAAGGCAAAAGGGTAAAGGAAGGCAAGGCAAGTCAAGGCAAAAGGGCAAAGCAAGTCAAGGCAAGTCAAGGCAAAATGGCAAAGCAAGGTAATAGAAGGCATGGCAAAAATCAAAGCAAGGCATGGCAATGCAAAAGGGCAGAGCAAGGCCGAGGGAAGGGAAAAGGGCAATGCAAGGCAAGGCAAGGAAAGGCAAAAGGGTAAACCAAGGGAAGGCAAAAGGACAAAGCAAGGAAAGGCAAGGCAAAACGGGAAAGTAAGGAAAGGCAACAGAAGGCAAGGCAACAGAAGGCAAGATGAAAGGGCAACGAAAGGGAAGGCAAGGCATGGCAAAAGGGCAAAGCAAGGCAAGGCAAGGCAAAAGGTCAAACTAAGCCAAGGCAAGGAGAGGCAAAAGGGCAAAGCAAGGCAAGGAAAGGCAAGGCAAAATGGTAAAGTCAGGCAAGGCAAGGCAAAAGGGTAGGGAAAGGCAAGGCAAGTCATGGCAAAAGGGCAAAGCAAAGCAAAGCAAGGGAACACAAAAGGGGAAAGGAAGCCAATTCAAGGCAAGGTAAAAGGGCAAAGCAAGCCAAGGCACTGCAAGCCGAAAGGGCAAAGAAAAGCAAGGGAAGGGAAGGCAAAAGGGCAAAGTAAGGCAAGGCAAGGCAAAACGGGAAAGTAAGGAAAGGCAACAGAAGGCAAGGCAACAGAAGGCAAGATAAAAGGGCAACGAAAGGGAAGGCAAGGCATGGCAAAAGGGCAAAGCAAGGCAAGGAAAGGCAAGGCAAAATGGTAAAGTCAGGCAAGGCAAAAGGGCAAAAGGATAGGGGAAGGCAAGGCAAGGCAAGGCAATAGGGCAAAGCAAAGCAAGGTAAGGGAAGACAAAAGGGGAAAGGAAGCCAATTCAAAGCAAGCCAAGGCACTGCAAGCCGAAAGGGCAAAGCAAAGCAAGGGAAGGGAAGGCAAAAGGGCAAAGTAAGGCAAGGCAAGGCAATAGGGCAAAGTAAGGAAAGGCAAGGCAAAAGGGCAAAGCAAAGCAAGTCAAGGCAAGGCAAAACGGCAAAGGAAGCCAATTCAAAGGCAAGGTAAAAGGGCAAAGCAAGGCAAGGAAAGGCAAGGTAAAAGGGCAAAGCAATGCAAGGCAAGGCAAAAGTGAAAAGGTTGGCAAGGCAAGTCAAGGCAAAATGGCAAAGCAAGGCAAGGAAAGGCCAAGGCAAAAGCGGAAAACAAGGCAAGGCAAGGCAAAAGGCCAAAGCAAGGTAAGAGAAGGGATGGCAAAACAGCAAAGCAAGGCATGGCAATGCAAAAGGGCAAAGCAAGGCCGAGGGAAGGGAAAATGGCAATGCAAGGCAAGGCAAGGAAAGGCAAAAGGGTAAACCAAGGGAAGGCAAAAGGACAAAGCAAGGAAAGGCAAGGCAAAAGGGGAAAGCAATGCAAGGCAAGGGAAGGCAAAACGGCAAAGGAAGCCAATTCAAGGCAAGGTAAAAGGGCAAAGCAAGCCAAGGCAAGGCAAGCCAAAAGGGCAAAGCAAAGCAAGGAAAGGCAAGGCAAAAGGGCAAAGTAAGGCCAGGCAAGGCAAAACGGGAAAGTAAGGAAAGGCAACAGAAGGCAAGGCAACAGAAGGTAAGATAAAAAGGCAACGAAAGGGAAGGCAAGGCATGGCAAAAGGGCAAAGCAAGGCAAGGCAAGGCAAAAGGGCAAAGCAAACCAAGGCAAGGCAAGGTAAAAGGGCAAAGGAAGGCAAGGAAAGGCAAAAGGGCAAAGTCAGGCAAGATAAGGCAAAAGGGTAAAGGAAGGCAAGGCAATTCAAGGCAAAAGGGCAAAGTAAGGAAAGGCAAGGCAAAAGGGCAAAGCAAGGAAAGGCAAGGAATAAGGGCAAAGCAAAGCAAGGCAAAGGAATGCAAAATGGCAAGGAAGCCAATTCAAGGCAAGGCAAAAGGGCAAAGCAAGCCAAGGCAAGGCAAGCTAAAATGGCAAAGCAAAGCAAGGAAGGGAAGGCAAAAGGGCAAAGTCAGGCAAGGTAAGGCAAAAGGGTAAAGGAAGGCAAGGCAAGTCAAGGCAAAAGGGCAAAGCAAGTCAAGGCAAGTCAAGGCAAAATGGCAAAGCAAGGTAAGAGAAGGCATGGGAAAAAAGCAAAGCAAGGCATGGCAATGCAAAAGGGCAGAGCAAGGCCGAGGGAAGGGAAAAGGGCAAGGCAAGGAAAGGCAAAAGGGTAAACCAAGGGAAGGCAAAAGGACAAAGCAAGGAAAGGCAAGGCAAAAGGGGAAAGCAATGCAAGGCAAGGGAAGGCAAAACGGCAAAGGAAGCCAATTCAAGGCAAGGTAAAAGGGCAAAGCAAGCCAAGGCAAGGCAAGCCAAAAGGGCAAAGCAAAGCAAGGAAAGGCAAGGCAAAAGGGCAAAGTAAGGCCAGGCAAGGCAAAACGGGAAAGTAAGGAAAGGCAACAGAAGGCAAGGCAACAGAAGGCAAGATAAAAGGGCAACGAAAGGGAAGGCAAGGCATGGCAAAAGGGCAAAGCAAGGCAAGGCAAGGCAAAAGGGCAAAGCAAGGTAAGAGAAGGTATGGCAAAACAGCAAAGCAAGGCATGGCAATGCAAAAGGGCAAAGCAAGGCCGAGGGAAGGGAAAAGGGCAATGCAAGGCAAGGCAAGGAAAGGCAAAAGGGTAAACCAAGGGAAGGCAAAAGGACAAAGCAAGGAAAGGCAAGGCAAAAGGGCAAAGCAAACCAAGGCAAGGCAAGGTAAAAGGGCAAAGGAAGGCAAGGAAAGGCAAAAGGGCAAAGTCAGGCAAGATAAGGCAAAAGGGTAAAGGAAGGCAAGGCAATTCAAGGCAAAAGGGCAAAGTAAGGAAAGGCAAGGCAAAAGGGCAAAGCAAGGAAAGGCAAGGAATAAGGGCAAAGCAAAGCAAGGCAAGGGAATGCAAAATGGCAAGGAAGCCAATTCAAGGCAAGGTAAAAGGGCAAAGCAAGCCAAGGCAAGGCAAGCTAAAATGGCAAAGCAAAGCAAGGAAGGGAAGGCAAAAGGGCAAAGTAAGGGAATTCAAGGCAAGGAAAAAGGGCATAGTAAGGCAAGGCAAAAGTGAAAAGCTTGGCAAGGCAAGTCAAGGCAAAATGGCAAAGCAAGGCAAGGCAAGGCAAAAGCGGAAAGCAAGGCAAGGCAAGGCAAGGAAAAAGGGCAAAGCAAGTCAAGGAAAGGCAAGGCAAAAGGGCAAAGCAAGGCAAGTCAAGGCAAAAGGGCAAAGCAAGTTAATGCAAGGCAAGGCAAAATGGCAAAGTCAGGCAAGGTAAGGCAAAAGGGTAAAGGAAGGCAAGGCAAGTCAAGGCAAAAGGGCAAAGCAAGTCAAGGCAAGTCAAGGCAAAATGGCAAAGCAAGGTAAGAGAAGGCATGGCAAAAAAGCAAAGCAAGGCATGGCAATGCAAAAGGGCAGAGCAAGGCCGAGGGAAGGGAAAAGGGCAATGCAAGGCAAGGCAAGGAAAGGCAAAAGGGTAAACCAAGGGAAGGCAAAAGGACAAAGCAAGGAAAGGCAAGGCAAAACGGGAAAGTAAGGAAAGGCAACAGAAGGCAAGGCAACAGAAGGCAAGATAAAAGGGCAACGAAAGGGAAGGCAAGGCATGGCAAAAGGGCAAAGCAAGGCAAGGCAAGGCAAAAGGTCAAACTAAGCCAAGGCAAGGAGAGGCAAAAGGGCAAAGCAAGGCAAGGAAAGGCAAGGCAAAATGGTAAAGTCAGGCAAGGCAAGGCAAAAGGGTAGGGAAAGGCAAGGCAAGTCATGGCAAAAGGGCAAAGCAAAGCAAAGCAAGGGAACACAAAAGGGGAAAGGAAGCCAATTCAAGGCAAGGTAAAAGGGCAAAGCAAACCAAGGCACTGCAAGCCGAAAGGGCAAAGAAAAGCAAGGGAAGGGAAGGCAAAAGGGCAAAGTAAGGCAAGGCAAGGCAAAACGGGAAAGTAAGGAAAGGCAACAGAAGGCAAGGCAACAGAAGGCAAGATAAAAGGGCAACGAAAGGGAAGGCAAGGCATGGCAAAAGGGCAAAGCAAGGCAAGGAAAGGCAAGGCAAAAGGGCAAAGCAAGGCAAGTCAAGACAAAAGGGCAAAGCAAGGTAAGGCAAGGCAAGGCAAAATGGTAAAGTCAGGCAAGGCAAAAGGGCAAAAGGATAGGGGAAGGCAAGGCAAGGCAAGGCAATAGGGCAAAGCAAAGCAAGGCAAGGGAAGACAAAAGGGGAAAGGAAGCCAATTCAAAGCAAGCCAAGGCACTGCAAGCCGAAAGGGCAAAGCAAAGCAAGGGAAGGGAAGGCAAAAGGGCAAAGTAAGGCAAGGCAAGGCAATAGGGCAAAGTAAGGAAAGGCAAGGCAAAAGGGCAAAGCAAAGCAAGTCAAGGCAAGGCAAAACGGCAAAGGAAGCCAATTCAAAGGCAAGGTAAAAGGGCAAAGCAAACCAAGGCAAGGCAAGGTAAAAGGGCAAAGCAATGCAAGGCAAGGCAAAAGTGAAAAGGTTGGCAAGGCAAGTCAAGGCAAAATGGCAAAGCAAGGCAAGGAAAGGCCAAGGCAAAAGCGGAAAACACGGCAAGGCAAGGCAAAAGGCCAAAGCAAGGTAAGAGAAGGGATGGCAAAACAGCAAAGCAAGGCATGGCAATGCAAAAGGGCAAAGCAAGGCCGAGGGAAGGGAAAATGGCAATGCAAGGCAAGGCAAGGAAAGGCAAAAGGGTAAACCAAGGGAAGGCAAAAGGACAAAGCAAGGAAAGGCAAGGCAAAAGGGGAAAGCAATGCAAGGCAAGGGAAGGCAAAACGGCAAAGGAAGCCAATTCAAGGCAAGGTAAAAGGGCAAAGCAAGCCAAGGCAAGGCAAGCCAAAAGGGCAAAGCAAAGCAAGGAAAGGCAAGGCAAAAGGGCAAAGTAAGGCCAGGCAAGGCAAAACGGGAAAGTAAGGAAAGGCAACAGAAGGCAAGGCAACAGAAGGTAAGATAAAAAGGCAACGAAAGGGAAGGCAAGGCATGGCAAAAGGGCAAAGCAAGGCAAGGCAAGGCAAAAGGGCAAAGCAAACCAAGGCAAGGCAAGGTAAAAGGGCAAAGGAAGGCAAGGAAAGGCAAAAGGGCAAAGTCAGGCAAGATAAGGCAAAAGGGTAAAGGAAGGCAAGGCAATTCAAGGCAAAAGGGCAAAGTAAGGAAAGGCAAGGCAAAAGGGCAAAGCAAGGAAAGGCAAGGAATAAGGGCAAAGCAAAGCAAGGCAAAGGAATGCAAAATGGCAAGGAAGCCAATTCAAGGCAAGGCAAAAGGGCAAAGCAAGCCAAGGCAAGGCAAGCTAAAATGGCAAAGCAAAGCAAGGAAGGGAAGGCAAAAGGGCAAAGTCAGGCAAGGTAAGGCAAAAGGGTAAAGGAAGGCAAGGCAAGTCAAGGCAAAAGGGCAAAGCAAGTCAAGGCAAGTCAAGGCAAAATGGCAAAGCAAGGTAAGAGAAGGCATGGCAAAAAAGCAAAGCAAGGCATGGCAATGCAAAAGGGCAGAGCAAGGCCGAGGGAAGGGAAAAGGGCAAGGCAAGGAAAGGCAAAAGGGTAAACCAAGGGAAGGCAAAAGGACAAAGCAAGGAAAGGCAAGGCAAAAGGGGAAAGCAATGCAAGGCAAGGCAAGGTAAAACGGCAAAGGAAGCCAATTCAAGGCAAGGTAAAAGGGCAAAGCAAGCCAAGGCAAGGCAAGCCAAAAGGGCAAAGCAAAGCAAGGAAAGGCAAGGCAAAAGGGCAAAGTAAGGCCAGGCAAGGCAAAACGGGAAAGTAAGGAAAGGCAACAGAAGGCAAGGCAACAGAAGGCAAGATAAAAGGGCAACGAAAGGGAAGGCAAGGCATGGCAAAAGGGCAAAGCAAGGCAAGGCAAGGCAAAAGGGCAAAGCAAGGTAAGAGAAGGTATGGCAAAACAGCAAAGCAAGGCATGGCAATGCAAAAGGGCAAAGCAAGGCCGAGGGAAGGGAAAAGGGCAATGCAAGGCAAGGCAAGGAAAGGCAAAAGGGTAAACCAAGGGAAGGCAAAAGGACAAAGCAAGGAAAGGCAAGGCAAAAGGGCAAAGCAAACCAAGGCAAGGCAAGGTAAAAGGGCAAAGGAAGGCAAGGAAAGGCAAAAGGGCAAAGTCAGGCAAGATAAGGCAAAAGGGTAAAGGAAGGCAAGGCAATTCAAGGCAAAAGGGCAAAGTAAGGAAAGGCAAGGCAAAAGGGCAAAGCAAGGAAAGGCAAGGAATAAGGGCAAAGCAAAGCAAGGCAAGGGAATGCAAAATGGCAAGGAAGCCAATTCAAGGCAAGGTAAAAGGGCAAAGCAAGCCAAGGCAAGGCAAGCTAAAATGGCAAAGCGAAGCAAGGAAGGGAAGGCAAAAGGGCAAAGTAAGGGAATTCAAGGCAAGGAAAAAGGGCATAGTAAGGCAAGGCAAAAGTGAAAAGCTTGGCAAGGCAAGTCAAGGAAAAATGCAAAGCAAGGCAAGGCAAGGCAAAAGCGGAAAGCAAGGCAAGGCAAGGCAAGGAAAAAGGGCAAAGCAAGTCAAGGAAAGGCAAGGCAAAAGGGCAAAGCAAGGCAAGTCAAGGCAAAAGGGCAAAGCAAGTTAATGCAAGGCAAGGCAAAATGGCAAAGTCAGGCAAGGTAAGGCAAAAGGGTAAAGGAAGGCAAGGCAAGTCAAGGCAAAAGGGCAAAGCAAGTCAAGGCAAGTCAAGGCAAAATGGCAAAGCAAGGTAAGAGAAGGCATGGCAAAAATCAAAGCAAGGCATGGCAATGCAAAAGGGCAGAGCAAGGCCGAGGGAAGGGAAAAGGGCAATGCAAGGCAAGGCAAGGAAAGGCAAAAGGGTAAACCAAGGGAAGGCAAAAGGACAAAGCAAGGAAAGGCAAGGCAAAACGGGAAAGTAAGGAAAGGCAACAGAAGGCAAGGCAACAGAAGGCAAGATGAAAGGGCAACGAAAGGGAAGGCAAGGCATGGCAAAAGGGCAAAGCAAGGCAAGGCAAGGCAAAAGGTCAAACTAAGCCAAGGCAAGGAGAGGCAAAAGGGCAAAGCAAGGCAAGGAAAGGCAAGGCAAAATGGTAAAGTCAGGCAAGGCAAGGCAAAAGGGTAGGGAAAGGCAAGGCAAGTCATGGCAAAAGGGCAAAGCAAAGCAAAGCAAGGGAACACAAAAGGGGAAAGGAAGCCAATTCAAGGCAAGGTAAAAGGGCAAAGCAAGCCAAGGCACTGCAAGCCGAAAGGGCAAAGAAAAGCAAGGGAAGGGAAGGCAAAAGGGCAAAGTAAGGCAAGGCAAGGCAAAACGGGAAAGTAAGGAAAGGCAACAGAAGGCAAGGCAACAGAAGGCAAGATAAAAGGGCAACGAAAGGGAAGGCAAGGCATGGCAAAAGGGCAAAGCAAGGCAAGGAAAGGCAAGGCAAAAGGGCAAAGCAAGGCAAGTCAAGACAAAAGGGCAAAGCAAGGTAAGGCAAGGCAAGGCAAAATGGTAAAGTCAGGCAAGGCAAAAGGGCAAAAGGATAGGGGAAGGCAAGGCAAGGCAAGGCAATAGGGCAAAGCAAAGCAAGGTAAGGGAAGACAAAAGGGGAAAGGAAGCCAATTCAAAGCAAGCCAAGGCACTGCAAGCCGAAAGGGCAAAGCAAAGCAAGGGAAGGGAAGGCAAAAGGGCAAAGTAAGGCAAGGCAAGGCAATAGGGCAAAGTAAGGAAAGGCAAGGCAAAAGGGCAAAGCAAAGCAAGTCAAGGCAAGGCAAAACGGCAAAGGAAGCCAATTCAAAGGCAAGGTAAAAGGGCAAAGCAAACCAAGGCAAGGCAAGGTAAAAGGGCAAAGCAATGCAAGGCAAGGCAAAAGTGAAAAGGTTGGCAAGGCAAGTCAAGGCAAAATGGCAAAGCAAGGCAAGGAAAGGCCAAGGCAAAAGCGGAAAACAAGGCAAGGCAAGGCAAAAGGCCAAAGCAAGGTAAGAGAAGGGATGGCAAAACAGCAAAGCAAGGCATGGCAATGCAAAAGGGCAAAGCAAGGCCGAGGGAAGGGAAAATGGCAATGCAAGGCAAGGCAAGGAAAGGCAAAAGGGTAAACCAAGGGAAGGCAAAAGGACAAAGCAAGGAAAGGCAAGGCAAAAGGGGAAAGCAATGCAAGGCAAGGGAAGGCAAAACGGCAAAGGAAGCCAATTCAAGGCAAGGTAAAAGGGCAAAGCAAGCCAAGGCAAGGCAAGCCAAAAGGGCAAAGCAAAGCAAGGAAAGGCAAGGCAAAAGGGCAAAGTAAGGCCAGGCAAGGCAAAACGGGAAAGTAAGGAAAGGCAACAGAAGGCAAGGCAACAGAAGGTAAGATAAAAAGGCAACGAAAGGGAAGGCAAGGCATGGCAAAAGGGCAAAGCAAGGCAAGGCAAGGCAAAAGGGCAAAGCAAACCAAGGCAAGGCAAGGTAAAAGGGCAAAGGAAGGCAAGGAAAGGCAAAAGGGCAAAGTCAGGCAAGATAAGGCAAAAGGGTAAAGGAAGGCAAGGCAATTCAAGGCAAAAGGGCAAAGTAAGGAAAGGCAAGGCAAAAGGGCAAAGCAAGGAAAGGCAAGGAATAAGGGCAAAGCAAAGCAAGGCAAAGGAATGCAAAATGGCAAGGAAGCCAATTCAAGGCAAGGCAAAAGGGCAAAGCAAGCCAAGGCAAGGCAAGCTAAAATGGCAAAGCAAAGCAAGGAAGGGAAGGCAAAAGGGCAAAGTCAGGCAAGGTAAGGCAAAAGGGTAAAGGAAGGCAAGGCAAGTCAAGGCAAAAGGGCAAAGCAAGTCAAGGCAAGTCAAGGCAAAATGGCAAAGCAAGGTAAGAGAAGGCATGGGAAAAAAGCAAAGCAAGGCATGGCAATGCAAAAGGGCAGAGCAAGGCCGAGGGAAGGGAAAAGGGCAAGGCAAGGAAAGGCAAAAGGGTAAACCAAGGGAAGGCAAAAGGACAAAGCAAGGAAAGGCAAGGCAAAAGGGGAAAGCAATGCAAGGCAAGGGAAGGCAAAACGGCAAAGGAAGCCAATTCAAGGCAAGGTAAAAGGGCAAAGCAAGCCAAGGCAAGGCAAGCCAAAAGGGCAAAGCAAAGCAAGGAAAGGCAAGGCAAAAGGGCAAAGTAAGGCCAGGCAAGGCAAAACGGGAAAGTAAGGAAAGGCAACAGAAGGCAAGGCAACAGAAGGCAAGATAAAAGGGCAACGAAAGGGAAGGCAAGGCATGGCAAAAGGGCAAAGCAAGGCAAGGCAAGGCAAAAGGGCAAAGCAAGGTAAGAGAAGGTATGGCAAAACAGCAAAGCAAGGCATGGCAATGCAAAAGGGCAAAGCAAGGCCGAGGGAAGGGAAAAGGGCAATGCAAGGCAAGGCAAGGAAAGGCAAAAGGGTAAACCAAGGGAAGGCAAAAGGACAAAGCAAGGAAAGGCAAGGCAAAAGGGCAAAGCAAACCAAGGCAAGGCAAGGTAAAAGGGCAAAGGAAGGCAAGGAAAGGCAAAAGGGCAAAGTCAGGCAAGATAAGGCAAAAGGGTAAAGGAAGGCAAGGCAATTCAAGGCAAAAGGGCAAAGTAAGGAAAGGCAAGGCAAAAGGGCAAAGCAAGGAAAGGCAAGGAATAAGGGCAAAGCAAAGCAAGGCAAGGGAATGCAAAATGGCAAGGAAGCCAATTCAAGGCAAGGTAAAAGGGCAAAGCAAGCCAAGGCAAGGCAAGCTAAAATGGCAAAGCAAAGCAAGGAAGGGAAGGCAAAAGGGCAAAGTAAGGGAATTCAAGGCAAGGAAAAAGGGCATAGTAAGGCAAGGCAAAAGTGAAAAGCTTGGCAAGGCAAGTCAAGGCAAAATGGCAAAGCAAGGCAAGGCAAGGCAAAAGCGGAAAGCAAGGCAAGGCAAGGCAAGGAAAAAGGGCAAAGCAAGTCAAGGAAAGGCAAGGCAAAAGGGCAAAGCAAGGCAAGTCAAGGCAAAAGGGCAAAGCAAGTTAATGCAAGGCAAGGCAAAATGGCAAAGTCAGGCAAGGTAAGGCAAAAGGGTAAAGGAAGGCAAGGCAAGTCAAGGCAAAAGGGCAAAGCAAGTCAAGGCAAGTCAAGGCAAAATGGCAAAGCAAGGTAAGAGAAGGCATGGCAAAAAAGCAAAGCAAAGCATGGCAATGCAAAAGGGCAGAGCAAGGCCGAGGGAAGGGAAAAGGGCAATGCAAGGCAAGGCAAGGAAAGGCAAAAGGGTAAACCAAGGGAAGGCAAAAGGACAAAGCAAGGAAAGGCAAGGCAAAACGGGAAAGTAAGGAAAGGCAACAGAAGGCAAGGCAACAGAAGGCAAGATAAAAGGGCAACGAAAGGGAAGGCAAGGCATGGCAAAAGGGCAAAGCAAGGCAAGGCAAGGCAAAAGGTCAAACTAAGCCAAGGCAAGGAGAGGCAAAAGGGCAAAGCAAGGCAAGGAAAGGCAAGGCAAAATGGTAAAGTCAGGCAAGGCAAGGCAAAAGGGTAGGGAAAGGCAAGGCAAGTCATGGCAAAAGGGCAAAGCAAAGCAAAGCAAGGGAACACAAAAGGGGAAAGGAAGCCAATTCAAGGCAAGGTAAAAGGGCAAAGCAAACCAAGGCACTGCAAGCCGAAAGGGCAAAGAAAAGCAAGGGAAGGGAAGGCAAAAGGGCAAAGTAAGGCAAGGCAAGGCAAAACGGGAAAGTAAGGAAAGGCAACAGAAGGCAAGGCAACAGAAGGCAAGATAAAAGGGCAACGAAAGGGAAGGCAAGGCATGGCAAAAGGGCAAAGCAAGGCAAGGAAAGGCAAGGCAAAAGGGCAAAGCAAGGCAAGTCAAGACAAAAGGGCAAAGCAAGGTAAGGCAAGGCAAGGCAAAATGGTAAAGTCAGGCAAGGCAAAAGGGCAAAAGGATAGGGGAAGGCAAGGCAAGGCAAGGCAATAGGGCAAAGCAAAGCAAGGCAAGGGAAGACAAAAGGGGAAAGGAAGCCAATTCAAAGCAAGCCAAGGCACTGCAAGCCGAAAGGGCAAAGCAAAGCAAGGGAAGGGAAGGCAAAAGGGCAAAGTAAGGCAAGGCAAGGCAATAGGGCAAAGTAAGGAAAGGCAAGGCAAAAGGGCAAAGCAAAGCAAGTCAAGGCAAGGCAAAACGGCAAAGGAAGCCAATTCAAAGGCAAGGTAAAAGGGCAAAGCAAACCAAGGCAAGGCAAGGTAAAAGGGCAAAGCAATGCAAGGCAAGGCAAAAGTGAAAAGGTTGGCAAGGCAAGTCAAGGCAAAATGGCAAAGCAAGGCAAGGAAAGGCCAAGGCAAAAGCGGAAAACACGGCAAGGCAAGGCAAAAGGCCAAAGCAAGGTAAGAGAAGGGATGGCAAAACAGCAAAGCAAGGCATGGCAATGCAAAAGGGCAAAGCAAGGCCGAGGGAAGGGAAAATGGCAATGCAAGGCAAGGCAAGGAAAGGCAAAAGGGTAAACCAAGGGAAGGCAAAAGGACAAAGCAAGGAAAGGCAAGGCAAAAGGGGAAAGCAATGCAAGGCAAGGGAAGGCAAAACGGCAAAGGAAGCCAATTCAAGGCAAGGTAAAAGGGCAAAGCAAGCCAAGGCAAGGCAAGCCAAAAGGGCAAAGCAAAGCAAGGAAAGGCAAGGCAAAAGGGCAAAGTAAGGCCAGGCAAGGCAAAACGGGAAAGTAAGGAAAGGCAACAGAAGGCAAGGCAACAGAAGGTAAGATAAAAAGGCAACGAAAGGGAAGGCAAGGCATGGCAAAAGGGCAAAGCAAGGCAAGGCAAGGCAAAAGGGCAAAGCAAACCAAGGCAAGGCAAGGTAAAAGGGCAAAGGAAGGCAAGGAAAGGCAAAAGGGCAAAGTCAGGCAAGATAAGGCAAAAGGGTAAAGGAAGGCAAGGCAATTCAAGGCAAAAGGGCAAAGTAAGGAAAGGCAAGTCAAAAGGGCAAAGCAAGGAAAGGCAAGGAATAAGGGCAAAGCAAAGCAAGGCAAAGGAATGCAAAATGGCAAGGAAGCCAATTCAAGGCAAGGCAAAAGGGCAAAGCAAGCCAAGGCAAGGCAAGCTAAAATGGCAAAGCAAAGCAAGGAAGGGAAGGCAAAAGGGCAAAGTCAGGCAAGGTAAGGCAAAAGGGTAAAGGAAGGCAAGGCAAGTCAAGGCAAAAGGGCAAAGCAAGTCAAGGCAAGTCAAGGCAAAATGGCAAAGCAAGGTAAGAGAAGGCATGGCAAAAAAGCAAAGCAAGGCATGGCAATGCAAAAGGGCAGAGCAAGGCCGAGGGAAGGGAAAAGGGCAAGGCAAGGAAAGGCAAAAGGGTAAACCAAGGGAAGGCAAAAGGACAAAGCAAGGAAAGGCAAGGCAAAAGGGGAAAGCAATGCAAGGCAAGGGAAGGCAAAACGGCAAAGGAAGCCAATTCAAGGCAAGGTAAAAGGGCAAAGCAAGCCAAGGCAAGGCAAGCCAAAAGGGCAAAGCAAAGCAAGGAAAGGCAAGGCAAAAGGGCAAAGTAAGGCCAGGCAAGGCAAAACGGGAAAGTAAGGAAAGGCAACAGAAGGCAAGGCAACAGAAGGCAAGATAAAAGGGCAACGAAAGGGAAGGCAAGGCATGGCAAAAGGGCAAAGCAAGGCAAGGCAAGGCAAAAGGGCAAAGCAAGGTAAGAGAAGGTATGGCAAAACAGCAAAGCAAGGCATGGCAATGCAAAAGGGCAAAGCAAGGCCGAGGGAAGGGAAAAGGGCAATGCAAGGCAAGGCAAGGAAAGGCAAAAGGGTAAACCAAGGGAAGGCAAAAGGACAAAGCAAGGAAAGGCAAGGCAAAAGGGCAAAGCAAACCAAGGCAAGGCAAGGTAAAAGGGCAAAGGAAGGCAAGGAAAGGCAAAAGGGCAAAGTCAGGCAAGATAAGGCAAAAGGGCAAAGCAAGTCAAGGCAAGTCAAGGCAAAATGGCAAAGCAAGGTAAGAGAAGGCATGGCAAAAAAGCAAAGCAAGGCATGGCAATGCAAAAGGGCAGAGCAAGGCCGAGGGAAGGGAAAAGGGCAATGCAAGGCAAGGCAAGGAAAGGCAAAAGGGTAAACCAAGGGAAGGCAAAAGGACAAAGCAAGGAAAGGCAAGGCAAAACGGGAAAGTAAGGAAAGGCAACAGAAGGCAAGGCAACGGAAGGCAAGATAAAAGGGCAACGAAAGGGAAGGCAAGGCATGGCAAAAGGGCAAAGCAAGGCAAGGCAAGGCAAAAGGTCAAACTAAGCCAAGGCAAGGAGAGGCAAAAGGGCAAAGCAAGGCAAGGAAAGGCAAGGCAAAATGGTAAAGTCAGGCAAGGCAAGGCAAAAGGGTAGGGAAAGGCAAGGCAAGTCATGGCAAAAGGGCAAAGCAAAGCAAAGCAAGGGAACACAAAAGGGGAAAGGAAGCCAATTCAAGGCAAGGTAAAAGGGCAAAGCAAGCCAAGGCACTGCAAGCCGAAAGGGCAAAGAAAAGCAAGGGAAGGGAAGGCAAAAGGGCAAAGTAAGGCAAGGCAAGGCAAAACGGGAAAGTAAGGAAAGGCAACAGAAGGCAAGGCAACAGAAGGCAAGATAAAAGGGCAACGAAAGGGAAGGCAAGGCATGGCAAAAGGGCAAAGCAAGGCAAGGAAAGGCAAGGCAAAAGGGCAAAGCAAGGCAAGTCAAGACAAAAGGGCAAAGCAAGGTAAGCCAAGGCAAGGCAAAATGGTAAAGTCAGGCAAGGCAAAAGGGCAAAAGGATAGGGGAAGGCAAGGCAAGGCAAGGCAATAGGGCAAAGCAAAGCAAGGCAAGGGAAGACAAAAGGGGAAAGGAAGCCAATTCAAAGCAAGCCAAGGCACTGCAAGCCGAAAGGGCAAAGCAAAGCAAGGGAAGGGAAGGCAAAAGGGCAAAGTAAGGCAAGGCAAGGCAATAGGGCAAAGTAAGGAAAGGCAAGGCAAAAGGGCAAAGCAAAGCAAGTCAAGGCAAGGCAAAACGGCAAAGGAAGCCAATTCAAAGGCAAGGTAAAAGGGCAAAGCAAACCAAGGCAAGGCAAGGTAAAAGGGCAAAGCAATGCAAGGCAAGGCAAAAGTGAAAAGGTTGGCAAGGCAAGTCAAGGCAAAATGGCAAAGCAAGGCAAGGAAAGGCCAAGGCAAAAGCGGAAAACAAGGCAAGGCAAGGCAAAAGGCCAAAGCAAGGTAAGAGAAGGGATGGCAAAACAGCAAAGCAAGGCATGGCAATGCAAAAGGGCAAAGCAAGGCCGAGGGAAGGGAAAATGGCAATGCAAGGCAAGGCAAGGAAAGGCAAAAGGGTAAACCAAGGGAAGGCAAAAGGACAAAGCAAGGAAAGGCAAGGCAAAAGGGGAAAGCAATGCAAGGCAAGGGAAGGCAAAACGGCAAAGGAAGCCAATTCAAGGCAAGGTAAAAGGGCAAAGCAAGCCAAGGCAAGGCAAGCCAAAAGGGCAAAGCAAAGCAAGGAAAGGCAAGGCAAAAGGGCAAAGTAAGGCCAGGCAAGGCAAAACGGGAAAGTAAGGAAAGGCAACAGAAGGCAAGGCAACAGAAGGTAAGATAAAAAGGCAACGAAAGGGAAGGCAAGGCATGGCAAAAGGGCAAAGCAAGGCAAGGCAAGGCAAAAGGGCAAAGCAAACCAAGGCAAGGCAAGGTAAAAGGGCAAAGGAAGGCAAGGAAAGGCAAAAGGGCAAAGTCAGGCAAGATAAGGCAAAAGGGTAAAGGAAGGCAAGGCAATTCAAGGCAAAAGGGCAAAGTAAGGAAAGGCAAGGCAAAAGGGCAAAGCAAGGAAAGGCAAGGAATAAGGGCAAAGCAAAGCAAGGCAAAGGAATGCAAAATGGCAAGGAAGCCAATTCAAGGCAAGGCAAAAGGGCAAAGCAAGCCAAGGCAAGGCAAGCTAAAATGGCAAAGCAAAGCAAGGAAGGGAAGGCAAAAGGGCAAAGTCAGGCAAGGTAAGGCAAAAGGGTAAAGGAAGGCAAGGCAAGTCAAGGCAAAAGGGCAAAGCAAGTCAAGGCAAGTCAAGGCAAAATGGCAAAGCAAGGTAAGAGAAGGCATGGCAAAAAAGCAAAGCAAGGCATGGCAATGCAAAAGGGCAGAGCAAGGCCGAGGGAAGGGAAAAGGGCAAGGCAAGGAAAGGCAAAAGGGTAAACCAAGGGAAGGCAAAAGGACAAAGCAAGGAAAGGCAAGGCAAAAGGGGAAAGCAATGCAAGGCAAGGCAAGGTAAAACGGCAAAGGAAGCCAATTCAAGGCAAGGTAAAAGGGCAAAGCAAGCCAAGGCAAGGCAAGCCAAAAGGGCAAAGCAAAGCAAGGAAAGGCAAGGCAAAAGGGCAAAGTAAGGCCAGGCAAGGCAAAACGGGAAAGTAAGGAAAGGCAACAGAAGGCAAGGCAACAGAAGGCAAGATAAAAGGGCAACGAAAGGGAAGGCAAGGCATGGCAAAAGGGCAAAGCAAGGCAAGGCAAGGCAAAAGGGCAAAGCAAGGTAAGAGAAGGTATGGCAAAACAGCAAAGCAAGGCATGGCAATGCAAAAGGGCAAAGCAAGGCCGAGGGAAGGGAAAAGGGCAATGCAAGGCAAGGCAAGGAAAGGCAAAAGGGTAAACCAAGGGAAGGCAAAAGGACAAAGCAAGGAAAGGCAAGGCAAAAGGGCAAAGCAAACCAAGGCAAGGCAAGGTAAAAGGGCAAAGGAAGGCAAGGAAAGGCAAAAGGGCAAAGTCAGGCAAGATAAGGCAAAAGGGCAAAGCAAGTCAAGGCAAGTCAAGGCAAAATGGCAAAGCAAGGTAAGAGAAGGCATGGCAAAAAAGCAAAGCAAGGCATGGCAATGCAAAAGGGCAGAGCAAGGCCGAGGGAAGGGAAAAGGGCAATGCAAGGCAAGGCAAGGAAAGGCAAAAGGGTAAACCAAGGGAAGGCAAAAGGACAAAGCAAGGAAAGGCAAGGCAAAACGGGAAAGTAAGGAAAGGCAACAGAAGGCAAGGCAACGGAAGGCAAGATAAAAGGGCAACGAAAGGGAAGGCAAGGCATGGCAAAAGGGCAAAGCAAGGCAAGGCAAGGCAAAAGGTCAAACTAAGCCAAGGCAAGGAGAGGCAAAAGGGCAAAGCAAGGCAAGGAAAGGCAAGGCAAAATGGTAAAGTCAGGCAAGGCACGGCAAAAGGGTAGGGAAAGGCAAGGCAAGTCATGGCAAAAGGGCAAAGCAAAGCAAAGCAAGGGAACACAAAAGGGGAAAGGAAGCCAATTCAAGGCAAGGTAAAAGGGCAAAGCAAGCCAAGGCACTGCAAGCCGAAAGGGCAGAGAAAAGCAAGGGAAGGGAAGGCAAAAGGGCAAAGTAAGGCAAGGCAAGGCAAAACGGGAAAGTAAGGAAAGGCAACAGAAGGCAAGGCAACAGAAGGCAAGATAAAAGGGCAACGAAAGGGAAGGCAAGGCATGGCAAAAGGGCAAAGCAAGGCAAGGAAAGGCAAGGCAAAAGGGCAAAGCAAGGCAAGTCAAGACAAAAGGGCAAAGCAAGGTAAGGCAAGGCAAGGCAAAATGGTAAAGTCAGGCAAGGCAAAAGGGCAAAAGGATAGGGGAAGGCAAGGCAAGGCAAGGCAATAGGGCAAAGCAAAGCAAGGCAAGGGAAGACAAAAGGGGAAAGGAAGCCAATTCAAAGCAAGCCAAGGCACTGCAAGCCGAAAGGGCAAAGCAAAGCAAGGGAAGGGAAGGCAAAAGGGCAAAGTAAGGCAAGGCAAGGCAGTAGGGCAAAGTAAGGAAAGGCAAGGCAAAAGGGCAAAGCAAAGCAAGTCAAGGCAAGGCAAAACGGCAAAGGAAGCCAATTCAAAGGCAAGGTAAAAGGGCAAAGCAAACCAAGGCAAGGCAAGGTAAAAGGGCAAAGCAATGCAAGGCAAGGCAAAAGTGAAAAGGTTGGCAAGGCAAGTCAAGGCAAAATGGCAAAGCAAGGCAAGGAAAGGCCAAGGCAAAAGCGGAAAACAAGGCAAGGCAAGGCAAAAGGCCAAAGCAAGGTAAGAGAAGGGATGGCAAAACAGCAAAGCAAGGCATGGCAATGCAAAAGGGCAAAGCAAGGCCGAGGGAAGGGAAAATGGCAATGCAAGGCAAGGCAAGGAAAGGCAAAAGGGTAAACCAAGGGAAGGCAAAAGGACAAAGCAAGGAAAGGCAAGGCAAAAGGGGAAAGCAATGCAAGGCAAGGGAAGGCAAAACGGCAAAGGAAGCCAATTCAAGGCAAGGTAAAAGGGCAAAGCAAGCCAAGGCAAGGCAAGCCAAAAGGGCAAAGCAAAGCAAGGAAAGGCAAGGCAAAAGGGCAAAGTAAGGCCAGGCAAGGCAAAACGGGAAAGTAAGGAAAGGCAACAGAAGGCAAGGCAACAGAAGGTAAGATAAAAAGGCAACGAAAGGGAAGGCAAGGCATGGCAAAAGGGCAAAGCAAGGCAAGGCAAGGCAAAAGGGCAAAGCAAACCAAGGCAAGGCAAGGGTAAAAGGGCAAAGGAAGGCAAGGAAAGGCAAAAGGGCAAAGTCAGGCAAGATAAGGCAAAAGGGTAAAGGAAGGCAAGGCAATTCAAGGCAAAAGGGCAAAGTAAGGAAAGGCAAGGCAAAAGGGCAAAGCAAGGAAAGGCAAGGAATAAGGGCAAAGCAAAGCAAGGCAAAGGAATGCAAAATGGCAAGGAAGCCAATTCAAGGCAAGGCAAAAGGGCAAAGCAAGCCAAGGCAAGGCAAGCTAAAATGGCAAAGCAAAGCAAGGAAGGGAAGGCAAAAGGGCAAAGTCAGGCAAGGTAAGGCAAAAGGGTAAAGGAAGGCAAGGCAAGTCAAGGCAAAAGGGCAAAGCAAGTCAAGGCAAGTCAAGGCAAAATGGCAAAGCAAGGTAAGAGAAGGCATGGCAAAAAAGCAAAGCAAGGCATGGCAATGCAAAAGGGCAGAGCAAGGCCGAGGGAAGGGAAAAGGGCAAGGCAAGGAAAGGCAAAAGGGTAAACTAAGGGAAGGCAAAAGGACAAAGCAAGGAAAGGCAAGGCAAAAGGGGAAAGCAATGCAAGGCAAGGGAAGGCAAAACGGCAAAGGAAGCCAATTCAAGGCAAGGTAAAAGGGCAAAGCAAGCCAAGGCAAGGCAAGCCAAAAGGGCAAAGCAAAGCAAGGAAAGGCAAGGCAAAAGGGCAAAGTAAGGCCAGGCAAGGCAAAACGGGAAAGTAAGGAAAGGCAACAGAAGGCAAGGCAACAGAAGGCAAGATAAAAGGGCAACGAAAGGGAAGGCAAGGCATGGCAAAAGGGCAAAGCAAGGCAAGGCAAGGCAAAAGGGCAAAGCAAGGTAAGAGAAGGTATGGCAAAACAGCAAAGCAAGGCATGGCAATGCAAAAGGGCAAAGCAAGGCCGAGGGAAGGGAAAAGGGCAATGCAAGGCAAGGCAAGGAAAGGCAAAAGGGTAAACCAAGGGAAGGCAAAAGGACAAAGCAAGGAAAGGCAAGGCAAAAGGGCAAAGCAAACCAAGGCAAGGCAAGGTAAAAGGGCAAAGGAAGGCAAGGAAAGGCAAAAGGGCAAAGTCAGGCAAGATAAGGCAAAAGGGTAAAGGAAGGCAAGGCAATTCAAGGCAAAAGGGCAAAGTAAGGAAAGGCAAGGCAAAAGGGCAAAGCAAGGAAAGGCAAGGAATAAGGGCAAAGCAAAGCAAGGCAAGGGAATGCAAAATGGCAAGGAAGCCAATTCAAGGCAAGGTAAAAGGGCAAAGCAAGCCAAGGCAAGGCAAGCTAAAATGGCAAAGCAAAGCAAGGAAGGGAAGGCAAAAGGGCAAAGTAAGGGAATTCAAGGCAAGGAAAAAGGGCATAGTAAGGCAAGGCAAAAGTGAAAAGCTTGGCAAGGCAAGTCAAGGCAAAATGGCAAAGCAAGGCAAGGCAAGGCAAAAGCGGAAAGCAAGGCAAGGCAAGGCAAGGAAAAAGGGCAAAGCAAGTCAAGGAAAGGCAAGGCAAAAGGGCAAAGCAAGGCAAGTCAAGGCAAAAGGGCAAAGCAAGTTAATGCAAGGCAAGGCAAAATGGCAAAGTCAGGCAAGGTAAGGCAAAAGGGTAAAGGAAGGCAAGGCAAGTCAAGGCAAAAGGGCAAAGCAAGTCAAGGTAAGTCAAGGCAAAATGGCAAAGCAAGGTAAGAGAAGGCATGGCAAAAAAGCAAAGCAAGGCATGGCAATGCAAAAGGGCAGAGCAAGGCCGAGGGAAGGGAAAAGGGCAATGCAAGGCAAGGCAAGGAAAGGCAAAAGGGTAAACCAAGGGAAGGCAAAAGGACAAAGCAAGGAAAGGCAAGGCAAAACGGGAAAGTAAGGAAAGGCAACAGAAGGCAAGGAAACAGAAGGCAAGATAAAAGGGCAACGAAAGGGAAGGCAAGGCATGGCAAAAGGGCAAAGCAAGGCAAGGCAAGGCAAAAGGTCAAACTAAGCCAAGGCAAGGAGAGGCAAAAGGGCAAAGCAAGGCAAGGAAAGGCAAGGCAAAATGGTAAAGTCAGGCAAGGCAAGGCAAAAGGGTAGGGAAAGGCAAGGCAAGTCATGGCAAAAGGGCAAAGCAAAGCAAAGCAAGGGAACACAAAAGGGGAAAGGAAGCCAATTCAAGGCAAGGTAAAAGGGCAAAGCAAGCCAAGGCACTGCAAGCCGAAAGGGCAAAGAAAAGCAAGGGAAGGGAAGGCAAAAGGGCAAAGTAAGGCAAGGCAAGGCAAAACGGGAAAGTAAGGAAAGGCAACAGAAGGCAAGGCAACAGAAGGCAAGATAAAAGGGCAACGAAAGGGAAGGCAAGGCATGGCAAAAGGGCAAAGCAAGGCAAGGAAAGGCAAGGCAAAAGGGCAAAGCAAGGCAAGTCAAGACAAAAGGGCAAAGCAAGGTAAGGCAAGGCAAGGCAAAATGGTAAAGTCAGGCAAGGCAAAAGGGCAAAAGGATAGGGGAAGGCAAGGCAAGGCAAGGCAATAGGGCAAAGCAAAGCAAGGCAAGGGAAGACAAAAGGGGAAAGGAAGCCAATTCAAAGCAAGCCAAGGCACTGCAAGCCGAAAGGGCAAAGCAAAGCAAGGGAAGGGAAGGCAAAAGGGCAAAGTAAGGCAAGGCAAGGCAATAGGGCAAAGTAAGGAAAGGCAAGGCAAAAGGGCAAAGCAAAGCAAGTCAAGGCAAGGCAAAATGGCAAAGGAAGCCAATTCAAGGCAAGGTAAAAGGGCAAAGCAAACCAAGGCAAGGCAAGGTAAAAGGGCAAAGCAATGCAAGGCAAGGCAAAAGTGAAAAGGTTGGCAAGGCAAGTCAAGGCAAAATGGCAAAGCGAGGCAAGGAAAGGCCAAGGCAAAAGCGGAAAACAAGGCAAGGCAAGGCAAAAGGCCAAAGCAAGGTAAGAGAAGGGATGGCAAAACAGCAAAGCAAGGCATGGCAATGCAAAAGGGCAAAGCAAGGCCGAGGGAAGGGAAAATGGCAATGCAAGGCAAGGCAAGGAAAGGCAAAAGGGTAAACCAAGGGAAGGCAAAAGGACAAAGCAAGGAAAGGCAAGGCAAAAGGGGAAAGCAATGCAAGGCAAGGGAAGGCAAAACGGCAAAGGAAGCCAATTCAAGGCAAGGTAAAAGGGCAAAGCAAGCCAAGGCAAGGCAAGCCAAAAGGGCAAAGCAAAGCAAGGAAAGGCAAGGCAAAAGGGCAAAGTAAGGCCAGGCAAGGCAAAACGGGAAAGTAAGGAAAGGCAACAGAAGGCAAGGCAACAGAAGGTAAGATAAAAAGGCAACGAAAGGGAAGGCAAGGCATGGCAAAAGGGCAAAGCAAGGCAAGGCAAGGCAAAAGGGCAAAGCAAACCAAGGCAAGGCAAGGGTAAAAGGGCAAAGGAAGGCAAGGAAAGGCAAAAGGGCAAAGTCAGGCAAGATAAGGCAAAAGGGTAAAGGAAGGCAAGGCAATTCAAGGCAAAAGGGCAAAGTAAGGAAAGGCAAGGCAAAAGGGCAAAGCAAGGAAAGGCAAGGAATAAGGGCAAAGCAAAGCAAGGCAAAGGAATGCAAAATGGCAAGGAAGCCAATTCAAGGCAAGGCAAAAGGGCAAAGCAAGCCAAGGCAAGGCAAGCTAAAATGGCAAAGCAAAGCAAGGAAGGGAAGGCAAAAGGGCAAAGTCAGGCAAGGTAAGGCAAAAGGGTAAAGGAAGGCAAGGCAAGTCAAGGCAAAAGGGCAAAGCAAGTCAAGGCAAGTCAAGGCAAAATGGCAAAGCAAGGTAAGAGAAGGCATGGCAAAAAAGCAAAGCAAGGCATGGCAATGCAAAAGGGCAGAGCAAGGCCGAGGGAAGGGAAAAGGGCAAGGCAAGGAAAGGCAAAAGGGTAAACCAAGGGAAGGCAAAAGGACAAAGCAAGGAAAGGCAAGGCAAAAGGGGAAAGCAATGCAAGGCAAGGGAAGGCAAAACGGCAAAGGAAGCCAATTCAAGGCAAGGTAAAAGGGCAAAGCAAGCCAAGGCAAGGCAAGCCAAAAGGGCAAAGCAAAGCAAGGAAAGGCAAGGCAAAAGGGCAAAGTAAGGCCAGGCAAGGCAAAACGGGAAAGTAAGGAAAGGCAACAGAAGGCAAGGCAACAGAAGGCAAGATAAAAGGGCAACGAAAGGGAAGGCAAGGCATGGCAAAAGGGCAAAGCAAGGCAAGGCAAGGCAAAAGGGCAAAGCAAGGTAAGAGAAGGTATGGCAAAACAGCAAAGCAAGGCATGGCAATGCAAAAGGGCAAAGCAAGGCCGAGGGAAGGGAAAAGGGCAATGCAAGGCAAGGCAAGGAAAGGCAAAAGGGTAAACCAAGGGAAGGCAAAAGGACAAAGCAAGGAAAGGCAAGGCAAAAGGGCAAAGCAAACCAAGGCAAGGCAAGGTAAAAGGGCAAAGGAAGGCAAGGAAAGGCAAAAGGGCAAAGTCAGGCAAGATAAGGCAAAAGGGCAAAGCAAGTCAAGGCAAGTCAAGGCAAAATGGCAAAGCAAGGTAAGAGAAGGCATGGCAAAAAAGCAAAGCAAGGCATGGCAATGCAAAAGGGCAGAGCAAGGCCGAGGGAAGGGAAAAGGGCAATGCAAGGCAAGGCAAGGAAAGGCAAAAGGGTAAACCAAGGGAAGGCAAAAGGACAAAGCAAGGAAAGGCAAGGCAAAACGGGAAAGTAAGGAAAGGCAACAGAAGGCAAGGCAACGGAAGGCAAGATAAAAGGGCAACGAAAGGGAAGGCAAGGCATGGCAAAAGGGCAAAGCAAGGCAAGGCAAGGCAAAAGGTCAAACTAAGCCAAGGCAAGGAGAGGCAAAAGGGCAAAGCAAGGCAAGGAAAGGCAAGGCAAAATGGTAAAGTCAGGCAAGGCAAGGCAAAAGGGTAGGGAAAGGCAAGGCAAGTCATGGCAAAAGGGCAAAGCAAAGCAAAGCAAGGGAACACAAAAGGGGAAAGGAAGCCAATTCAAGGCAAGGTAAAAGGGCAAAGCAAGCCAAGGCACTGCAAGCCGAAAGGGCAAAGAAAAGCAAGGGAAGGGAAGGCAAAAGGGCAAAGTAAGGCAAGGCAAGGCAAAACGGGAAAGTAAGGAAAGGCAACAGAAGGCAAGGCAACAGAAGGCAAGATAAAAGGGCAACGAAAGGGAAGGCAAGGCATGGCAAAAGGGCAAAGCAAGGCAAGGAAAGGCAAGGCAAAAGGGCAAAGCAAGGCAAGTCAAGACAAAAGGGCAAAGCAAGGTAAGCCAAGGCAAGGCAAAATGGTAAAGTCAGGCAAGGCAAAAGGGCAAAAGGATAGGGGAAGGCAAGGCAAGGCAAGGCAATAGGGCAAAGCAAAGCAAGGCAAGGGAAGACAAAAGGGGAAAGGAAGCCAATTCAAAGCAAGCCAAGGCACTGCAAGCCGAAAGGGCAAAGCAAAGCAAGGGAAGGGAAGGCAAAAGGGCAAAGTAAGGCAAGGCAAGGCAATAGGGCAAAGTAAGGAAAGGCAAGGCAAAAGGGCAAAGCAAAGCAAGTCAAGGCAAGGCAAAACGGCAAAGGAAGCCAATTCAAAGGCAAGGTAAAAGGGCAAAGCAAACCAAGGCAAGGCAAGGTAAAAGGGCAAAGCAATGCAAGGCAAGGCAAAAGTGAAAAGGTTGGCAAGGCAAGTCAAGGCAAAATGGCAAAGCAAGGCAAGGAAAGGCCAAGGCAAAAGCGGAAAACAAGGCAAGGCAAGGCAAAAGGCCAAAGCAAGGTAAGAGAAGGGATGGCAAAACAGCAAAGCAAGGCATGGCAATGCAAAAGGGCAAAGCAAGGCCGAGGGAAGGGAAAATGGCAATGCAAGGCAAGGCAAGGAAAGGCAAAAGGGTAAACCAAGGGAAGGCAAAAGGACAAAGCAAGGAAAGGCAAGGCAAAAGGGGAAAGCAATGCAAGGCAAGGGAAGGCAAAACGGCAAAGGAAGCCAATTCAAGGCAAGGTAAAAGGGCAAAGCAAGCCAAGGCAAGGCAAGCCAAAAGGGCAAAGCAAAGCAAGGAAAGGCAAGGCAAAAGGGCAAAGTAAGGCCAGGCAAGGCAAAACGGGAAAGTAAGGAAAGGCAACAGAAGGCAAGGCAACAGAAGGTAAGATAAAAAGGCAACGAAAGGGAAGGCAAGGCATGGCAAAAGGGCAAAGCAAGGCAAGGCAAGGCAAAAGGGCAAAGCAAACCAAGGCAAGGCAAGGTAAAAGGGCAAAGGAAGGCAAGGAAAGGCAAAAGGGCAAAGTCAGGCAAGATAAGGCAAAAGGGTAAAGGAAGGCAAGGCAATTCAAGGCAAAAGGGCAAAGTAAGGAAAGGCAAGGCAAAAGGGCAAAGCAAGGAAAGGCAAGGAATAAGGGCAAAGCAAAGCAAGGCAAAGGAATGCAAAATGGCAAGGAAGCCAATTCAAGGCAAGGCAAAAGGGCAAAGCAAGCCAAGGCAAGGCAAGCTAAAATGGCAAAGCAAAGCAAGGAAGGGAAGGCAAAAGGGCAAAGTCAGGCAAGGTAAGGCAAAAGGGTAAAGGAAGGCAAGGCAAGTCAAGGCAAAAGGGCAAAGCAAGTCAAGGCAAGTCAAGGCAAAATGGCAAAGCAAGGTAAGAGAAGGCATGGCAAAAAAGCAAAGCAAGGCATGGCAATGCAAAAGGGCAGAGCAAGGCCGAGGGAAGGGAAAAGGGCAAGGCAAGGAAAGGCAAAAGGGTAAACCAAGGGAAGGCAAAAGGACAAAGCAAGGAAAGGCAAGGCAAAAGGGGAAAGCAATGCAAGGCAAGGCAAGGTAAAACGGCAAAGGAAGCCAATTCAAGGCAAGGTAAAAGGGCAAAGCAAGCCAAGGCAAGGCAAGCCAAAAGGGCAAAGCAAAGCAAGGAAAGGCAAGGCAAAAGGGCAAAGTAAGGCCAGGCAAGGCAAAACGGGAAAGTAAGGAAAGGCAACAGAAGGCAAGGCAACAGAAGGCAAGATAAAAGGGCAACGAAAGGGAAGGCAAGGCATGGCAAAAGGGCAAAGCAAGGCAAGGCAAGGCAAAAGGGCAAAGCAAGGTAAGAGAAGGTATGGCAAAACAGCAAAGCAAGGCATGGCAATGCAAAAGGGCAAAGCAAGGCCGAGGGAAGGGAAAAGGGCAATGCAAGGCAAGGCAAGGAAAGGCAAAAGGGTAAACCAAGGGAAGGCAAAAGGACAAAGCAAGGAAAGGCAAGGCAAAAGGGCAAAGCAAACCAAGGCAAGGCAAGGTAAAAGGGCAAAGGAAGGCAAGGAAAGGCAAAAGGGCAAAGTCAGGCAAGATAAGGCAAAAGGGCAAAGCAAGTCAAGGCAAGTCAAGGCAAAATGGCAAAGCAAGGTAAGAGAAGGCATGGCAAAAAAGCAAAGCAAGGCATGGCAATGCAAAAGGGCAGAGCAAGGCCGAGGGAAGGGAAAAGGGCAATGCAAGGCAAGGCAAGGAAAGGCAAAAGGGTAAACCAAGGGAAGGCAAAAGGACAAAGCAAGGAAAGGCAAGGCAAAACGGGAAAGTAAGGAAAGGCAACAGAAGGCAAGGCAACGGAAGGCAAGATAAAAGGGCAACGAAAGGGAAGGCAAGGCATGGCAAAAGGGCAAAGCAAGGCAAGGCAAGGCAAAAGGTCAAACTAAGCCAAGGCAAGGAGAGGCAAAAGGGCAAAGCAAGGCAAGGAAAGGCAAGGCAAAATGGTAAAGTCAGGCAAGGCACGGCAAAAGGGTAGGGAAAGGCAAGGCAAGTCATGGCAAAAGGGCAAAGCAAAGCAAAGCAAGGGAACACAAAAGGGGAAAGGAAGCCAATTCAAGGCAAGGTAAAAGGGCAAAGCAAGCCAAGGCACTGCAAGCCGAAAGGGCAGAGAAAAGCAAGGGAAGGGAAGGCAAAAGGGCAAAGTAAGGCAAGGCAAGGCAAAACGGGAAAGTAAGGAAAGGCAACAGAAGGCAAGGCAACAGAAGGCAAGATAAAAGGGCAACGAAAGGGAAGGCAAGGCATGGCAAAAGGGCAAAGCAAGGCAAGGAAAGGCAAGGCAAAAGGGCAAAGCAAGGCAAGTCAAGACAAAAGGGCAAAGCAAGGTAAGGCAAGGCAAGGCAAAATGGTAAAGTCAGGCAAGGCAAAAGGGCAAAAGGATAGGGGAAGGCAAGGCAAGGCAAGGCAATAGGGCAAAGCAAAGCAAGGCAAGGGAAGACAAAAGGGGAAAGGAAGCCAATTCAAAGCAAGCCAAGGCACTGCAAGCCGAAAGGGCAAAGCAAAGCAAGGGAAGGGAAGGCAAAAGGGCAAAGTAAGGCAAGGCAAGGCAATAGGGCAAAGTAAGGAAAGGCAAGGCAAAAGGGCAAAGCAAAGCAAGTCAAGGCAAGGCAAAACGGCAAAGGAAGCCAATTCAAAGGCAAGGTAAAAGGGCAAAGCAAACCAAGGCAAGGCAAGGTAAAAGGGCAAAGCAATGCAAGGCAAGGCAAAAGTGAAAAGGTTGGCAAGGCAAGTCAAGGCAAAATGGCAAAGCAAGGCAAGGAAAGGCCAAGGCAAAAGCGGAAAACAAGGCAAGGCAAGGCAAAAGGCCAAAGCAAGGTAAGAGAAGGGATGGCAAAACAGCAAAGCAAGGCATGGCAATGCAAAAGGGCAAAGCAAGGCCGAGGGAAGGGAAAATGGCAATGCAAGGCAAGGCAAGGAAAGGCAAAAGGGTAAACCAAGGGAAGGCAAAAGGACAAAGCAAGGAAAGGCAAGGCAAAAGGGGAAAGCAATGCAAGGCAAGGGAAGGCAAAACGGCAAAGGAAGCCAATTCAAGGCAAGGTAAAAGGGCAAAGCAAGCCAAGGCAAGGCAAGCCAAAAGGGCAAAGCAAAGCAAGGAAAGGCAAGGCAAAAGGGCAAAGTAAGGCCAGGCAAGGCAAAACGGGAAAGTAAGGAAAGGCAACAGAAGGCAAGGCAACAGAAGGTAAGATAAAAAGGCAACGAAAGGGAAGGCAAGGCATGGCAAAAGGGCAAAGCAAGGCAAGGCAAGGCAAAAGGGCAAAGCAAACCAAGGCAAGGCAAGGGTAAAAGGGCAAAGGAAGGCAAGGAAAGGCAAAAGGGCAAAGTCAGGCAAGATAAGGCAAAAGGGTAAAGGAAGGCAAGGCAATTCAAGGCAAAAGGGCAAAGTAAGGAAAGGCAAGGCAAAAGGGCAAAGCAAGGAAAGGCAAGGAATAAGGGCAAAGCAAAGCAAGGCAAAGGAATGCAAAATGGCAAGGAAGCCAATTCAAGGCAAGGCAAAAGGGCAAAGCAAGCCAAGGCAAGGCAAGCTAAAATGGCAAAGCAAAGCAAGGAAGGGAAGGCAAAAGGGCAAAGTCAGGCAAGGTAAGGCAAAAGGGTAAAGGAAGGCAAGGCAAGTCAAGGCAAAAGGGCAAAGCAAGTCAAGGCAAGTCAAGGCAAAATGGCAAAGCAAGGTAAGAGAAGGCATGGCAAAAAAGCAAAGCAAGGCATGGCAATGCAAAAGGGCAGAGCAAGGCCGAGGGAAGGGAAAAGGGCAAGGCAAGGAAAGGCAAAAGGGTAAACTAAGGGAAGGCAAAAGGACAAAGCAAGGAAAGGCAAGGCAAAAGGGGAAAGCAATGCAAGGCAAGGGAAGGCAAAACGGCAAAGGAAGCCAATTCAAGGCAAGGTAAAAGGGCAAAGCAAGCCAAGGCAAGGCAAGCCAAAAGGGCAAAGCAAAGCAAGGAAAGGCAAGGCAAAAGGGCAAAGTAAGGCCAGGCAAGGCAAAACGGGAAAGTAAGGAAAGGCAACAGAAGGCAAGGCAACAGAAGGCAAGATAAAAGGGCAACGAAAGGGAAGGCAAGGCATGGCAAAAGGGCAAAGCAAGGCAAGGCAAGGCAAAAGGGCAAAGCAAGGTAAGAGAAGGTATGGCAAAACAGCAAAGCAAGGCATGGCAATGCAAAAGGGCAAAGCAAGGCCGAGGGAAGGGAAAAGGGCAATGCAAGGCAAGGCAAGGAAAGGCAAAAGGGTAAACCAAGGGAAGGCAAAAGGACAAAGCAAGGAAAGGCAAGGCAAAAGGGCAAAGCAAACCAAGGCAAGGCAAGGTAAAAGGGCAAAGGAAGGCAAGGAAAGGCAAAAGGGCAAAGTCAGGCAAGATAAGGCAAAAGGGTAAAGGAAGGCAAGGCAATTCAAGGCAAAAGGGCAAAGTAAGGAAAGGCAAGGCAAAAGGGCAAAGCAAGGAAAGGCAAGGAATAAGGGCAAAGCAAAGCAAGGCAAGGGAATGCAAAATGGCAAGGAAGCCAATTCAAGGCAAGGTAAAAGGGCAAAGCAAGCCAAGGCAAGGCAAGCTAAAATGGCAAAGCAAAGCAAGGAAGGGAAGGCAAAAGGGCAAAGTAAGGGAATTCAAGGCAAGGAAAAAGGGCATAGTAAGGCAAGGCAAAAGTGAAAAGCTTGGCAAGGCAAGTCAAGGCAAAATGGCAAAGCAAGGCAAGGCAAGGCAAAAGCGGAAAGCAAGGCAAGGCAAGGCAAGGAAAAAGGGCAAAGCAAGTCAAGGAAAGGCAAGGCAAAAGGGCAAAGCAAGGCAAGTCAAGGCAAAAGGGCAAAGCAAGTTAATGCAAGGCAAGGCAAAATGGCAAAGTCAGGCAAGGTAAGGCAAAAGGGTAAAGGAAGGCAAGGCAAGTCAAGGCAAAAGGGCAAAGCAAGTCAAGGTAAGTCAAGGCAAAATGGCAAAGCAAGGTAAGAGAAGGCATGGCAAAAAAGCAAAGCAAGGCATGGCAATGCAAAAGGGCAGAGCAAGGCCGAGGGAAGGGAAAAGGGCAATGCAAGGCAAGGCAAGGAAAGGCAAAAGGGTAAACCAAGGGAAGGCAAAAGGACAAAGCAAGGAAAGGCAAGGCAAAACGGGAAAGTAAGGAAAGGCAACAGAAGGCAAGGAAACAGAAGGCAAGATAAAAGGGCAACGAAAGGGAAGGCAAGGCATGGCAAAAGGGCAAAGCAAGGCAAGGCAAGGCAAAAGGTCAAACTAAGCCAAGGCAAGGAGAGGCAAAAGGGCAAAGCAAGGCAAGGAAAGGCAAGGCAAAATGGTAAAGTCAGGCAAGGCAAGGCAAAAGGGTAGGGAAAGGCAAGGCAAGTCATGGCAAAAGGGCAAAGCAAAGCAAAGCAAGGGAACACAAAAGGGGAAAGGAAGCCAATTCAAGGCAAGGTAAAAGGGCAAAGCAAGCCAAGGCACTGCAAGCCGAAAGGGCAAAGAAAAGCAAGGGAAGGGAAGGCAAAAGGGCAAAGTAAGGCAAGGCAAGGCAAAACGGGAAAGTAAGGAAAGGCAACAGAAGGCAAGGCAACAGAAGGCAAGATAAAAGGGCAACGAAAGGGAAGGCAAGGCATGGCAAAAGGGCAAAGCAAGGCAAGGAAAGGCAAGGCAAAAGGGCAAAGCAAGGCAAGTCAAGACAAAAGGGCAAAGCAAGGTAAGGCAAGGCAAGGCAAAATGGTAAAGTCAGGCAAGGCAAAAGGGCAAAAGGATAGGGGAAGGCAAGGCAAGGCAAGGCAATAGGGCAAAGCAAAGCAAGGCAAGGGAAGACAAAAGGGGAAAGGAAGCCAATTCAAAGCAAGCCAAGGCACTGCAAGCCGAAAGGGCAAAGCAAAGCAAGGGAAGGGAAGGCAAAAGGGCAAAGTAAGGCAAGGCAAGGCAATAGGGCAAAGTAAGGAAAGGCAAGGCAAAAGGGCAAAGCAAAGCAAGTCAAGGCAAGGCAAAACGGCAAAGGAAGCCAATTCAAAGGCAAGGTAAAAGGGCAAAGCAAACCAAGGCAAGGCAAGGTAAAAGGGCAAAGCAATGCAAGGCAAGGCAAAAGTGAAAAGGTTGGCAAGGCAAGTCAAGGCAAAATGGCAAAGCGAGGCAAGGAAAGGCCAAGGCAAAAGCGGAAAACAAGGCAAGGCAAGGCAAAAGGCCAAAGCAAGGTAAGAGAAGGGATGGCAAAACAGCAAAGCAAGGCATGGCAATGCAAAAGGGCAAAGCAAGGCCGAGGGAAGGGAAAATGGCAATGCAAGGCAAGGCAAGGAAAGGCAAAAGGGTAAACCAAGGGAAGGCAAAAGGACAAAGCAAGGAAAGGCAAGGCAAAAGGGGAAAGCAATGCAAGGCAAGGGAAGGCAAAACGGCAAAGGAAGCCAATTCAAGGCAAGGTAAAAGGGCAAAGCAAGCCAAGGCAAGGCAAGCCAAAAGGGCAAAGCAAAGCAAGGAAAGGCAAGGCAAAAGGGCAAAGTAAGGCCAGGCAAGGCAAAACGGGAAAGTAAGGAAAGGCAACAGAAGGCAAGGCAACAGAAGGTAAGATAAAAAGGCAACGAAAGGGAAGGCAAGGCATGGCAAAAGGGCAAAGCAAGGCAAGGCAAGGCAAAAGGGCAAAGCAAACCAAGGCAAGGCAAGGGTAAAAGGGCAAAGGAAGGCAAGGAAAGGCAAAAGGGCAAAGTCAGGCAAGATAAGGGAAAAGGGTAAAGGAAGGCAAGGCAATTCAAGGCAAAAGGGCAAAGTAAGGAAAGGCAAGGCAAAAGGGCAAAGCAAGGAAAGGCAAGGAATAAGGGCAAAGCAAAGCAAGGCAAAGGAATGCAAAATGGCAAGGAAGCCAATTCAAGGCAAGGCAAAAGGGCAAAGCAAGCCAAGGCAAGGCAAGCTAAAATGGCAAAGCAAAGCAAGGAAGGGAAGGCAAAAGGGCAAAGTCAGGCAAGGTAAGGCAAAAGGGTAAAGGAAGGCAAGGCAAGTCAAGGCAAAAGGGCAAAGCAAGTCAAGGCAAGTCAAGGCAAAATGGCAAAGCAAGGTAAGAGAAGGCATGGCAAAAAAGCAAAGCAAGGCATGGCAATGCAAAAGGGCAGAGCAAGGCCGAGGGAAGGGAAAAGGGCAAGGCAAGGAAAGGCAAAAGGGTAAACCAAGGGAAGGCAAAAGGACAAAGCAAGGAAAGGCAAGGCAAAAGGGGAAAGCAATGCAAGGCAAGGGAAGGCAAAACGGCAAAGGAAGCCAATTCAAGGCAAGGTAAAAGGGCAAAGCAAGCCAAGGCAAGGCAAGCCAAAAGGGCAAAGCAAAGCAAGGAAAGGCAAGGCAAAAGGGCAAAGTAAGGCCAGGCAAGGCAAAACGGGAAAGTAAGGAAAGGCAACAGAAGGCAAGGCAACAGAAGGCAAGATAAAAGGGCAACGAAAGGGAAGGCAAGGCATGGCAAAAGGGCAAAGCAAGGCAAGGCAAGGCAAAAGGGCAAAGCAAGGTAAGAGAAGGTATGGCAAAACAGCAAAGCAAGGCATGGCAATGCAAAAGGGCAAAGCAAGGCCGAGGGAAGGGAAAAGGGCAATGCAAGGCAAGGCAAGGAAAGGCAAAAGGGTAAACCAAGGGAAGGCAAAAGGACAAAGCAAGGAAAGGCAAGGCAAAAGGGCAAAGCAAACCAAGGCAAGGCAAGGTAAAAGGGCAAAGGAAGGCAAGGAAAGGCAAAAGGGCAAAGTCAGGCAAGATAAGGCAAAAGGGTAAAGGAAGGCAAGGCAATTCAAGGCAAAAGGGCAAAGTAAGGAAAGGCAAGGCAAAAGGGCAAAGCAAGGAAAGGCAAGGAATAAGGGCAAAGCAAAGCAAGGCAAGGGAATGCAAAATGGCAAGGAAGCCAATTCAAGGCAAGGTAAAAGGGCAAAGCAAGCCAAGGCAAGGCAAGCTAAAATGGCAAAGCAAAGCAAGGAAGGGAAGGCAAAAGGGCAAAGTAAGGGAATTCAAGGCAAGGAAAAAGGGCATAGTAAGGCAAGGCAAAAGTGAAAAGCTTGGCAAGGCAAGTCAAGGCAAAATGGCAAAGCAAGGCAAGGCAAGGCAAAAGCGGAAAGCAAGGCAAGGCAAGGCAAGGAAAAAGGGCAAAGCAAGTCAAGGAAAGGCAAGGCAAAAGGGCAAAGCAAGGCAAGTCAAGGCAAAAGGGCAAAGCAAGTTAATGCAAGGCAAGGCAAAATGGCAAAGTCAGGCAAGGTAAGAAAAAAGGGTAAAGGAAGGCAAGGGAAGTCAAGGCAAAAGGGCAAAGCAAGTCAAGGTAAGTCAAGGCAAAATGGCAAAGCAAGGTAAGAGAAGGCATGGCAAAAAAGCAAAGCAAGGCATGGCAATGCAAAAGGGCAGAGCAAGGCCGAGGGAAGGGAAAAGGGCAATGCAAGGCAAGGCAAGGAAAGGCAAAAGGGTAAACCAAGGGAAGGCAAAAGGACAAAGCAAGGAAAGGCAAGGCAAAACGGGAAAGTAAGGAAAGGCAACAGAAGGCAAGGCAACAGAAGGCAAGATAAAAGGGCAACGAAAGGGAAGGCAAGGCATGGCAAAAGGGCAAAGCAAGGCAAGGCAAGGCAAAAGGTCAAACTAAGCCAAGGCAAGGAGAGGCAAAAGGGCAAAGCAAGGCAAGGAAAGGCAAGGCAAAATGGTAAAGTCAGGCAAGGCAAGGCAAAAGGGTAGGGAAAGGCAAGGCAAGTCATGGCAAAAGGGCAAAGCAAAGCAAAGCAAGGGAACACAAAAGGGGAAAGGAAGCCAATTCAAGGCAAGGTAAAAGGGCAAAGCAAGCCAAGGCACTGCAAGCCGAAAGGGCAAAGAAAAGCAAGGGAAGGGAAGGCAAAAGGGCAAAGTAAGGCAAGGCAAGGCAAAACGGGAAAGTAAGGAAAGGCAACAGAAGGCAAGGCAACAGAAGGCAAGATAAAAGGGCAACGAAAGGGAAGGCAAGGCATGGCAAAAGGGCAAAGCAAGGCAAGGAAAGGCAAGGCAAAAGGGCAAAGCAAGGCAAGTCAAGACAAAAGGGCAAAGCAAGGTAAGGCAAGGCAAGGCAAAATGGTAAAGTCAGGCAAGGCAAAAGGGCAAAAGGATAGGGGAAGGCAAGGCAAGGCAAGGCAATAGGGCAAAGCAAAGCAAGGCAAGGGAAGACAAAAGGGGAAAGGAAGCCAATTCAAAGCAAGCCAAGGCACTGCAAGCCGAAAGGGCAAAGCAAAGCAAGGGAAGGGAAGGCAAAAGGGCAAAGTAAGGCAAGGCAAGGCAATAGGGCAAAGTAAGGAAAGGCAAGGCAAAAGGGCAAAGCAAAGCAAGTCAAGGCAAGGCAAAATGGCAAAGGAAGCCAATTCAAGGCAAGGTAAAAGGGCAAAGCAAACCAAGGCAAGGCAAGGTAAAAGGGCAAAGCAATGCAAGGCAAGGCAAAAGTGAAAAGGTTGGCAAGGCAAGTCAAGGCAAAATGGCAAAGCGAGGCAAGGAAAGGCCAAGGCAAAAGCGGAAAACAAGGCAAGGCAAGGCAAAAGGCCAAAGCAAGGTAAGAGAAGGGATGGCAAAACAGCAAAGCAAGGCATGGCAATGCAAAAGGGCAAAGCAAGGCCGAGGGAAGGGAAAATGGCAATGCAAGGCAAGGCAAGGAAAGGCAAAAGGGTAAACCAAGGGAAGGCAAAAGGACAAAGCAAGGAAAGGCAAGGCAAAAGGGGAAAGCAATGCAAGGCAAGGGAAGGCAAAACGGCAAAGGAAGCCAATTCAAGGCAAGGTAAAAGGGCAAAGCAAGCCAAGGCAAGGCAAGCCAAAAGGGCAAAGCAAAGCAAGGGAAGGGAAGGCAAAAGGGCAAAGTAAGGGAAGGCAAGGCAAAACGGGAAAGTAAGGAAAGGCAACAGAAGGCAAGGCAACAGAAGGTAAGATAAAAGGGCAACGAAATGGAAGGCAAGGCATGGCAAAAGGGCAAAGCAAGGCAAGGCAAGGCAAAAGGGCAAAGCAAACCAAGGCAAGGCAAGGTAAAAGGGCAAAGGAAGGCAAGGAAAGGCAAAAGGGCAAAGTCAGGCAAGATAAGGCAAAAGGGTAAAGGAAGGCAAGGCAATTCAAGGCAAAAGGGCAAAGTAAGGAAAGGCAAGGCAAAAGGGCAAAGCAAGGAAAGGCAAGGAATAAGGGCAAAGCAAAGCAAGGCAAAGTAATGCAAAATGGCAAGGAAGCCAATTCAAGGCAAGGCAAAAGGGCAAAGCAAGCCAAGGCAAGGCAAGCTAAAATGGCAAAGCAAAGCAAGGAAGGGAAGGCAAAAGGGCAAAGTCAGGCAAGGTAAGGCAAAAGGGTAAAGGAAGGCAAGGCAAGTCAAGGCAAAAGGGCAAAGCAAGTCAAGGCAAGTCAAGGCAAAATGGCAAAGCAAGGTAAGAGAAGGCATGGCAAAAAAGCAAAGCAAGGCATGGCAATGCAAAAGGGCAGAGCAAGGCCGAGGGAAGAGAAAAGGGCAAGGCAAGGAAAGGCAAAAGGGTAAACCAAGGGAAGGCAAAAGGACAAAGCAAGGAAAGGCAAGGCAAAAGGGGAAAGCAATGCAAGGCAAGGGAAGGCAAAACGGCAAAGGAAGCCAATTTAAGGCAAGGTAAAAGGGCAAAGCAAGCCAAGGCAAGGCAAGCCAAAAGGGCAAAGCAAAGCAAGGAAAGGCAAGGCAAAAGGGCAAAGTAAGGCCAGGCAAGGCAAAACGGGAAAGTAAGGAAAGGCAACAGAAGGCAAGGCAACAGAAGGCAAGATAAAAGGGCAACGAAAGGGAAGGCAAGGCATGGCAAAAGGGCAAAGCAAGGCAAGGCAAGGCAAAAGGGCAAAGCAAGGTAAGAGAAGGGATGGCAAAACAGCAAAGCAAGGCATGGCAATGCAAAAGGGCAAAGCAAGGCCGAGGGAAGGGAAAATGGCAATGCAAGGCAAGGCAAGGAAAGGCAAAAGGGTAAACCAAGGGAAGGCAAAAGGACAAAGCAAGGAAAGGCAAGGCAAAAGGGGAAAGCAATGCAAGGCAAGGGAAGGCAAAACGGCAAAGGAAGCCAATTCAAGGCAAGGTAAAAGGGCAAAGCAAGCCAAGGCAAGGCAAGCCAAAAGGGCAAAGCAAAGCAAGGAAAGGCAAGGCAAAAGGGCAAAGTAAGGCCAGGCAAGGCAAAACGGGAAAGTAAGGAAAGGCAACAGAAGGCAAGGCAACAGAAGGTAAGATAAAAGGGCAACGAAATGGAAGGCAAGGCATGGCAAAAGGGCAAAGCAAGGCAAAGCAAGGCAAAAGGGCAAAGCAAACCAAGGCAAGGCAAGGTAAAAGGGCAAAGGAAGGCAAGGAAAGGCAAAAGGGCAAAGTCAGGCAAGATAAGGCAAAAGGGTAAAGGAAGGCAAGGCAATTCAAGGCAAAAGGGCAAAGTAAGGAAAGGCAAGGCAAAAGGGCAAAGCAAGGAAAGGCAAGGAATAAGGGCAAAGCAAAGCAAGGCAAAGGAATGCAAAATGGCAAGGAAGCCAATTCAAGGCAAGGCAAAAGGGCAAAGCAAGCCAAGGCAAGGCAAGCTAAAATGGCAAAGCAAAGCAAGGAAGGGAAGGCAAAAGGGCAAAGTCAGGCAAGGTAAGGCAAAAGGGTAAAGGAAGGCAAGGCAAGTCAAGGCAAAAGGGCAAAGCAAGTCAAGGCAAGTCAAGGCAAAATGGCAAAGCAAGGTAAGAGAAGGCATGGCAAAAAAGCAAAGCAAGGCATGGCAATGCAAAAGGGCAAAGCAAGGCCGAGGGAAGGGAAAAGGGCAATGCAAGGCAAGGCAAGGAAAGGCAAAAGGGTAAACCAAGGGAAGGCAAAAGGACAAAGCAAGGAAAGGCAAGGCAAAAGGGCAAAGCAAACCAAGGCAAGGCAAGGTAAAAGGGCAAAGGAAGGCAAGGAAAGGCAAAAGGGCAAAGTCAGGCAAGATAAGGCAAAAGGGTAAAGGAAGGCAAGGCAATTCAAGGCAAAAGGGCAAAGTAAGGAAAGGCAAGGCAAAAGGGCAAAGCAAGGAAAGGCAAGGAATAAGGGCAAAGCAAAGCAAGGCAAGGGAATGCAAAATGGCAAGGAAGCCAATTCAAGGCAAGGTAAAAGGGCAAAGCAAGCCAAGGCAAGGCAAGCTAAAATGGCAAAGCAAAGCAAGGAAGGGAAGGCAAAAGGGCAAAGTAAGGGAATTCAAGGCAAGGAAAAAGGGCATAGTAAGGCAAGGCAAAAGTGAAAAGCTTGGCAAGGCAAGTCAAGGCAAAATGGCAAAGCAAGGCAAGGCAAGGCAAAAGCGGAAAGCAAGGCAAGTCAAGGCAAGGAAAAAGGGCAAAGCAAGTCAAGGAAAGGCAAGGCAAAAGGGCAAAGCAAGGCAAGTCAAGGCAAAAGGGCAAAGCAAGTTAATGCAAGGCAAGGCAAAATGGCAAAGTCAGGCAAGGTAAGGCAAAAGGGTAAAGGAAGGCAAGGCAAGTCAAGGCAAAAGGGCAAAGCAAGTCAAGGCAAGTCAAGGCAAAATGGCAAAGCAAGGTAAGAGAAGGCATGGCAAAAAAGCAAAGCAAGGCATGGCAATGCAAAAGGGCAGAGCAAGGCCGAGGGAAGGGAAAAGGGCAATGCAAGGCAAGGCAAGGAAAGGCAAAAGGGTAAACCAAGGGAAGGCAAAAGGACAAAGCAAGGAAAGGCAAGGCAAAACGGGAAAGTAAGGAAAGGCAACAGAAGGCAAGGCAACAGAAGGCAAGATAAAAGGGCAACGAAAGGGAAGGCAAGGCATGGCAAAAGGGCAAAGCAAGGCAAGGCAAGGCAAAAGGTCAAACTAAGCCAAGGCAAGGAGAGGCAAAAGGGCAAAGCAAGGCAAGGAAAGGCAAGGCAAAATGGTAAAGTCAGGCAAGGCAAGGCAAAAGGGTAGGGAAAGGCAAGGCAAGTCATGGCAAAAGGGCAAAGCAAAGCAAAGCAAGGGAACACAAAAGGGGAAAGGAAGCCAATTCAAGGCAAGGTAAAAGGGCAAAGCAAGCCAAGGCACTGCAAGACGAAAGGGCAAAGAAAAGCAAGGGAAGGGAAGGCAAAAGGGCAAAGTAAGGCAAGGCAAGGCAAAACGGGAAAGTAAGGAAAGGCAACAGAAGGCAAGGCAACAGAAGGCAAGATAAAAGGGCAACGAAAGGGAAGGCAAGGCATGGCAAAAGGGCAAAGCAAGGCAAGGAAAGGCAAGGCAAAAGGGCAAAGCAAGGCAAGTCAAGACAAAAGGGCAAAGCAAGGTAAGGCAAGGCAAGGCAAAATGGTAAAGTCAGGCAAGGCAAAAGGGCAAAAGGATAGGGGAAGGCAAGGCAAGGCAAGGCAATAGGGCAAAGCAAAGCAAGGCAAGGGAAGACAAAAGGGGAAAGGAAGCCAATTCAAAGCAAGCCAAGGCACTGCAAGCCGAAAGGGCAAAGCAAAGCAAGGGAAGGGAAGGCAAAAGGGCAAAGTAAGGCAAGGCAAAGCAATAGGGCAAAGTAAGGAAAGGCAAGGCAAAAGGGCAAAGCAAAGCAAGTCAAGGCAAGGCAAAACGGCAAAGGAAGCCAATTCAAGGCAAGGTAAAAGGGCAAAGCAAACCAAGGCAAGGCAAGGTAAAAGGGCAAAGCAATGCAAGGCAAGGCAAAAGTGAAAAGGTTGGCAAGGCAAGTCAAGGCAAAATGGCAAAGCAAGGCAAGGAAAGGCCAAGGCAAAAGCGGAAAACAAGGCAAGGCAAGGCAAAAGGCCAAAGCAAGGTAAGAGAAGGGATGGCAAAACAGCAAAGCAAGGCATGGCAATGCAAAAGGGCAAAGCAAGGCCGAGGGAAGGGAAAATGGCAATGCAAGGCAAGGCAAGGAAAGGCAAAAGGGTAAACCAAGGGAAGGCAAAAGGACAAAGCAAGGAAAGGCAAGGCAAAAGGGGAAAGCAATGCAAGGCAAGGGAAGGCAAAACGGCAAAGGAAGCCAATTCAAGGCAAGGTAAAAGGGCAAACCAAGCCAAGGCAAGGCAAGCCAAAAGGACAAAGCAAAGCAAGGAAAGGCAAGGCAAAAGGGCAAAGTAAGGCCAGGCAAGGCAAAACGGGAAAGTAAGGAAAGGCAACAGAAGGCAAGGCAACAGAAGGTAAGATAAAAGGGCAACGAAAGGGAAGGCAAGGCATGGCAAAAGGGCAAAGCAAGGCAAGGCAAGGCAAAAGGGCAAAGCAAACCAAGGCAAGGCAAGGTAAAAGGGCAAAGGAAGGCAAGGAAAGGCAAAAGGGCAAAGTCAGGCAAGATAAGGCAAAAGGGTAAAGGAAGGCAAGGCAATTCAAGGCAAAAGGGCAAAGTAAGGAAAGGCAAGGCAAAAGGGCAAAGCAAGGAAAGGCAAGGAATAAGGGCAAAGCAAAGCAAGGCAAAGGAATGCAAAATGGCAAGGAAGCCAATTCAAGGCAAGGCAAAAGGGCAAAGCAAGCCAAGGCAAGGCAAGCTAAAATGGCAAAGCAAAGCAAGGAAGGGAAGGCAAAAGGGCAAAGTCAGGCAAGGTAAGGCAAAAGGGTAAAGGAAGGCAAGGCAAGTCAAGGCAAAAGGGCAAAGCAAGTCAAGGCAAGTCAAGGCAAAATGGCAAAGCAAGGTAAGAGAAGGCATGGCAAAAAAGCAAAGCAAGGCATGGCAATGCAAAAGGGCAGAGCAAGGCCGAGGGAAGGGAAAAGGGCAAGGCAAGGAAAGGCAAAAGGGTAAACCAAGGGAAGGCAAAAGGACAAAGCAAGGAAAGGCAAGGCAAAAGGGGAAAGCAATGCAAGGCAAGGGAAGGCAAAACGGCAAAGGAAGCCAATTCAAGGCAAGGTAAAAGGGCAAAGCAAGCCAAGGCAAGGCAAGCCAAAAGGGCAAAGCAAAGCAAGGAAAGGCAAGGCAAAAGGGCAAAGTAAGGCCAGGCAAGGCAAAACGGGAAAGTAAGGAAAGGCAACAGAAGGCAAGGCAACAGAAGGCAAGATAAAAGGGCAACGAAAGGGAAGGCAAGGCATGGCAAAAGGGCAAAGCAAGGCAAGGCAAGGCAAAAGGGCAAAGCAAGGTAAGAGAAGGTATGGCAAAACAGCAAAGCAAGGCATGGCAATGCAAAAGGGCAAAGCAAGGCCGAGGGAAGGGAAAAGGGCAATGCAAGGCAAGGCAAGGAAAGGCAAAAGGGTAAACCAAGGGAAGGCAAAAGGACAAAGCAAGGAAAGGCAAGGCAAAAGGGCAAAGCAAACCAAGGCAAGGCAAGGTAAAAGGGCAAAGGAAGGCAAGGAAAGGCAAAAGGGCAAAGTCAGGCAAGATAAGGCAAAAGGGTAAAGGAAGGCAAGGCAATTCAAGGCAAAAGGGCAAAGTAAGGAAAGGCAAGGCAAAAGGGCAAAGCAAGGAAAGGCAAGGAATAAGGGTAAAGCAAAGCAAGGCAAGGGAATGCAAAATGGCAAGGAAGCCAATTCAAGGCAAGGTAAAAGGGCAAAGCAAGCCAAGGCAAGGCAAGCTAAAATGGCAAAGCAAAGCAAGGAAGGGAAGGCAAAAGGGCAAAGTAAGGGAATTCAAGGCAAGGAAAAAGGGCATAGTAAGGCAAGGCAAAAGTGAAAAGCTTGGCAAGGCAAGTCAAGGCAAAATGGCAAAGCAAGGCAAGGCAAGGCAAAAGCGGAAAGCAAGGCAAGGCAAGGCAAGGAAAAAGGGCAAAGCAAGTCAAGGAAAGGCAAGGCAAAAGGGCAAAGCAAGGCAAGTCAAGGCAAAAGGGCAAAGCAAGTTAATGCAAGGCAAGGCAAAATGGCAAAGTCAGGCAAGGTAAGGCAAAAGGGTAAAGGAAGGCAAGGCAAGTCAAGGCAAAAGGGCAAAGCAAGTCAAGGCAAGTCAAGGCAAAATGGCAAAGCAAGGTAAGAGAAGGCATGGCAAAAAAGCAAAGCAAGGCATGGCAATGCAAAAGGGCAGAGCAAGGCCGAGGGAAGGGAAAAGGGCAATGCAAGGCAAGGCAAGGAAAGGCAAAAGGGTAAACCAAGGGAAGGCAAAAGGACAAAGCAAGGAAAGGCAAGGCAAAACGGGAAAGTAAGGAAAGGCAACAGAAGGCAAGGAAACAGAAGGCAAGATAAAAGGGCAACGAAAGGGAAGGCAAGGCATGGCAAAAGGGCAAAGCAAGGCAAGGCAAGGCAAAAGGTCAAACTAAGCCAAGGCAAGGAGAGGCAAAAGGGCAAAGCAAGGCAAGGAAAGGCAAGGCAAAATGGTAAAGTCAGGCAAGGCAAGGCAAAAGGGTAGGGAAAGGCAAGGCAAGTCATGGCAAAAGGGCAAAGCAAAGCAAAGCAAGGGAACACAAAAGGGGAAAGGAAGCCAATTCAAGGCAAGGTAAAAGGGCAAAGCAAGCCAAGGCACTGCAAGACGAAAGGGCAAAGAAAAGCAAGGGAAGGGAAGGCAAAAGGGCAAAGTAAGGCAAGGCAAGGCAAAACGGGAAAGTAAGGAAAGGCAACAGAAGGCAAGGCAACAGAAGGCAAGATAAAAGGGCAACGAAAGGGAAGGCAAGGCATGGCAAAAGGGCAAAGCAAGGCAAGGAAAGGCAAGGCAAAAGGGCAAAGCAAGGCAAGTCAAGACAAAAGGGCAAAGCAAGGTAAGGCAAGGCAAGGCAAAATGGTAAAGTCAGGCAAGGCAAAAGGGCAAAAGGATAGGGGAAGGCAAGGCAAGGCAAGGCAATAGGGCAAAGCAAAGCAAGGCAAGGGAAGACAAAAGGGGAAAGGAAGCCAATTCAAAGCAAGCCAAGGCACTGCAAGCCGAAAGGGCAAAGCAAAGCAAGGGAAGGGAAGGCAAAAGGGTAAAGGAAGGCAAGGCAAGGCAATAGGGCAAAGTAAGGAAAGGCAAGGCAAAAGGGCAAAGCAAAGCAAGTCAAGGCAAGGCAAAATGGCAAAGGAAGCCAATTCAAGGCAAGGTAAAAGGGCAAAGCAAACCAAGGCAAGGCAAGGTAAAAGGGCAAAGCAATGCAAGGCAAGGCAAAAGTGAAAAGGTTGGCAAGGCAAGTCAAGGCAAAATGGCAAAGCGAGGCAAGGAAAGGCCAAGGCAAAAGCGGAAAACAAGGCAAGGCAAGGCAAAAGGCCAAAGCAAGGTAAGAGAAGGGATGGCAAAACAGCAAAGCAAGGCATGGCAATGCAAAAGGGCAAAGCAAGGCCGAGGGAAGGGAAAATGGCAATGCAAGGCAAGGCAAGGAAAGGCAAAAGGGTAAACCAAGGGAAGGCAAAAGGACAAAGCAAGGAAAGGCAAGGCAAAAGGGGAAAGCAATGCAAGGCAAGGGAAGGCAAAACGGCAAAGGAAGCCAATTCAAGGCAAGGTAAAAGGGCAAAGCAAGCCAAGGCAAGGCAAGCCAAAAGGGCAAAGCAAAGCAAGGGAAGGGAAGGCAAAAGGGCAAAGTAAGGGAAGGCAAGGCAAAACGGGAAAGTAAGGAAAGGCAACAGAAGGCAAGGCAACAGAAGGTAAGATAAAAGGGCAACGAAATGGAAGGCAAGGCATGGCAAAAGGGCAAAGCAAGGCAAGGCAAGGCAAAAGGGCAAAGCAAACCAAGGCAAGGCAAGGTAAAAGGGCAAAGGAAGGCAAGGAAAGGCAAAAGGGCAAAGTCAGGCAAGATAAGGCAAAAGGGTAAAGGAAGGCAAGGCAATTCAAGGCAAAAGGGCAAAGTAAGGAAAGGCAAGGCAAAAGGGCAAAGCAAGGAAAGGCAAGGAATAAGGGCAAAGCAAAGCAAGGCAAAGGAATGCAAAATGGCAAGGAAGCCAATTCAAGGCAAGGCAAAAGGGCAAAGCAAGCCAAGGCAAGGCAAGCTAAAATGGCAAAGCAAAGCAAGGAAGGGAAGGCAAAAGGGCAAAGTCAGGCAAGGTAAGGCAAAAGGGTAAAGGAAGGCAAGGCAAGTCAAGGCAAAAGGGCAAAGCAAGTCAAGGCAAGTCAAGGCAAAATGGCAAAGCAAGGTAAGAGAAGGCATGGCAAAAAAGCAAAGCAAGGCATGGCAATGCAAAAGGGCAGAGCAAGGCCGAGGGAAGGGAAAAGGGCAAGGCAAGGAAAGGCAAAAGGGTAAACCAAGGGAAGGCAAAAGGACAAAGCAAGGAAAGGCAAGGCAAAAGGGGAAAGCAATGCAAGGCAAGGGAAGGCAAAACGGCAAAGGAAGCCAATTCAAGGCAAGGTAAAAGGGCAAAGCAAGCCAAGGCAAGGCAAGCCAAAAGGGCAAAGCAAAGCAAGGGAAGGGAAGGCAAAAGGGCAAAGTAAGGCAAGGCAAGGCAAAACGGGAAAGTAAGGAAAGGCAACAGAAGGCAAGGCAACAGAAGGCAAGATAAAAGGGCAACGAAAGGGAAGGCAAGGCATGGCAAAAGGGCAAAGCAAGGCAAGGAAAGGCAAGGCAAAAGGGCAAAGCAAGGCAAGTCAAGACAAAAGGGCAAAGCAAGGTAAGGCAAGGCAAGGCAAAATGGTAAAGTCAGGCAAGGCAAAAGGGCAAAAGGATAGGGGAAGGCAAGGCAAGGCAAGGCAATAGGGCAAAGCAAAGCAAGGCAAGGGAAGACAAAAGGGGAAAGGAAGCCAATTCAAAGCAAGCCAAGGCACTGCAAGCCGAAAGGGCAAAGCAAAGCAAGGGAAGGGAAGGCAAAAGGGCAAAGTAAGGCAAGGCAAGGCAAAAGGGGAAAGCAATGCAAGGCAAGGGAAGGCAAAACGGCAAAGGAAGCCAATTCAAGGCAAGGTAAAAGGGCAAAGCAAGCCAAGGCAAGGCAAGCCAAAAGGGCAAAGCAAAGCAAGGGAAGGGAAGGCAAAAGGGCAAAGTAAGGCAAGGCAAGGCAAAACGGGAAAGTAAGGAAAGGCAACAGAAGGCAAGGCAACAGAAGGTAAGATAAAAGGGCAACGAAATGGAAGGCAAGGCATGGCAAAAGGGCAAAGCAAGGCAAGGCAAGGCAAAAGGGCAAAGCAAACCAAGGCAAGGCAAGGTAAAAGGGCAAAGGAAGGCAAGGAAAGGCAAAAGGGCAAAGTCAGGCAAGATAAGGCAAAAGGGTAAAGGAAGGCAAGGCAATTCAAGGCAAAAGGGCAAAGTAAGGAAAGGCAAGGCAAAAGGGCAAAGCAAGGAAAGGCAAGGAATAAGGGCAAAGCAAAGCAAGGCAAAGGAATGCAAAATGGCAAGGAAGCCAATTCAAGGCAAGGCAAAAGGGCAAAGCAAGCCAAGGCAAGGCAAGCTAAAATGGCAAAGCAAAGCAAGGAAGGGAAGGCAAAAGGGCAAAGTCAGGCAAGGTAAGGCAAAAGGGTAAAGGAAGACAAGGCAAGTCAAGGCAAAAGGGCAAAGCAAGTCAAGGCAAGTCAAGGCAAAATGGCAAAGCAAGGTAAGAGAAGGCATGGCAAAAAAGCAAAGAAAGGCATGGCAATGCAAAAGGGCAAAGCAAGGCCGAGGGAAGGGAAAAGGGCAATGCAAGGCAAGGCAAGGAAAGGCAAAAGGGTAAACCAAGGGAAGGCAAAAGGACAAAGCAAGGAAAGGCAAGGCAAAAGGGCAAAGCAAACCAAGGCAAGGCAAGGTAAAAGGGCAAAGGAAGGCAAGGAAAGGCAAAAGGGCAAAGTCAGGCAAGATAAGGCAAAAGGGTAAAGGAAGGCAAGGCAATTCAAGGCAAAAGGGCAAAGTAAGGAAAGGCAAGGCAAAAGGGCAAAGCAAGGAAAGGCAAGGAATAAGGGCAAAGCAAAGCAAGGCAAGGGAATGCAAAATGGCAAGGAAGCCAATTCAAGGCAAGGTAAAAGGGCAAAGCAAGCCAAGGCAAGGCAAGCTAAAATGGCAAAGCAAAGCAAGGAAGGGAAGGCAAAAGGGCAAAGTAAGGGAATTCAAGGCAAGGAAAAAGGGCATAGTAAGGCAAGGCAAAAGTGAAAAGCTTGGCAAGGCAAGTCAAGGCAAAATGGCAAAGCAAGGCAAGGCAAGGCAAAAGCGGAAAGCAAGGCAAGTCAAGGCAAGGAAAAAGGGCAAAGCAAGTCAAGGAAAGGCAAGGCAAAAGGGCAAAGCAAGGCAAGTCAAGGCAAAAGGGCAAAGCAAGTTAATGCAAGGCAAGGCAAAATGGCAAAGTCAGGCAAGGTAAGGCAAAAGGGTAAACCAAGGGAAGGCAAAAGGACAAAGCAAGGAAAGGCAAGGCAAAAGGGCAAAGCAAACCAAGGCAAGGCAAGGTAAAAGGGCAAAGGAAGGCAAGGAAAGGCAAAAGGGCAAAGTCAGGCAAGATAAGGCAAAAGGGTAAAGGAAGGCAAGGCAAGGCAAAAGGGCAAAGCAAGGTAAGAGAAGGTATGGCAAAACAGCAAAGCAAGGCATGGCAATGCAAAAGGGCAAAGCAAGGCCGAGGGAAGGGAAAAGGGCAATGCAAGGCAAGGCAAGGAAAGGCAAAAGGGTAAACCAAGGGAAGGCAAAAGGACAAAGCAAGGAAAGGCAAGGCAAAAGGGCAAAGCAAACCAAGGCAAGGCAAGGTAAAAGGGCAAAGGAAGGCAAGGAAAGGCAAAAGGGCAAAGTCAGGCAAGATAAGGCAAAAGGGTAAAGGAAGGCAAGGCAATTCAAGGCAAAAGGGCAAAGTAAGGAAAGGCAAGGCAAAAGGGCAAAGCAAGGAAAGGCAAGGAATAAGGGCAAAGCAAAGCAAGGCAAGGGAATGCAAAATGGCAAGGAAGCCAATTCAAGGCAAGGTAAAAGGGCAAAGCAAGCCAAGGCAAGGCAAGCTAAAATGGCAAAGCAAAGCAAGGAAGGGAAGGCAAAAGGGCAAAGTAAGGGAATTCAAGGCAAGGAAAAAGGGCATAGTAAGGCAAGGCAAAAGTGAAAAGCTTGGCAAGGCAAGTCAAGGCAAAATGGCAAAGCAAGGCAAGGCAAGGCAAAAGCGGAAAGCAAGGCAAGGCAAGGCAAGGAAAAAGGGCAAAGCAAGTCAAGGAAAGGCAAGGCAAAAGGGCAAAGCAAGGCAAGTCAAGGCAAAAGGGCAAAGCAAGTTAATGCAAGGCAAGGCAAAATGGCAAAGTCAGGCAAGGTAAGGCAAAAGGGTAAAGGAAGGCAAGGCAAGTCAAGGCAAAAGGGCAAAGCAAGTCAAGGCAAGTCAAGGCAAAATGGCAAAGCAAGGTAAGAGAAGGCATGGCAAAAAAGCAAAGCAAGGCATGGCAATGCAAAAGGGCAGAGCAAGGCCGAGGGAAGGGAAAAGGGCAATGCAAGGCAAGGCAAGGAAAGGCAAAAGGGTAAACCAAGGGAAGGCAAAAGGACAAAGCAAGGAAAGGCAAGGCAAAACGGGAAAGTAAGGAAAGGCAACAGAAGGCAAGGAAACAGAAGGCAAGATAAAAGGGCAACGAAAGGGAAGGCAAGGCATGGCAAAAGGGCAAAGCAAGGCAAGGCAAGGCAAAAGGTCAAACTAAGCCAAGGCAAGGAGAGGCAAAAGGGCAAAGCAAGGCAAGGAAAGGCAAGGCAAAATGGTAAAGTCAGGCAAGGCAAGGCAAAAGGGTAGGGAAAGGCAAGGCAAGTCATGGCAAAAGGGCAAAGCAAAGCAAAGCAAGGGAACACAAAAGGGGAAAGGAAGCCAATTCAAGGCAAGGTAAAAGGGCAAAGCAAGCCAAGGCACTGCAAGACGAAAGGGCAAAGAAAAGCAAGGGAAGGGAAGGCAAAAGGGCAAAGTAAGGCAAGGCAAGGCAAAACGGGAAAGTAAGGAAAGGCAACAGAAGGCAAGGCAACAGAAGGCAAGATAAAAGGGCAACGAAAGGGAAGGCAAGGCATGGCAAAAGGGCAAAGCAAGGCAAGGAAAGGCAAGGCAAAAGGGCAAAGCAAGGCAAGTCAAGACAAAAGGGCAAAGCAAGGTAAGGCAAGGCAAGGCAAAATGGTAAAGTCAGGCAAGGCAAAAGGGCAAAAGGATAGGGGAAGGCAAGGCAAGGCAAGGCAATAGGGCAAAGCAAAGCAAGGCAAGGGAAGACAAAAGGGGAAAGGAAGCCAATTCAAAGCAAGCCAAGGCACTGCAAGCCGAAAGGGCAAAGCAAAGCAAGGGAAGGGAAGGCAAAAGGGCAAAGTAAGGCAAGGCAAGGCAAAAGGGGAAAGCAATGCAAGGCAAGGGAAGGCAAAACGGCAAAGGAAGCCAATTCAAGGCAAGGTAAAAGGGCAAAGCAAGCCAAGGCAAGGCAAGCCAAAAGGGCAAAGCAAAGCAAGGGAAGGGAAGGCAAAAGGGCAAAGTAAGGCAAGGCAAGGCAAAACGGGAAAGTAAGGAAAGGCAACAGAAGGCAAGGCAACAGAAGGTAAGATAAAAGGGCAACGAAATGGAAGGCAAGGCATGGCAAAAGGGCAAAGCAAGGCAAGGCAAGGCAAAAGGGCAAAGCAAACCAAGGCAAGGCAAGGTAAAAGGGCAAAGGAAGGCAAGGAAAGGCAAAAGGGCAAAGTCAGGCAAGATAAGGCAAAAGGGTAAAGGAAGGCAAGGCAATTCAAGGCAAAAGGGCAAAGTAAGGAAAGGCAAGGCAAAAGGGCAAAGCAAGGAAAGGCAAGGAATAAGGGCAAAGCAAAGCAAGGCAAAGGAATGCAAAATGGCAAGGAAGCCAATTCAAGGCAAGGCAAAAGGGCAAAGCAAGCCAAGGCAAGGCAAGCTAAAATGGCAAAGCAAAGCAAGGAAGGGAAGGCAAAAGGGCAAAGTCAGGCAAGGTAAGGCAAAAGGGTAAAGGAAGACAAGGCAAGTCAAGGCAAAAGGGCAAAGCAAGTCAAGGCAAGTCAAGGCAAAATGGCAAAGCAAGGTAAGAGAAGGCATGGCAAAAAAGCAAAGAAAGGCATGGCAATGCAAAAGGGCAAAGCAAGGCCGAGGGAAGGGAAAAGGGCAATGCAAGGCAAGGCAAGGAAAGGCAAAAGGGTAAACCAAGGGAAGGCAAAAGGACAAAGCAAGGAAAGGCAAGGCAAAAGGGCAAAGCAAACCAAGGCAAGGCAAGGTAAAAGGGCAAAGGAAGGCAAGGAAAGGCAAAAGGGCAAAGTCAGGCAAGATAAGGCAAAAGGGTAAAGGAAGGCAAGGCAATTCAAGGCAAAAGGGCAAAGTAAGGAAAGGCAAGGCAAAAGGGCAAAGCAAGGAAAGGCAAGGAATAAGGGCAAAGCAAAGCAAGGCAAGGGAATGCAAAATGGCAAGGAAGCCAATTCAAGGCAAGGTAAAAGGGCAAAGCAAGCCAAGGCAAGGCAAGCTAAAATGGCAAAGCAAAGCAAGGAAGGGAAGGCAAAAGGGCAAAGTAAGGGAATTCAAGGCAAGGAAAAAGGGCATAGTAAGGCAAGGCAAAAGTGAAAAGCTTGGCAAGGCAAGTCAAGGCAAAATGGCAAAGCAAGGCAAGGCAAGGCAAAAGCGGAAAGCAAGGCAAGTCAAGGCAAGGAAAAAGGGCAAAGCAAGTCAAGGAAAGGCAAGGCAAAAGGGCAAAGCAAGGCAAGTCAAGGCAAAAGGGCAAAGCAAGTTAATGCAAGGCAAGGCAAAATGGCAAAGTCAGGCAAGGAAAGGCAAAAGGGTAAACCAAGGGAAGGCAAAAGGACAAAGCAAGGAAAGGCAAGGCAAAAGGGCAAAGCAAACCAAGGCAAGGCAAGGTAAAAGGGCAAAGGAAGGCAAGGAAAGGCAAAAGGGCAAAGTCAGGCAAGATAAGGCAAAAGGGTAAAGGAAGGCAAGGCAAGGCAAAAGGGCAAAGCAAGGTAAGAGAAGGTATGGCAAAACAGCAAAGCAAGGCATGGCAATGCAAAAGGGCAAAGCAAGGCCGAGGGAAGGGAAAAGGGCAATGCAAGGCAAGGCAAGGAAAGGCAAAAGGGTAAACCAAGGGAAGGCAAAAGGACAAAGCAAGGAAAGGCAAGGCAAAAGGGCAAAGCAAACCAAGGCAAGGCAAGGTAAAAGGGCAAAGGAAGGCAAGGAAAGGCAAAAGGGCAAAGTCAGGCAAGATAAGGCAAAAGGGTAAAGGAAGGCAAGGCAATTCAAGGCAAAAGGGCAAAGTAAGGAAAGGCAAGGCAAAAGGGCAAAGCAAGGAAAGGCAAGGAATAAGGGCAAAGCAAAGCAAGGCAAGGGAATGCAAAATGGCAAGGAAGCCAATTCAAGGCAAGGTAAAAGGGCAAAGCAAGCCAAGGCAAGGCAAGCTAAAATGGCAAAGCAAAGCAAGGAAGGGAAGGCAAAAGGGCAAAGTAAGGGAATTCAAGGCAAGGAAAAAGGGCATAGTAAGGCAAGGCAAAAGTGAAAAGCTTGGCAAGGCAAGTCAAGGCAAAATGGCAAAGCAAGGCAAGGCAAGGCAAAAGCGGAAAGCAAGGCAAGGCAAGGCAGGGCAAGGAAAAAGGGCAAAGCAAGTCAAGGAAAGGCAAGGCAAAAGGGCAAAGCAAGGCAAGTCAAGGCAAAAGGGCAAAGCAAGTTAATGCAAGGCAAGGCAAAATGGCAAAGTCAGGCAAGGTAAGGCAAAAGGGTAAAGGAAGGCAAGGCAAGTCAAGGCAAAAGGGCAAAGCAAGTCAAGGCAAGTCAAGGCAAAATGGCAAAGCAAGGTAAGAGAAGGCATGGCAAAAATCAAAGCAAGGCATGGCAATGCAAAAGGGCAGAGCAAGGCCGAGGGAAGGGAAAAGGGCAATGCAAGGCAAGGCAAGGAAAGGCAAAAGGGTAAACCAAGGGAAGGCAAAAGGACAAAGCAAGGAAAGGCAAGGCAAAACGGGAAAGTAAGGAAAGGCAACAGAAGGCAAGGCAACAGAAGGCAAGATGAAAGGGCAACGAAAGGGAAGGCAAGGCATGGCAAAAGGGCAAAGCAAGGCAAGGCAAGGCAAAAGGTCAAACTAAGCCAAGGCAAGGAGAGGCAAAAGGGCAAAGCAAGGCAAGGAAAGGCAAGGCAAAATGGTAAAGTCAGGCAAGGCAAGGCAAAAGGGTAGGGAAAGGCAAGGCAAGTCATGGCAAAAGGGCAAAGCAAAGCAAAGCAAGGGAACACAAAAGGGGAAAGGAAGCCAATTCAAGGCAAGGTAAAAGGGCAAAGCAAGCCAAGGCACTGCAAGCCGAAAGGGCAAAGAAAAGCAAGGGAAGGGAAGGCAAAAGGGCAAAGTAAGGCAAGGCAAGGCAAAACGGGAAAGTAAGGAAAGGCAACAGAAGGCAAGGCAACAGAAGGCAAGATAAAAGGGCAACGAAAGGGAAGGCAAGGCATGGCAAAAGGGCAAAGCAAGGCAAGGAAAGGCAAGGCAAAAGGGCAAAGCAAGGCAAGTCAAGACAAAAGGGCAAAGCAAGGTAAGGCAAGGCAAGGCAAAATGGTAAAGTCAGGCAAGGCAAAAGGGCAAAAGGATAGGGGAAGGCAAGGCAAGGCAAGGCAATAGGGCAAAGCAAAGCAAGGCAAGGGAAGACAAAAGGGGAAAGGAAGCCAATTCAAAGCAAGCCAAGGCACTGCAAGCCGAAAGGGCAAAGCAAAGCAAGGGAAGGGAAGGCAAAAGGGCAAAGTAAGGCAAGGCAAGGCAATAGGGCAAAGTAAGGAAAGGCAAGGCAAAAGGGCAAAGCTCTTACCTTGCTTTGGCCTTTTGCCTTGCCTTGCCTTGCTTTCCGCTTTTGCCTTGGCCTGTTCTTGCCTTGCTTTGCCATTTTCCCTTGCCTTGCCTTGGTTTGCTTTGCCCTTTTACCTTGCCTTGAATTGGCTTCCTTTGCCATTTTGCCTTGCCTTGACTTGCTTTGCTTTACCCTTTTGCCTTGCCTTTCCTTACTTTGCCCTTTTGCCTTGCCTTGCTTACTTTGCCCTTTTGCCTTCCCTTCCCTTGCTTTGCTTTGCCCTTTCGGCTTGCAGTGCCTTGGCTTGCTTTGAATTGGCTTCCTTTCCCCTTTTGTCTTCCCTTGCCTTGCTTTGCTTTGCCCTTTTGCCTTGACTTGCCTTGCCTTCCCCTACCCTTTTGCCCTTTTGCCTTGCCTGACTACCATTTTGCCTTGCCTTGCGTTACCTTGCTTTGCCCTTTTGTCTTGACTTGCCTTGCTTTGCCCTTTTGCCTTGCCTTTCCTTGCCTTGCTTTGCCCTTTTGCCTCTCCTTGCCTTGGCTTAGTTTGACCTTTTGCCTTGCCTTGCCTTTCTTTGCCCTTTTGCCATGCCTTGCCTTCCCTTTCGTTGCCCTTTTATCTTGCCTTCTGTTGCCTTGCCTTCTGTTGCCTTTCCTTACTTTCCCGTTTTGCCTTGCCTTGCCTTACTTTGCCCTTTTGCCTTCCCTTCCCTTGCTTTGCTTTGCCCTTTTGGCTTGCCTTGACTTGGCTTGCTTTGCCCTTTTACCTTGCCTTGAATTGGCTTCCTTTACCGTTTTGCCTTCCCTTGCCTTGCATTGCTTTCCCCTTTTGCCTTTCCTTTCTTTGCTTTGTCTTTTTGCCTTCCCTTGGTTTACCCTTTTGCCTTTCCTTGCCTTGCCTTGCATTGCCCTTTTCCCTTCCCTCGGCCTTGCTTTGCCCTTTTGCATTGCCATGCCTTGCTTTGCTTTTTGCCATACCTCTCTTACCTTGCTTTGCCCTTTTGCCTTGCCTTGCCTTACTTTGCCATTTTGCCTTCCCTTCCCTTGCTTTGCTTTGCCCTTTCGGCTTGCAGTGCCTTGGCTTGCTTTGACCTTTTACCTTGCCTTGAATTGGCTTCCTTTCCCCTTTTGTGTTCCCTTGCCTTGCTTTACTTTGCCCTTTTGCCTTGACTTGCCTTGCCTTCCCCTACCCTTTTGCCTTGCCTTGCCTGACGTTACCATTTTGCCTTGCCTTGCCTTACCTTGCTTTGCCCTTTTGTCTTGACTTGCCTTGCTTTGCCCTTTTGCCTTGCCTTTCCTTGCCGTTTTGCCTCTCCTTGCCTTGGCTTAGTTTTACCTTTTGCCTTGCCTTGCCTTGCTTTGCCCTTTTGCCATGCCTTGCCTTAACTTTCGTTGCCCTTTTATCTTGCCTTCTGTTGCCTTGCCTTCTGTTGCCTTTCCTTACTTTCCCGTTTTGCCTTGCCTTGCCTTACTTTGCCCTTTTGCCTTCCCTTCCCTTGCTTTGCTTTGCCCTTTTGCCTTGACTTGCCTTGCCTTGCTTTGCTTTTCTGCGATACCTTCTCTTACCTTGCTTTGCCCTTTTGCCTTGCCTTGCCTTCCTTTCCGCTTTTGCCTTGCCTAGCCTTGCCTTGCTTTGCCCTTTTTCCTTGCCTTACTTTGCATTTCTTTGCCCTTTTGGCCTTCCTACCTTGCCTTGCTTTGCCCTTTTGCATTGTCTTGCCTTGCTTTGCTTTGCCCTTCTGCCTCTCCTTGCCTTCTTTTTCGCTTTTGCCTTGCCATTCCTTGCGTTGCCCTTTTGACTGGCTTTGCCTTGCTTTGCCCATTTGCCTTGTCTTGCCTTGCTTTGCCCTTTTGCCTTGACTTGCTTTGCCCTTTTGCCTTGCCTTGCCTTGCCTTGCTTTGTCCTTTACCTTGCCTTGCCTTGCCTTGCTTTGCCCTTTTGCCTTTCCTTGCTTTGACTTGCTTTGCCATTTTGCCATGCATTGCATAGCTTTGCTTTACCTTTTTGCCTCTCCTTGCCTTGACTTAGTTTGACCTTTTGCCTTGCCTTGCCTTGCTTTGCCCTTTTGCCTTGCCTTGCCTTGCTTTGCCCTTTTTCCTTACCTTGCCTTCCATTTTTTTTGCCCTTTTGCATTGCCTTCTCTTGCCTTGCCTCTCTTGCCTTTCCTTGCTATGCCCTTTTGCCTTCCCTTGGTTTACCATTTTGCCTTGCCTTGCCTTCCTTTCCGCTTTTGCCTTGACTTGCCTTGCCTTGCTTTGCCCTTTTGCCTTGCCTTACTTTGCATTTCTTTGCCCTTTTGGCTTTCCTACCTTGCCTTGCTTTGCCCTTTTGCATTGTCTTGCCTTGCTTTGCTTTGCCCTTCTGCCTGTCCTTGCCTTCTTTTGCGCTTTTGCCTTGCCATTCCTTGCTTTGCCCTTTTGACTTGCCTTGCCTTGCTTTGCCCTTTTGCCTTGCCTTGCCTTGCTGTGCCCTTTTGCCTTGACTTGCCTTGCCTTGCTTTGCCCTTTTGCCTTTCCTTGCTTTGACTTGCTTTGCCATTTTGCCATGCATTGCCTAGCTTTGCTTTACCTTTTTGCCTCTCCTGCCTTGGCTTAGTTTGACCTTTTGCCTTGCCTTGCCTTGCTTTGCCCTTTTGCCTTGCCTTGCCTTGCTCTTTTGCCTTGCCTTGCCATCCCTTTCTTTGCCCTTTTGCCTTGCCTTCTCTTGCCTTGCCTTCTCTTGCCTTGCCTTGCTTTGCCCTTTGCCTTGCCTTGCCTTGTTTTTCCGCTTTTGACTTGACTTGTCTTTCCTTACCCTTTTGCCTTGCCTTACTTTGCATTTCTTTGCCCTTTTGGCTTTCCTACCTTGCCTTGCTTTGCCCTTTTGCATTGCCTTCTCTTGCCTTGCCTCTCTTGCATTTCCTTGCTATGCCCTTTTGCCTTTCCTTGGTTTACCCTTTTGCCTTGTCTTGCCTTCCTTTCCGCTTTTGCCTTGACTTGCCTTGCCTTGCTTTGCCCTTTTGCCTTGCCTTACTTTGCATTTCTTTGCCCTTTTGGCTTTCCTACCTTGCCTTGCTTTGCCCTTTTGCATTGTCTTGCCTTGCTTTGCTTTGCCCTTCTGCCTCTCCTTGCCTTCTTTTGCGCTTTTGCCTTGCCATTCCTTGCTTTGCCCTTTTGACTTGCCTTGCCTTGCTTTGCCCTTTTTCCTTACCTTGCCTTCAATTTTTTTTGCCCTTTTGCATTGCCTTCTCTTGCCTTGCCTCTCTTGCCTTTCCTTGCTATGCCCTTTTGCCTTGCCTTGCTTTGCCCTTTTGCCTTCCCTTGGTTTTCCCTTTTGCCTTTCCTTGCCTTTCCTTGCATTGCCCTTTTCCCTTCCCTCGGCCTTGCTCTGCCCTTTTGCATTGCCATGCCTTGCTTTGCTTTTTTGCCATACCTTCTCTTACCTTGCTTTGCCCTTTTGCCTTGCCTTGCCTTGCTTTCCGCTTTTGCCTTGCCTTGCCCTGCCTTGCTTTGCCATTTTGCCTTGACTTGCCTTGCCAAGCTTTTCACTTTTGCCTTGCATTGCTATGCCCTTTTACCTTACCTTGAATTCACTTACTTTGCCCTTTTGCCTTCCCTTCCTTGCTTTGCTTTGCCATTTTAGCTTGCCTTGCCTTGGCTTGCTTTGCCCTTTTACCTTGCCTTGAATTGGCTTCCTTGCCATTTTGCATTCCCTTGCCTTGCTTTGCTTTGCCCTTATTCCTTGCCTTTCCTTGCTTTGCCCTTTTGCCTTGCCTTTCCTTACTTTGCCCTTTTGCCTTGAATTGCCTTGACTTCCTTTATCCTTTTGCCTTATCTTGCCTGACTTTGCCCTTTTGCCTTTCCTTGCCTTCCTTTGCCCTTTTACCTTGCCTTGCCTTGGTTTGCTTTGCCCATTTGCCTTGCCTTTCCTTGCTTTGTCCTTTTGCCTTCCCTTGGTTTACCCTTTTGCCTTTCCTTGCCTTGCCTTGCATTGCCCTTTTCCCTTCCCTCTGTCTTGCTTTGCCCTTTTGCATTGCCATACCTTGCTTTGCTGTTTTGCCATACCTTCTCTTACCTTGCTTTGCCCTTTTGCCTTGCCTTGCCTTGCTTTCGCTTTTGCCTTGGCCTTGCCTTGGCTTGCTTTGCCCTTTTACCTTTACTTGAATTGGCTTCCTTTCCCCTTTTGTGCTCCCTTGCCTTGCTTTGCTTTGCCCTTTTGCCATGACTTGCCTTGCCTTCCCCTACCCTTTTGCCTTGCCTTGCCTGACTTTACCATTTTGCCTTGCCTTGCCTTGCTTTGCCCTTTTGCCTCTCCTTGCCTTGGCTTAGTTTGACCTTTTGCCTTGCCTTGCCTTGCTTTGCCCTTTTGCCTTGCCTTTCCTTACTTTGTCCTTTTGCCTTGCCTTGCCTTACTTTGCCCTTTTGCCTTCCCTTCCCTTGCTTTGCCTTGCCCTTTCGGCTTGCAGTGCCTTGGCTTGCTTTGCACTTTTACCTTGCCTTGAATTGGCTTCCTTTCCCCTTTTGTGTTCCCTTGCCTTGCTTTGCTTTGCCCTTTTGCCTTGACTTGCCTTGCCTTCCCCTTCCCTTTTGCCTTGCCTTGCCTGACTTTACCATTTTGCCTTGCCTTGCCTTACCTTGCTTTGCCCTTTTGTCTTGACTTGCCTTGCTTTGCCCTTTTGCCTTGCCTTTCCTTGCCTTGCTTTGCCCTTTTGTCTTGCCTTCTGTTGCCTTGCCTTCTGTTGCCTTTCCTTACTTTCCCGTTTTGCCTTGCCTTGCCTTACTTTGCCCTTTTGCCTTCCCTTCCCTTGCTTTGCTTTGCCCTTTTGGCTTGCCTTACCTTGACTTGCTTTGCCCTTTTACCTTGCCTTGAATTGCTTCTTTTGCTCTTTTGCCTTCCTTTGCATTGCCATGCCTTGCTTTGCTTTTTTGCCATACCTTCTCTTACTTTGCTTTGCCCTTTTGCCTTGACTTGCCTTGCCAAGCTTTTCACTTTTGCCTTGCCTTGCCTTGCGCTACCCTTTTACCTTGCCTTGCATTGGTTTCTTTTGCCCTTTTACCTTGCCTTGAATTCCCTTACTTTGCCCTTTTGCCTTGCCTTCCTTGCTTTGCTTTGCCCTTTTGGCTTGCCTAGCCTTGGCTCGCTTTGCCCTTTTAGCCTTGCCTTGCCTTGCTTTCCGCTTTTGCCTTTCCTTGCCATTTTGCCTTGACTTGCCTTGCCAAGCTTTTCACTTTTGCCTTGCATTGCTATGCCCTTTTACCTTGCCTTGAATTCCCTTACTTTGCCCTTTTGCCTTCCCTTCCTTGCTTTGCTTTGCCATTTTAGCTTGCCTTGCCTTTGCTTGCTTTGCCCTTTTACCTTGCCTTGAATTGGCTTCCTTGCCATTTTGCTTCCCTTGCCTTGCTTTGCTTTGCCCTTATTCCTTGCCTGACTTTGCCCTTTTGCCTTGCCTTGCCTTGCTTTCCGCTTTTGCCTTGCCTTGCCCTGCCTTGCTTTGCCCTTTTGTCTTGACTTGCCTTGCTTTCCGCTTTTGCCTTGCCTTGCCTTGCTTTGCCATTTTGCCTTGACTTGCCTTGCCAAGCTTTTCACATTTGCCTTGCCTTACTATGCCCTTTTTCCTTGCCTTGAATTCCCTTACTTTGCCCTTTTGCCTTGCCTTGACTTGCTTTGCTTTGCCCTTTTCCCTTGCCTTTCCTTACTTTGCCCTTTTGCCTTGCCTTGCCTTACTTTGCCCTTTTGCCTTCCCTTCCCTTGCTTTTCTTTGCCCTTTCGGCTTGCAGTGCCTTGGCTTGCTTTGCCCTTTTACCTTGCCTTGAATTGGCTTCCTTTGCCAAGCTTTTCACATTTGCCTTGCCTTACTATGCCCTTTTTCCTTGCCTTGAATTCCCTTACTTTGCCCTTTTGCCTTGCCTTGACTTGCTTTGCTTTGCCCTTTTGCCTTGCCTTTCCTTACTTTGCCCTTTTGCCTTGCCTTGCCTTACTTTGCCCTTTTGCCTTCCCTTGGTTTACCCTTTTGCCTTGCCTTGCCTTCCTTTCCGATTTTGCCTTGCCTTGCCTTGCTTTGCCATTTTGTCTTGACTTGCCTTGCCAAGCTTTTCACTTTTGCCTTGCCTTACTATGCCCTTTTTCCTCGCCTTGAATTCCCTTACTTTGCCCTTTTGCCTTCCCTTCCTTGCTTTGCTTTGCCATTTTAGCTTGCCTTGCCTTGGCTTGCTTTGCCCTTTTACCTTGCCTTGAATTGGCTTCCTTGCCATTTTGCATTCCCTTGCCTTGCTTTGCTTTGCCCTTATTCCTTGCCTTTCCTTGCTTTGCCCTTTTGCCTTGCCTTTCCTTACTTTGCCCTTTTGCCTTGAATTGCCTTGACTTCCTTTATCCTTTTGCCTTATCTTGCCTGACTTTGCCCTTTTGCCTTTCCTTGCCTTCCTTTGCCCTTTTACCTTGCCTTGCCTTGGTTTGCTTTGCCCATTTGCCTTGCCTTTCCTTGCTTTGTCCTTTTGCCTTCCCTTGGTTTACCCTTTTGCCTTTCCTTGCCTTGCCTTGCATTGCCCTTTTCCCTTCCCTCGGCCTTGCTTTGCCCTTTTGCATTGCCATACCTTGCTTTGCTGTTTTGCCATACCTTCTCTTACCTTGCTTTGCCCTTTTGCCTTGCCTTGCCTTGCTTTCGCTTTTGCCTTGGCCTTGCCTTGGCTTGCTTTGCCCTTTTACCTTTACTTGAATTGGCTTCCTTTCCCCTTTTGTGTTCCCTTGCCTTGCTTTGCTTTGCCCTTTTGCCATGACTTGCCTTGCCTTCCCCTACCCTTTTGCCTTGCCTTGCCTGACTTTACCATTTTGCCTTGCCTTGCCTTGCTTTGCCCTTTTGCCTCTCCTTGCCTTGGCTTAGTTTGACCTTTTGCCTTGCCTTGCCTTGCTTTGCCCTTTTGCCTTGCCTTTCCTTACTTTGCCCTTTTGCCTTGCCTTGCCTTACTTTGCCCTTTTGCCTTCCCTTCCCTTGCTTTGCCTTGCCCTTTCGGCTTGCAGTGCCTTGGCTTGCTTTGCACTTTTACCTTGCCTTGAATTGGCTTCCTTTCCCCTTTTGTGTTCCCTTGCCTTGCTTTGCTTTGCCCTTTTGCCTTGACTTGCCTTGCCTTCCCCTTCCCTTTTGCCTTGCCTTGCCTGACTTTACCATTTTGCCTTGCCTTGCCTTACCTTGCTTTGCCCTTTTGTCTTGACTTGCCTTGCTTTGCCCTTTTGCCTTGCCTTTCCTTGCCTTGCTTTGCCCTTTTGTCTTGCCTTCTGTTGCCTTGCCTTCTGTTGCCTTTCCTTACTTTCCCGTTTTGCCTTGCCTTGCCTTACTTTGCCCTTTTGCCTTCCCTTCCCTTGCTTTGCTTTGCCCTTTTGGCTTGCCTTACCTTGACTTGCTTTGCCCTTTTACCTTGCCTTGAATTGCTTCTTTTGCTCTTTTGCCTTCCTTTGCATTGCCATGCCTTGCTTTGCTTTTTTGCCATACCTTCTCTTACTTTGCTTTGCCCTTTTGCCTTGACTTGCCTTGCCAAGCTTTTCACTTTTGCCTTGCCTTGCCTTGCGCTACCCTTTTACCTTGCCTTGCATTGGTTTCTTTTGCCCTTTTACCTTGCCTTGAATTCCCTTACTTTGCCCTTTTGCCTTGCCTTCCTTGCTTTGCTTTGCCCTTTTGGCTTGCCTAGCCTTGGCTCGCTTTGCCCTTTTAGCCTTGCCTTGCCTTGCTTTCCGCTTTTGCCTTTCCTTGCCATTTTGCCTTGACTTGCCTTGCCAAGCTTTTCACTTTTGCCTTGCATTGCTATGCCCTTTTACCTTGCCTTGAATTCCCTTACTTTGCCCTTTTGCCTTCCCTTCCTTGCTTTGCTTTGCCATTTTAGCTTGCCTTGCCTTGGCTTGCTTTGCCCTTTTACCTTGCCTTGAATTGGCTTCCTTGCCATTTTGCATTCCCTTGCCTTGCTTTGCTTTGCCCTTATTCCTTGCCTGACTTTGCCCTTTTGCCTTGCCTTGCCTTGCTTTCCGCTTTTGCCTTGCCTTGCCCTGCCTTGCTTTGCCCTTTTGTCTTGACTTGCCTTGCTTTCCGCTTTTGCCTTGCCTTGCCTTGCTTTGCCATTTTGCCTTGACTTGCCTTGCCAAGCTTTTCACATTTGCCTTGCCTTACTATGCCCTTTTTCCTTGCCTTGAATTCCCTTACTTTGCCCTTTTGCCTTGCCTTGACTTGCTTTGCTTTGCCCTTTTGCCTTGCCTTTCCTTACTTTGCCCTTTTGCCTTGCCTTGCCTTACTTTGCCCTTTTGCCTTCCCTTCCCTTGCTTTTCTTTGCCCTTTCGGCTTGCAGTGCCTTGGCGTGCTTTGCCCTTTTACCTTGCCTTGAATTGGCTTCCTTTGCCAAGCTTTTCACATTTGCCTTGCCTTACTATGCCCTTTTTCCTTGCCTTGAATTCCCTTACTTTGCCCTTTTGCCTTGCCTTGACTTGCTTTGCTTTGCCCTTTTGCCTTGCCTTTCCTTACTTTGCCCTTTTGCCTTGCCTTGCCTTACTTTGCCCTTTTGCCTTCCCTTTCCTTGCTTTTCTTTGCCCTTTCTGCTTGCAGTGCCTTGGCTTGCTTTGCCCTTTTACCTTGCCTTGAATTGGCTTCCTTTCCCCTTTTGTGTTCCCTTGCTTTGCTTTGCTTTGCCCTTTTGCCATGACTTGCCTTGCCTTTCCCTACCCTTTTGCCTTGCCTTGCCTGACTTTACCATTTTGCCTTGCCTTTCCTTGCCTTGCTTTGCCCTTTTGCCTCTCCTTGCCTTGGCTTAGTTTGACCTTTTGCCTTGCCTTGCCTTGCTTTGCCCTTTTGCCATGCCTTGCCTTCCCTTTCGTTGCCCTTTTATCTTGCCTTCTGTTGCCTTGCCTTCTGTTGCCTTTCCTTACTTTCCCGTTTTGCCTTGCCTTGCCTTACTTTGCCCTTTTGCCTTCCCTTCCCTTGCTTTGCTTTGCCCTTTTGGCTTGCCTTGCCTTGGCTTGCTTTGCCCTTTTACCTTGCCTTGAATTGGCTTCCTTTGCCGTTTTGCCTTCCCTTGCCTTGCATGGCTTTCCCCTTTTGCCTTGCCTTTCCTTGCTTTGTCCTTTTGCCTTCCCTTGGTTTACCCTTTTGCCTTTCCTTGCCTTGCCTTGCATTGCCCTTTTCCCTTCCCTCGGCCTTGCTCTGCCCTTTTGCATTGCCATGCCTTGCTTTGCTTTTTTGCCATGCCTTCTCTTACCTTGCTTTGCCATTTTGCCTTGACTTGCCTTGACTTGCTTTGCCCTTTTGCCTTGACTTGCCTTGCCTTCCTTTACCCTTTTGCCTTACCTTGCCTGACTTTGCCATTTTGCCTTGCCTTGCATTAACTTGCTTTGCCCTTTTGCCTTGCCTTGGCTTGCTTTGCCCTTTTGCCTTGCCTTTCCTTGACTTGCTTTGCCCTTTTTCCTTGCCTTGCCTTGCCTTGCTTTCCGCTTTTGCCTTGCCTTGCCTTGCTTTGCCATTTTGCCTTGACTTGCCTTGCCAAGCTTTTCACATTTGCCTTGCCTTACTATGCCCTTTTTCCTTGCCTTGAATTCCCTTACTTTGCCCTTTTGCCTTGCCTTGACTTGCTTTGCTTTGCCCTTTTCCCTTGCCTTTCCTTACTTTGCCCTTTTGCCTTGCCTTGCCTTACTTTGCCCTTTTGCCTTCCCTTCCCTTGCTTTTCTTTGCCCTTTCGGCTTGCAGTGCCTTGGCTTGCTTTGCCCTTTTACCTTGCCTTGAATTGGCTTCCTTTGCCAAGCTTTTCACATTTGCCTTGCCTTACTATGCCCTTTTTCCTTGCCTTGAATTCCCTTACTTTGCCCTTTTGCCTTGCCTTGACTTGCTTTGCTTTGCCCTTTTGCCTTGCCTTTCCTTGCCTTGCTTTGCCCTTTTGCCTCTCCTTGCCTTGGCTTAGTTTGACCTTTTGCCTTGCCTTGCCTTTCTTTGCCCTTTTGCCATGCCTTGCCTTCCCTTTCGTTGCCCTTTTATCTTGCCTTCTGTTGCCTTGCCTTCTGTTGCCTTTCCTTACTTTCCCGTTTTGCCTTGCCTTGCCTTACTTTGCCCTTTTGCCTTCCCTTCCCTTGCTTTGCTTTGCCCTTTTGGCTTGCCTTGACTTGGCTTGCTTTGCCCTTTTACCTTGCCTTGAATTGGCTTCCTTTACCGTTTTGCCTTCCCTTGCCTTGCATTGCTTTCCCCTTTTGCCTTTCCTTTCTTTGCTTTGTCTTTTTGCCTTCCCTTGGTTTACCCTTTTGCCTTTCCTTGCCTTGCCTTGCATTGCCCTTTTCCCTTCCCTCGGCCTTGCTTTGCCCTTTTGCATTGCCATGCCTTGCTTTGCTTTTTGCCATACCTCTCTTACCTTGCTTTGCCCTTTTGCCTTGCCTTGCCTTACTTTGCCATTTTGCCTTCCCTTCCCTTGCTTTGCTTTGCCCTTTCGGCTTGCAGTGCCTTGGCTTGCTTTGACCTTTTACCTTGCCTTGAATTGGCTTCCTTTCCCCTTTTGTGTTCCCTTGCCTTGCTTTACTTTGCCCTTTTGCCTTGACTTGCCTTGCCTTCCCCTACCCTTTTGCCTTGCCTTGCCTGACGTTACCATTTTGCCTTGCCTTGCCTTACCTTGCTTTGCCCTTTTGTCTTGACTTGCCTTGCTTTGCCCTTTTGCCTTGCCTTTCCTTGCCGTTTTGCCTCTCCTTGCCTTGGCTTAGTTTTACCTTTTGTCTTGCCTTGCCTTGCTTTGCCCTTTTGCCATGCCTTGCCTTAACTTTCGTTGCCCTTTTATCTTGCCTTCTGTTGCCTTGCCTTCTGTTGCCTTTCCTTACTTTCCCGTTTTGCCTTGCCTTGCCTTACTTTGCCCTTTTGCCTTCCCTTCCCTTGCTTTGCTTTGCCCTTTTGCCTTGAGTGCCTTGCCTTGCTTTGCTTTTCTGCGATACCTTCTCTTACCTTGCTTTGCCCTTTTGCCTTGCCTTGCCTTCCTTTCCGCTTTTGCCTTGCCTAGCCTTGCCTTGCTTTGCCCTTTTTCCTTGCCTTACTTTGCATTTCTTTGCCCTTTTGGCCTTCCTACCTTGCCTTGCTTTGCCCTTTTGCATTGTCTTGCCTTGCTTTGCTTTGCCCTTCTGCCTCTCCTTGCCTTCTTTTTCGCTTTTGCCTTGCCATTCCTTGCGTTGCCCTTTTGACTGGCTTTGCCTTGCTTTGCCCATTTGCCTTGTCTTGCCTTGCTTTGCCCTTTTGCCTTGACTTGCTTTGCCCTTTTGCCTTGCCTTGCCTTGCCTTGCTTTGTCCTTTACCTTGCCTTGCCTTGCCTTGCTTTGCCCTTTTGCCTTTCCTTGCTTTGACTTGCTTTGCCATTTTGCCATGCATTGCATAGCTTTGCTTTACCTTTTTGCCTCTCCTTGCCTTGACTTAGTTTGACCTTTTGCCTTGCCTTGCCTTGCTTTGCCCTTTTGCCTTGCCTTGCCTTGCTTTGCCCTTTTTCCTTACCTTGCCTTCCATTTTTTTTGCCCTTTTGCATTGCCTTCTCTTGCCTTGCCTCTCTTGCCTTTCCTTGCTATGCCCTTTTGCCTTCCCTTGGTTTACCATTTTGCCTTGCCTTGCCTTCCTTTCCGCTTTTGCCTTGACTTGCCTTGCCTTGCTTTGCCCTTTTGCCTTGCCTTACTTTGCATTTCTTTGCCCTTTTGGCTTTCCTACCTTGCCTTGCTTTGCCCTTTTGCATTGTCTTGCCTTGCTTTGCTTTGCCCTTCTGCCTGTCCTTGCCTTCTTTTGCGCTTTTGCCTTGCCATTCCTTGCTTTGCCCTTTTGACTTGCCTTGCCTTGCTTTGCCCTTTTGCCTTGCCTTGCCTTGCTGTGCCCTTTTGCCTTGACTTGCCTTGCCTTGCTTTGCCCTTTTGCCTTTCCTTGCTTTGACTTGCTTTGCCATTTTGCCATGCATTGCCTAGCTTTGCTTTACCTTTTTGCCTCTCCTGCCTTGGCTTAGTTTGACCTTTTGCCTTGCCTTGCCTTGCTTTGCCCTTTTGCCTTGCCTTGCCTTGCTCTTTTGCCTTGCCTTGCCATCCCTTTCTTTGCCCTTTTGCCTTGCCTTCTCTTGCCTTGCCTTCTCTTGCCTTGCCTTGCTTTGCCCTTTGCCTTGCCTTGCCTTGTTTTTCCGCTTTTGACTTGACTTGTCTTTCCTTACCCTTTTGCCTTGCCTTACTTTGCATTTCTTTGCCCTTTTGGCTTTCCTACCTTGCCTTGCTTTGCCCTTTTGCATTGCCTTCTCTTGCCTTGCCTCTCTTGCATTTCCTTGCTATGCCCTTTTGCCTTTCCTTGGTTTACCCTTTTGCCTTGTCTTGCCTTCCTTTCCGCTTTTGCCTTGACTTGCCTTGCCTTGCTTTGCCCTTTTGCCTTGCCTTACTTTGCATTTCTTTGCCCTTTTGGCTTTCCTACCTTGCCTTGCTTTGCCCTTTTGCATTGTCTTGCCTTGCTTTGCTTTGCCCTTCTGCCTCTCCTTGCCTTCTTTTGCGCTTTTGCCTTGCCATTCCTTGCTTTGCCCTTTTGACTTGCCTTGCCTTGCTTTGCCCTTTTTCCTTACCTTGCCTTCAATTTTTTTTGCCCTTTTGCATTGCCTTCTCTTGCCTTGCCTCTCTTGCCTTTCCTTGCTATGCCCTTTTGCCTTGCCTTGCTTTGCCCTTTTGCCTTCCCTTGGTTTTCCCTTTTGCCTTTCCTTGCCTTTCCTTGCATTGCCCTTTTCCCTTCCCTCGGCCTTGCTCTGCCCTTTTGCATTGCCATGCCTTGCTTTGCTTTTTTGCCATACCTTCTCTTACCTTGCTTTGCCCTTTTGCCTTGCCTTGCCTTGCTTTCCGCTTTTGCCTTGCCTTGCCCTGCCTTGCTTTGCCATTTTGCCTTGACTTGCCTTGCCAAGCTTTTCACTTTTGCCTTGCATTGCTATGCCCTTTTACCTTACCTTGAATTCACTTACTTTGCCCTTTTGCCTTCCCTTCCTTGCTTTGCTTTGCCATTTTAGCTTGCCTTGCCTTGGCTTGCTTTGCCCTTTTACCTTGCCTTGAATTGGCTTCCTTGCCATTTTGCATTCCCTTGCCTTGCTTTGCTTTGCCCTTATTCCTTGCCTTTCCTTGCTTTGCCCTTTTGCCTTGCCTTTCCTTACTTTGCCCTTTTGCCTTGAATTGCCTTGACTTCCTTTATCCTTTTGCCTTATCTTGCCTGACTTTGCCCTTTTGCCTTTCCTTGCCTTCCTTTGCCCTTTTACCTTGCCTTGCCTTGGTTTGCTTTGCCCTTTTGCCTTGCCTTTCCTTGCTTTGTCCTTTTGCCTTCCCTTGGTTTACCCTTTTGCCTTTCCTTGCCTTGCCTTGCATTGCCCTTTTCCCTTCCCTCTGTCTTGCTTTGCCCTTTTGCATTGCCATACCTTGCTTTGCTGTTTTGCCATACCTTCTCTTACCTTGCTTTGCCCTTTTGCCTTGCCTTGCCTTGCTTTCGCTTTTGCCTTGGCCTTGCCTTGGCTTGCTTTGCCCTTTTACCTTTACTTGAATTGGCTTCCTTTCCCCTTTTGTGCTCCCTTGCCTTGCTTTGCTTTGCCCTTTTGCCATGACTTGCCTTGCCTTCCCCTACCCTTTTGCCTTGCCTTGCCTGACTTTACCATTTTGCCTTGCCTTGCCTTGCTTTGCCCTTTTGCCTCTCCTTGCCTTGGCTTAGTTTGACCTTTTGCCTTGCCTTGCCTTGCTTTGCCCTTTTGCCTTGCCTTTCCTTACTTTGCCCTTTTGCCTTGCCTTGCCTTACTTTGCCCTTTTGCCTTCCCTTCCCTTGCTTTGCCTTGCCCTTTCGGCTTGCAGTGCCTTGGCTTGCTTTGCACTTTTACCTTGCCTTGAATTGGCTTCCTTTCCCCTTTTGTGTTCCCTTGCCTTGCTTTGCTTTGCCCTTTTGCCTTGACTTGCCTTGCCTTCCCCTTCCCTTTTGCCTTGCCTTGCCTGACTTTACCATTTTGCCTTGCCTTGCCTTACCTTGCTTTGCCCTTTTGTCTTGACTTGCCTTGCTTTGCCCTTTTGCCTTGCCTTTCCTTGCCTTGCTTTGCCCTTTTGTCTTGCCTTCTGTTGCCTTGCCTTCTGTTGCCTTTCCTTACTTTCCCGTTTTGCCTTGCCTTGCCTTACTTTGCCCTTTTGCCTTCCCTTCCCTTGCTTTGCTCTGCCCTTTTGGCTTGCCTTACCTTGACTTGCTTTGCCCTTTTACCTTGCCTTGAATTGCTTCTTTTGCTCTTTTGCCTTCCTTTGCATTGCCATGCCTTGCTTTGCTTTTTTGCCATACCTTCTCTTACTTTGCTTTGCCCTTTTGCCTTGACTTGCCTTGCCAAGCTTTTCACTTTTGCCTTGCCTTGCCTTGCGCTACCCTTTTACCTTGCCTTGCATTGGTTTCTTTTGCCCTTTTACCTTGCCTTGAATTCCCTTACTTTGCCCTTTTGCCTTGCCTTCCTTGCTTTGCTTTGCCCTTTTGGCTTGCCTAGCCTTGGCTCGCTTTGCCCTTTTAGCCTTGCCTTGCCTTGCTTTCCGCTTTTGCCTTTCCTTGCCATTTTGCCTTGACTTGCCTTGCCAAGCTTTTCACTTTTGCCTTGCATTGCTATGCCCTTTTACCTTGCCTTGAATTCCCTTACTTTGCCCTTTTGCCTTCCCTTCCTTGCTTTGCTTTGCCATTTTAGCTTGCCTTGCCTTTGCTTGCTTTGCCCTTTTACCTTGCCTTGAATTGGCTTCCTTGCCATTTTGCTTCCCTTGCCTTGCTTTGCTTTGCCCTTATTCCTTGCCTGACTTTGCCCTTTTGCCTTGCCTTGCCTTGCTTTCCGCTTTTGCCTTGCCTTGCCCTGCCTTGCTTTGCCCTTTTGTCTTGACTTGCCTTGCTTTCCGCTTTTGCCTTGCCTTGCCTTGCTTTGCCATTTTGCCTTGACTTGCCTTGCCAAGCTTTTCACATTTGCCTTGCCTTACTATGCCCTTTTTCCTTGCCTTGAATTCCCTTACTTTGCCCTTTTGCCTTGCCTTGACTTGCTTTGCTTTGCCCTTTTGCCTTGCCTTTCCTTACTTTGCCCTTTTGCCTTGCCTTGCCTTACTTTGCCCTTTTGCCTTCCCTTCCCTTGCTTTTCTTTGCCCTTTCGGCTTGCAGTGCCTTGGCGTGCTTTGCCCTTTTACCTTGCCTTGAATTGGCTTCCTTTGCCAAGCTTTTCACATTTGCCTTGCCTTACTATGCCCTTTTTCCTTGCCTTGAATTCCCTTACTTTGCCCTTTTGCCTTGCCTTGACTTGCTTTGCTTTGCCCTTTTGCCTTGCCTTTCCTTACTTTGCCCTTTTGCCTTGCCTTGCCTTACTTTGCCCTTTTGCCTTCCCTTCCCTTGCTTTTCTTTGCCCTTTCGGCTTGCAGTGCCTTGGCGTGCTTTGCCCTTTTACCTTGCCTTGAATTGGCTTCCTTTGCCAAGCTTTTCACATTTGCCTTGCCTTACTATGCCCTTTTTCCTTGCCTTGAATTCCCTTACTTTGCCCTTTTGCCTTGCCTTGACTTGCTTTGCTTTGCCCTTTTGCCTTGCCTTTCCTTACTTTGCCCTTTTGCCTTGCCTTGCCTTACTTTGCCCTTTTGCCTTCCCTTTCCTTGCTTTTCTTTGCCCTTTCTGCTTGCAGTGCCTTGGCTTGCTTTGCCCTTTTACCTTGCCTTGAATTGGCTTCCTTTCCCCTTTTGTGTTCCCTTGCTTTGCTTTGCTTTGCCCTTTTGCCATGACTTGCCTTGCCTTTCCCTACCCTTTTGCCTTGCCTTGCCTGACTTTACCATTTTGCCTTGCCTTTCCTTGCCTTGCTTTGCCCTTTTGCCTCTCCTTGCCTTGGCTTAGTTTGACCTTTTGCCTTGCCTTGCCTTGCTTTGCCCTTTTGCCATGCCTTGCCTTCCCTTTCGTTGCCCTTTTATCTTGCCTTCTGTTGCCTTGCCTTCTGTTGCCTTTCCTTACTTTCCCGTTTTGCCTTGCCTTGCCTTACTTTGCCCTTTTGCCTTCCCTTCCCTTGCTTTGCTTTGCCCTTTTGGCTTGCCTTGCCTTGGCTTGCTTTGCCCTTTTACCTTGCCTTGAATTGGCTTCCTTTGCCGTTTTGCCTTCCCTTGCCTTGCATGGCTTTCCCCTTTTGCCTTGCCTTTCCTTGCTTTGTCCTTTTGCCTTCCCTTGGTTTACCCTTTTGCCTTTCCTTGCCTTGCCTTGCATTGCCCTTTTCCCTTCCCTCGGCCTTGCTCTGCCCTTTTGCATTGCCATGCCTTGCTTTGCTTTTTTGCCATGCCTTCTCTTACCTTGCTTTGCCATTTTGCCTTGACTTGCCTTGACTTGCTTTGCCCTTTTGCCTTGACTTGCCTTGCCTTCCTTTACCCTTTTGCCTTACCTTGCCTGACTTTGCCATTTTGCCTTGCCTTGCATTAACTTGCTTTGGCCTTTTGCCTTGCCTTGGCTTGCTTTGCCCTTTTGCCTTGCCTTTCCTTGACTTGCTTTGCCCTTTTTCCTTGCCTTGCCTTGCCTTGCTTTCCGCTTTTGCCTTGCCTTGCCTTGCTTTGCCATTTTGCCTTGACTTGCCTTGCCAAGCTTTTCACATTTGCCTTGCCTTACTATGCCCTTTTTCCTTGCCTTGAATTCCCTTACTTTGCCCTTTTGCCTTGCCTTGACTTGCTTTGCTTTGCCCTTTTCCCTTGCCTTTCCTTACTTTGCCCTTTTGCCTTGCCTTGCCTTACTTTGCCCTTTTGCCTTCCCTTCCCTTGCTTTTCTTTGCCCTTTCGGCTTGCAGTGCCTTGGCTTGCTTTGCCCTTTTACCTTGCCTTGAATTGGCTTCCTTTGCCAAGCTTTTCACATTTGCCTTGCCTTACTATGCCCTTTTTCCTTGCCTTGAATTCCCTTACTTTGCCCTTTTGCCTTGCCTTGACTTGCTTTGCTTTGCCCTTTTGCCTTGCCTTTCCTTGCCTTGCTTTGCCCTTTTGCCTCTCCTTGCCTTGGCTTAGTTTGACCTTTTGCCTTGCCTTGCCTTTCTTTGCCCTTTTGCCATGCCTTGCCTTCCCTTTCGTTGCCCTTTTATCTTGCCTTCTGTTGCCTTGCCTTCTGTTGCCTTTCCTTACTTTCCCGTTTTGCCTTGCCTTGCCTTACTTTGCCCTTTTGCCTTCCCTTCCCTTGCTTTGCTTTGCCCTTTTGGCTTGCCTTGACTTGGCTTGCTTTGCCCTTTTACCTTGCCTTGAATTGGCTTCCTTTACCGTTTTGCCTTCCCTTGCCTTGCATTGCTTTCCCCTTTTGCCTTTCCTTTCTTTGCTTTGTCTTTTTGCCTTCCCTTGGTTTACCCTTTTGCCTTTCCTTGCCTTGCCTTGCATTGCCCTTTTCCCTTCCCTCGGCCTTGCTTTGCCCTTTTGCATTGCCATGCCTTGCTTTGCTTTTTGCCATACCTCTCTTACCTTGCTTTGCCCTTTTGCCTTGCCTTGCCTTACTTTGCCATTTTGCCTTCCCTTCCCTTGCTTTGCTTTGCCCTTTCGGCTTGCAGTGCCTTGGCTTGCTTTGACCTTTTACCTTGCCTTGAATTGGCTTCCTTTCCCCTTTTGTGTTCCCTTGCCTTGCTTTACTTTGCCCTTTTGCCTTGACTTGCCTTGCCTTCCCCTACCCTTTTGCCTTGCCTTGCCTGACGTTACCATTTTGCCTTGCCTTGCCTTACCTTGCTTTGCCCTTTTGTCTTGACTTGCCTTGCTTTGCCCTTTTGCCTTGCCTTTCCTTGCCGTTTTGCCTCTCCTTGCCTTGGCTTAGTTTTACCTTTTGTCTTGCCTTGCCTTGCTTTGCCCTTTTGCCATGCCTTGCCTTAACTTTCGTTGCCCTTTTATCTTGCCTTCTGTTGCCTTGCCTTCTGTTGCCTTTCCTTACTTTCCCGTTTTGCCTTGCCTTGCCTTACTTTGCCCTTTTGCCTTCCCTTCCCTTGCTTTGCTTTGCCCTTTTGCCTTGAGTGCCTTGCCTTGCTTTGCTTTTCTGCGATACCTTCTCTTACCTTGCTTTGCCCTTTTGCCTTGCCTTGCCTTCCTTTCCGCTTTTGCCTTGCCTAGCCTTGCCTTGCTTTGCCCTTTTTCCTTGCCTTACTTTGCATTTCTTTGCCCTTTTGGCCTTCCTACCTTGCCTTGCTTTGCCCTTTTGCATTGTCTTGCCTTGCTTTGCTTTGCCCTTCTGCCTCTCCTTGCCTTCTTTTTCGCTTTTGCCTTGCCATTCCTTGCGTTGCCCTTTTGACTGGCTTTGCCTTGCTTTGCCCATTTGCCTTGTCTTGCCTTGCTTTGCCCTTTTGCCTTGACTTGCTTTGCCCTTTTGCCTTGCCTTGCCTTGCCTTGCTTTGTCCTTTACCTTGCCTTGCCTTGCCTTGCTTTGCCCTTTTGCCTTTCCTTGCTTTGACTTGCTTTGCCATTTTGCCATGCATTGCATAGCTTTGCTTTACCTTTTTGCCTCTCCTTGCCTTGACTTAGTTTGACCTTTTGCCTTGCCTTGCCTTGCTTTGCCCTTTTGCCTTGCCTTGCCTTGCTTTGCCCTTTTTCCTTACCTTGCCTTCCATTTTTTTTGCCCTTTTGCATTGCCTTCTCTTGCCTTGCCTCTCTTGCCTTTCCTTGCTATGCCCTTTTGCCTTCCCTTGGTTTACCATTTTGCCTTGCCTTGCCTTCCTTTCCGCTTTTGCCTTGACTTGCCTTGCCTTGCTTTGCCCTTTTGCCTTGCCTTACTTTGCATTTCTTTGCCCTTTTGGCTTTCCTACCTTGCCTTGCTTTGCCCTTTTGCATTGTCTTGCCTTGCTTTGCTTTGCCCTTCTGCCTGTCCTTGCCTTCTTTTGCGCTTTTGCCTTGCCATTCCTTGCTTTGCCCTTTTGACTTGCCTTGCCTTGCTTTGCCCTTTTGCCTTGCCTTGCCTTGCTGTGCCCTTTTGCCTTGACTTGCCTTGCCTTGCTTTGCCCTTTTGCCTTTCCTTGCTTTGACTTGCTTTGCCATTTTGCCATGCATTGCCTAGCTTTGCTTTACCTTTTTGCCTCTCCTGCCTTGGCTTAGTTTGACCTTTTGCCTTGCCTTGCCTTGCTTTGCCCTTTTGCCTTGCCTTGCCTTGCTCTTTTGCCTTGCCTTGCCATCCCTTTCTTTGCCCTTTTGCCTTGCCTTCTCTTGCCTTGCCTTCTCTTGCCTTGCCTTGCTTTGCCCTTTGCCTTGCCTTGCCTTGTTTTTCCGCTTTTGACTTGACTTGTCTTTCCTTACCCTTTTGCCTTGCCTTACTTTGCATTTCTTTGCCCTTTTGGCTTTCCTACCTTGCCTTGCTTTGCCCTTTTGCATTGCCTTCTCTTGCCTTGCCTCTCTTGCATTTCCTTGCTATGCCCTTTTGCCTTTCCTTGGTTTACCCTTTTGCCTTGTCTTGCCTTCCTTTCCGCTTTTGCCTTGACTTGCCTTGCCTTGCTTTGCCCTTTTGCCTTGCCTTACTTTGCATTTCTTTGCCCTTTTGGCTTTCCTACCTTGCCTTGCTTTGCCCTTTTGCATTGTCTTGCCTTGCTTTGCTTTGCCCTTCTGCCTCTCCTTGCCTTCTTTTGCGCTTTTGCCTTGCCATTCCTTGCTTTGCCCTTTTGACTTGCCTTGCCTTGCTTTGCCCTTTTTCCTTACCTTGCCTTCAATTTTTTTTGCCCTTTTGCATTGCCTTCTCTTGCCTTGCCTCTCTTGCCTTTCCTTGCTATGCCCTTTTGCCTTGCCTTGCTTTGCCCTTTTGCCTTCCCTTGGTTTTCCCTTTTGCCTTTCCTTGCCTTTCCTTGCATTGCCCTTTTCCCTTCCCTCGGCCTTGCTCTGCCCTTTTGCATTGCCATGCCTTGCTTTGCTTTTTTGCCATACCTTCTCTTACCTTGCTTTGCCCTTTTGCCTTGCCTTGCCTTGCTTTCCGCTTTTGCCTTGCCTTGCCCTGCCTTGCTTTGCCATTTTGCCTTGACTTGCCTTGCCAAGCTTTTCACTTTTGCCTTGCATTGCTATGCCCTTTTACCTTACCTTGAATTCACTTACTTTGCCCTTTTGCCTTCCCTTCCTTGCTTTGCTTTGCCATTTTAGCTTGCCTTGCCTTGGCTTGCTTTGCCCTTTTACCTTGCCTTGAATTGGCTTCCTTGCCATTTTGCATTCCCTTGCCTTGCTTTGCTTTGCCCTTATTCCTTGCCTTTCCTTGCTTTGCCCTTTTGCCTTGCCTTTCCTTACTTTGCCCTTTTGCCTTGAATTGCCTTGACTTCCTTTATCCTTTTGCCTTATCTTGCCTGACTTTGCCCTTTTGCCTTTCCTTGCCTTCCTTTGCCCTTTTACCTTGCCTTGCCTTGGTTTGCTTTGCCCATTTGCCTTGCCTTTCCTTGCTTTGTCCTTTTGCCTTCCCTTGGTTTACCCTTTTGCCTTTCCTTGCCTTGCCTTGCATTGCCCTTTTCCCTTCCCTCTGTCTTGCTTTGCCCTTTTGCATTGCCATACCTTGCTTTGCTGTTTTGCCATACCTTCTCTTACCTTGCTTTGCCCTTTTGCCTTGCCTTGCCTTGCTTTCGCTTTTGCCTTGGCCTTGCCTTGGCTTGCTTTGCCCTTTTACCTTTACTTGAATTGGCTTCCTTTCCCCTTTTGTGCTCCCTTGCCTTGCTTTGCTTTGCCCTTTTGCCATGACTTGCCTTGCCTTCCCCTACCCTTTTGCCTTGCCTTGCCTGACTTTACCATTTTGCCTTGCCTTGCCTTGCTTTGCCCTTTTGCCTCTCCTTGCCTTGGCTTAGTTTGACCTTTTGCCTTGCCTTGCCTTGCTTTGCCCTTTTGCCTTGCCTTTCCTTACTTTGCCCTTTTGCCTTGCCTTGCCTTACTTTGCCCTTTTGCCTTCCCTTCCCTTGCTTTGCCTTGCCCTTTCGGCTTGCAGTGCCTTGGCTTGCTTTGCACTTTTACCTTGCCTTGAATTGGCTTCCTTTCCCCTTTTGTGTTCCCTTGCCTTGCTTTGCTTTGCCCTTTTGCCTTGACTTGCCTTGCCTTCCCCTTCCCTTTTGCCTTGCCTTGCCTGACTTTACCATTTTGCCTTGCCTTGCCTTACCTTGCTTTGCCCTTTTGTCTTGACTTGCCTTGCTTTGCCCTTTTGCCTTGCCTTTCCTTGCCTTGCTTTGCCCTTTTGTCTTGCCTTCTGTTGCCTTGCCTTCTGTTGCCTTTCCTTACTTTCCCGTTTTGCCTTGCCTTGCCTTACTTTGCCCTTTTGCCTTCCCTTCCCTTGCTTTGCTCTGCCCTTTTGGCTTGCCTTACCTTGACTTGCTTTGCCCTTTTACCTTGCCTTGAATTGCTTCTTTTGCTCTTTTGCCTTCCTTTGCATTGCCATGCCTTGCTTTGCTTTTTTGCCATACCTTCTCTTACTTTGCTTTGCCCTTTTGCCTTGACTTGCCTTGCCAAGCTTTTCACTTTTGCCTTGCCTTGCCTTGCGCTACCCTTTTACCTTGCCTTGCATTGGTTTCTTTTGCCCTTTTACCTTGCCTTGAATTCCCTTACTTTGCCCTTTTGCCTTGCCTTCCTTGCTTTGCTTTGCCCTTTTGGCTTGCCTAGCCTTGGCTCGCTTTGCCCTTTTAGCCTTGCCTTGCCTTGCTTTCCGCTTTTGCCTTTCCTTGCCATTTTGCCTTGACTTGCCTTGCCAAGCTTTTCACTTTTGCCTTGCATTGCTATGCCCTTTTACCTTGCCTTGAATTCCCTTACTTTGCCCTTTTGCCTTCCCTTCCTTGCTTTGCTTTGCCATTTTAGCTTGCCTTGCCTTTGCTTGCTTTGCCCTTTTACCTTGCCTTGAATTGGCTTCCTTGCCATTTTGCTTCCCTTGCCTTGCTTTGCTTTGCCCTTATTCCTTGCCTGACTTTGCCCTTTTGCCTTGCCTTGCCTTGCTTTCCGCTTTTGCCTTGCCTTGCCCTGCCTTGCTTTGCCCTTTTGTCTTGACTTGCCTTGCTTTCCGCTTTTGCCTTGCCTTGCCTTGCTTTGCCATTTTGCCTTGACTTGCCTTGCCAAGCTTTTCACATTTGCCTTGCCTTACTATGCCCTTTTTCCTTGCCTTGAATTCCCTTACTTTGCCCTTTTGCCTTGCCTTGACTTGCTTTGCTTTGCCCTTTTGCCTTGCCTTTCCTTACTTTGCCCTTTTGCCTTGCCTTGCCTTACTTTGCCCTTTTGCCTTCCCTTCCCTTGCTTTTCTTTGCCCTTTCGGCTTGCAGTGCCTTGGCGTGCTTTGCCCTTTTACCTTGCCTTGAATTGGCTTCCTTTGCCAAGCTTTTCACATTTGCCTTGCCTTACTATGCCCTTTTTCCTTGCCTTGAATTCCCTTACTTTGCCCTTTTGCCTTGCCTTGACTTGCTTTGCTTTGCCCTTTTGCCTTGCCTTTCCTTACTTTGCCCTTTTGCCTTGCCTTGCCTTACTTTGCCCTTTTGCCTTCCCTTTCCTTGCTTTTCTTTGCCCTTTCTGCTTGCAGTGCCTTGGCTTGCTTTGCCCTTTTACCTTGCCTTGAATTGGCTTCCTTTCCCCTTTTGTGTTCCCTTGCTTTGCTTTGCTTTGCCCTTTTGCCATGACTTGCCTTGCCTTTCCCTACCCTTTTGCCTTGCCTTGCCTGACTTTACCATTTTGCCTTGCCTTTCCTTGCCTTGCTTTGCCCTTTTGCCTCTCCTTGCCTTGGCTTAGTTTGACCTTTTGCCTTGCCTTGCCTTGCTTTGCCCTTTTGCCATGCCTTGCCTTCCCTTTCGTTGCCCTTTTATCTTGCCTTCTGTTGCCTTGCCTTCTGTTGCCTTTCCTTACTTTCCCGTTTTGCCTTGCCTTGCCTTACTTTGCCCTTTTGCCTTCCCTTCCCTTGCTTTGCTTTGCCCTTTTGGCTTGCCTTGCCTTGGCTTGCTTTGCCCTTTTACCTTGCCTTGAATTGGCTTCCTTTGCCGTTTTGCCTTCCCTTGCCTTGCATGGCTTTCCCCTTTTGCCTTGCCTTTCCTTGCTTTGTCCTTTTGCCTTCCCTTGGTTTACCCTTTTGCCTTTCCTTGCCTTGCCTTGCATTGCCCTTTTCCCTTCCCTCGGCCTTGCTCTGCCCTTTTGCATTGCCATGCCTTGCTTTGCTTTTTTGCCATGCCTTCTCTTACCTTGCTTTGCCATTTTGCCTTGACTTGCCTTGACTTGCTTTGCCCTTTTGCCTTGACTTGCCTTGCCTTCCTTTACCCTTTTGCCTTACCTTGCCTGACTTTGCCATTTTGCCTTGCCTTGCATTAACTTGCTTTGCCCTTTTGCCTTGCCTTGGCTTGCTTTCCGCTTTTGCCTTGCCTTGCCCTGCCTTGCTTTGCCATTTTGCCTTGACTTGCCTTGCCAAGCTTTTCACTTTTGCCTTGCATTGCTATGCCCTTTTACCTTACCTTGAATTCACTTACTTTGCCCTTTTGCCTTCCCTTCCTTGCTTTGCTTTGCCATTTTAGCTTGCCTTGCCTTGGCTTGCTTTGCCCTTTTACCTTGCCTTGAATTGGCTTCCTTGCCATTTTGCATTCCCTTGCCTTGCTTTGCTTTGCCCTTATTCCTTGCCTTTCCTTGCTTTGCCCTTTTGCCTTGCCTTTCCTTACTTTGCCCTTTTGCCTTGAATTGCCTTGACTTCCTTTATCCTTTTGCCTTATCTTGCCTGACTTTGCCCTTTTGCCTTTCCTTGCCTTCCTTTGCCCTTTTACCTTGCCTTGCCTTGGTTTGCTTTGCCCATTTGCCTTGCCTTTCCTTGCTTTGTCCTTTTGCCTTCCCTTGGTTTACCCTTTTGCCTTTCCTTGCCTTGCCTTGCATTGCCCTTTTCCCTTCCCTCTGTCTTGCTTTGCCCTTTTGCATTGCCATACCTTGCTTTGCTGTTTTGCCATACCTTCTCTTACCTTGCTTTGCCCTTTTGCCTTGCCTTGCCTTGCTTTCGCTTTTGCCTTGGCCTTGCCTTGGCTTGCTTTGCCCTTTTACCTTTACTTGAATTGGCTTCCTTTCCCCTTTTGTGCTCCCTTGCCTTGCTTTGCTTTGCCCTTTTGCCATGACTTGCCTTGCCTTCCCCTACCCTTTTGCCTTGCCTTGCCTGACTTTACCATTTTGCCTTGCCTTGCCTTGCTTTGCCCTTTTGCCTCTCCTTGCCTTGGCTTAGTTTGACCTATTGCCTTGCCTTGCCTTGCTTTGCCCTTTTGCCTTGCCTTTCCTTACTTTGTCCTTTTGCCTTGCCTTGCCTTACTTTGCCCTTTTGCCTTCCCTTCCCTTGCTTTGCCTTGCCCTTTCGGCTTGCAGTGCCTTGGCTTGCTTTGCACTTTTACCTTGCCTTGAATTGGCTTCCTTTCCCCTTTTGTGTTCCCTTGCCTTGCTTTGCTTTGCCCTTTTGCCTTGACTTGCCTTGCCTTCCCCTTCCCTTTTGCCTTGCCTTGCCTGACTTTACCATTTTGCCTTGCCTTGCCTTACCTTGCTTTGCCCTTTTGTCTTGACTTGCCTTGCTTTGCCCTTTTGCCTTGCCTTTCCTTGCCTTGCTTTGCCCTTTTGTCTTGCCTTCTGTTGCCTTGCCTTCTGTTGCCTTTCCTTACTTTCCCGTTTTGCCTTGCCTTGCCTTACTTTGCCCTTTTGCCTTCCCTTCCCTTGCTTTGCTCTGCCCTTTTGGCTTGCCTTACCTTGACTTGCTTTGCCCTTTTACCTTGCCTTGAATTGCTTCTTTTGCTCTTTTGCCTTCCTTTGCATTGCCATGCCTTGCTTTGCTTTTTTGCCATACCTTCTCTTACTTTGCTTTGCCCTTTTGCCTTGACTTGCCTTGCCAAGCTTTTCACTTTTGCCTTGCCTTGCCTTGCGCTACCCTTTTACCTTGCCTTGCATTGGTTTCTTTTGCCCTTTTACCTTGCCTTGAATTCCCTTACTTTGCCCTTTTGCCTTGCCTTCCTTGCTTTGCTTTGCCCTTTTGGCTTGCCTAGCCTTGGCTCGCTTTGCCCTTTTAGCCTTGCCTTGCCTTGCTTTCCGCTTTTGCCTTTCCTTGCCATTTTGCCTTGACTTGCCTTGCCAAGCTTTTCACTTTTGCCTTGCATTGCTATGCCCTTTTACCTTGCCTTGAATTCCCTTACTTTGCCCTTTTGCCTTCCCTTCCTTGCTTTGCTTTGCCATTTTAGCTTGCCTTGCCTTTGCTTGCTTTGCCCTTTTACCTTGCCTTGAATTGGCTTCCTTGCCATTTTGCTTCCCTTGCCTTGCTTTGCTTTGCCCTTATTCCTTGCCTGACTTTGCCCTTTTGCCTTGCCTTGCCTTGCTTTCCGCTTTTGCCTTGCCTTGCCCTGCCTTGCTTTGCCCTTTTGTCTTGACTTGCCTTGCTTTCCGCTTTTGCCTTGCCTTGCCTTGCTTTGCCATTTTGCCTTGACTTGCCTTGCCAAGCTTTTCACATTTGCCTTGCCTTACTATGCCCTTTTTCCTTGCCTTGAATTCCCTTACTTTGCCCTTTTGCCTTGCCTTGACTTGCTTTGCTTTGCCCTTTTGCCTTGCCTTTCCTTACTTTGCCCTTTTGCCTTGCCTTGCCTTACTTTGCCCTTTTGCCTTCCCTTCCCTTGCTTTTCTTTGCCCTTTCGGCTTGCAGTGCCTTGGCGTGCTTTGCCCTTTTACCTTGCCTTGAATTGGCTTCCTTTGCCAAGCTTTTCACATTTGCCTTGCCTTACTATGCCCTTTTTCCTTGCCTTGAATTCCCTTACTTTGCCCTTTTGCCTTGCCTTGACTTGCTTTGCTTTGCCCTTTTGCCTTGCCTTTCCTTACTTTGCCCTTTTGCCTTGCCTTGCCTTACTTTGCCCTTTTGCCTTCCCTTTCCTTGCTTTTCTTTGCCCTTTCTGCTTGCAGTGCCTTGGCTTGCTTTGCCCTTTTACCTTGCCTTGAATTGGCTTCCTTTCCCCTTTTGTGTTCCCTTGCTTTGCTTTGCTTTGCCCTTTTGCCATGACTTGCCTTGCCTTTCCCTACCCTTTTGCCTTGCCTTGCCTGACTTTACCATTTTGCCTTGCCTTTCCTTGCCTTGCTTTGCCCTTTTGCCTCTCCTTGCCTTGGCTTAGTTTGACCTTTTGCCTTGCCTTGCCTTGCTTTGCCCTTTTGCCATGCCTTGCCTTCCCTTTCGTTGCCCTTTTATCTTGCCTTCTGTTGCCTTGCCTTCTGTTGCCTTTCCTTACTTTCCCGTTTTGCCTTGCCTTGCCTTACTTTGCCCTTTTGCCTTCCCTTCCCTTGCTTTGCTTTGCCCTTTTGGCTTGCCTTGCCTTGGCTTGCTTTGCCCTTTTACCTTGCCTTGAATTGGCTTCCTTTGCCGTTTTGCCTTCCCTTGCCTTGCATGGCTTTCCCCTTTTGCCTTGCCTTTCCTTGCTTTGTCCTTTTGCCTTCCCTTGGTTTACCCTTTTGCCTTTCCTTGCCTTGCCTTGCATTGCCCTTTTCCCTTCCCTCGGCCTTGCTCTGCCCTTTTGCATTGCCATGCCTTGCTTTGCTTTTTTGCCATGCCTTCTCTTACCTTGCTTTGCCATTTTGCCTTGACTTGCCTTGACTTGCTTTGCCCTTTTGCCTTGACTTGCCTTGCCTTCCTTTACCCTTTTGCCTTACCTTGCCTGACTTTGCCATTTTGCCTTGCCTTGCATTAACTTGCTTTGCCCTTTTGCCTTGCCTTGGCTTGCTTTCCGCTTTTGCCTTGCCTTGCCCTGCCTTGCTTTGCCATTTTGCCTTGACTTGCCTTGCCAAGCTTTTCACTTTTGCCTTGCCTTACTATGCCCTTTTTTCTTGCCTTGAATTCCCTTTCTTTGCCCTTTTGCCTTGCCTTGACTTGCTTTGCTTTGCCCTTTTCCCTTGCCTTTCCTTACTTTGCCCTTTTGCCTTGCCTTGCCTTACTTTGCCCTTTTGCCTTCCCTTCCCTTGCTTTTCTTTGCCCTTTCGGCTTGCAGTGCCTTGGCTTGCTTTGCCCTTTTACCTTGCCTTGAATTGGCTTCCTTTGCCAAGCTTTTCACATTTGCCTTGCCTTACTATGCCCTTTTTCCTTGCCTTGAATTCCCTTACTTTGCCCTTTTGCCTTGCCTTGACTTGCTTTGCTTTGCCCTTTTGCCTTGCCTTTCCTTACTTTGCCCTTTTGCCTTGCCTTGCCTTACTTTGCCCTTTTGCCTTCCCTTGGTTTACCCTTTTGCCTTGCCTTGCCTTCCTTTCCGATTTTGCCTTGCCTTGCCTTGCTTTGCCATTTTGTCTTGACTTGCCTTGCCAAGCTTTTCACTTTTGCCTTGCCTTACTATGCCCTTTTTCCTCGCCTTGAATTCCCTTACTTTGCCCTTTTGCCTTCCCTTCCTTGCTTTGCTTTGCCCTTTCGGCTTGCAGTGCCTTGGCTTGCTTTGAATTGGCTTCCTTTCCCCTTTTGTCTTCCCTTGCCTTGCTTTGCTTTGCCCTATTGCCTTGCCTTGCCTTGCCTTCCCCTATCCTTTTGCCCTTTTGCCTTGCCTGACTTTACCATTTTGCCTTGCCTTGCCCTTTTGCCATGCCTTGCCTTCCATTTCGTTGCCCTTTTATCTTACCTTCTGTTGCCTTGCCTTCTGTTGCCTTTCCTTACTTTCCCGTTTTGCCTTGCCTTGCCTTACTTTGCCCTTTTGCCTTCCCTTCCCTTGCTTTGCTTTGCCCTTTTGGCTTGCCTTGCCTTGGCTTGCTTTGCCCTTTTACCTTGCCTTGAATTGGCTTCCTTTGCCGTTTTGCCTTCCCTTGCCTTGCATTGCTTTCCCCTTTTGCCTTGCCTTGCCTTACTTTGCCCTTTTGCCTTCCCTTCCCTTGCTTTGCTTTGCCCTTTCGGCTTGCAGTGCCTTGGCTTGCTTTGAATTGGCTTCCTTTCCCCTTTTGTCTTCCCTTGCTTTGCTTTGCCCTATTGCCTTGCCTTGCCTTGCCTTCCCCTATCCTTTTGCCCTTTTGCCTTGCCTGACTTTACCATTTTGCCTTGCCTTGCCTTACCTTGCTTTGCCCTTTTGTCTTGACTTGCCTTGCTTTGCCCTTTTGCCTTGCCTTTCCTTGCCTTGCTTTGCCCTTTTGCCATGCCTTGCCTTCCCTTTCGTTGCCCTTTTATCTTGCCTTCTGTTGCCTTGCCTTCTGTTGCCTTTCCTTACTTTCCCGTTTTGCCTTGCCTTGCCTTACTTTGCCCTTTTGCCTTCCCTTCCCTTGCTTTTCTTTGCCCTTTCGTCTTGCAGTGCCTTGGCTTGCTTTGCCCTTTTACCTTGCCTTGAATTGGCTTCCTTTCCCCTTTTGTGTTCCCTTGCTTTGCTTTGCTTTGCCCTTTTGCCATGACTTGCCTTGCCTTTCCCTACCCTTTTGCCTTGCCTTGCCTGACTTTACCATTTTGCCTTGCCTTTCCTTGCCTTGCTTTGCCCTTTTGCCTCTCCTTGCCTTGGCTTAGTTTGACCTTTTGCCTTGCCTTGCCTTGCTTTGCCCTTTTGCCATGCCTTGCCTTCCCTTTCGTTGCCCTTTTATCTTGCCTTCTGTTTCCTTGCCTTCTGTTGCCTTTCCTTACTTTCCCGTTTTGCCTTGCCTTTCCTTGCTTTGTCCTTTTGCCTTCCCTTGGTTTACCCTTTTGCCTTTCCTTGCCTTGCCTTGCATTGCCCTTTTCCCTTCCCTCGGCCTTGCTCTGCCCTTTTGCATTGCCATGCCTTGCTTTGCTTTTTTGCCATGCCTTCTCTTACCTTGCTTTGCCATTTTGCCTTGACTTGCCTTGACTTGCTTTGCCCTTTTGCCTTGACTTGCCTTGCCTTCCTTTACCCTTTTGCCTTACCTTGCCTGACTTTGCCATTTTGCCTTGCCTTGCATTAACTTGCTTTGCCCTTTTGCCTTGACTTGCCTTGCTTTGCCCTTTTGCCTTGCCTTTCCTTGACTTGCTTTGCCCTTTTTCCTTGCCTTGCCTTGCCTTGCTTTCCGCTTTTGCCTTGCCTTGCCTTGCTTTGCCATTTTGCCTTGACTTGCCTTGCCAAGCTTTTCACTTTTGCCTTGCCTTACTATGCCCTTTTTCCTTGCCTTGAATTCCCTTACTTTGCCCTTTTGCCTTCCCTTCCTTGCTTTGCTTTGCCATTTTAGCTTGCCTTGCCTTGGCTTGCTTTGCCCTTTTACCTTGCCTTGAATTGGCTTCCTTGCCATTTTGCATTCCCTTGCCTTGCTTTGCTTTGCCCTTATTCCTTGCCTTTCCTTGCTTTGCCCTTTTGCCTTGCCTTTCCTTACTTTGCCCTTTTGCCTTGAATTGCCTTGCCTTCCTTTACCCTTTTGCCTTATCTTGCCTGACTTTGCCCTTTTGCCTTTCCTTGCCTTCCTTTGCCCTTTTACCTTGCCTTGCCTTGGTTTGCTTTGCCCTTTTGCCTTGCCTTTCCTTGCTTTGTCCTTTTGCCTTCCCTTGGTTTACCCTTTTGCCTTTCCTTGCCTTGCCTTGCATTGCCCTTTTCCCTTCCCTCGGCCTTGCTTTGCCCTTTTGCATTGCCATGCCTTGCTTTGCTGTTTTGCCATACCTTCTCTTACCTTGCTTTGCCCTTTTGCCTTGCCTTGCCTTCCTTTACCCTTTTGCCTTATCTTGCCTGACTTTGCCCTTTTGCCTTTCCTTGCCTTCCTTTGCCCTTTTACCTTGCCTTGCCTTGGTTTGCTTTGCCCTTTTGCCTTGCCTTTCCTTGCTTTGTCCTTTTGCCTTCCCTTGGTTTACCCTTTTGCCTTACCTTGCCTGACTTTGCCATTTTGCCTTGCCTTGCATTAACTTGCTTTGCCCTTTTGCCTTGACTTGCCTTGCTTTGCCCTTTTGCCTTGCCTTTCCTTGACTTGCTTTGCCCTTTTTCCTTGCCTTGACTTGCCTTGCTTTCCGCTTTTGCCTTGCCTTGCCTTGCTTTGCCATTTTGCCTTGACTTGCCTTGCCAAGCTTTTCACTTTTGCCTTGCCTTACTATGCCCTTTTTCCTTGCCTTGAATTCCCTTACTTTGCCCTTTTGCCTTCCCTTCCTTGCTTTGCTTTGCCATTTTAGCTTGCCTTGCCTTGGCTTGCTTTGCCCTTTTACCTTGCCTTGAATTGGCTTCCTTGCCATTTTGCATTCCCTTGCCTTGCTTTGCTTTGCCCTTATTCCTTGCCTTTCCTTGCTTTGCCCTTTTGCCTTGCCTTTCCTTACTTTGCCCTTTTGCCTTGAATTGCCTTGCCTTCCTTTACCCTTTTGCCTTATCTTGCCTGACTTTGCCCTTTTGCCTTTCCTTGCCTTCCTTTGCCCTTTTACCTTGCCTTGCCTTGGTTTGCTTTGCCCTTTTGCCTTGCCTTTCCTTGCTTTGTCCTTTTGCCTTCCCTTGGTTTACCCTTTTGCCTTTCCTTGCCTTGCCTTGCATTGCCCTTTTCCCTTCCCTCGGCCTTGCTTTGCCCTTTTGCATTGCCATGCCTTTCTTTGCTTTTTTGCCATGCCTTCTCTTACCTTGCTTTGCCATTTTGCCTTGACTTGCCTTGACTTGCTTTGCCCTTTTGCCTTGACTTGCCTTGTCTTCCTTTACCCTTTTGCCTTACCTTGCCTGACTTTGCCCTTTTGCCTTCCCTTCCTTGCTTTGCTTTGCCATTTTAGCTTGCCTTGCCTTGGCTTGCTTTGCCCTTTTGCCTTGCCTTGAATTGGCTTCCTTGCCATTTTGCATTCCTTTGCCTTGCTTTGCTTTGCCCTTATTCCTTGCCTTTCCTTGCTTTGCCCTTTTGCCTTGCCTTTCCTTACTTTGCCCTTTTGCCTTGAATTGCCTTGCCTTCCTTTACCCTTTTGCCTTATCTTGCCTGACTTTGCCCTTTTGCCTTTCCTTGCCTTCCTTTGCCCTTTTACCTTGCCTTGCCTTGGTTTGCTTTGCCCTTTTGCCTTGCCTTGCCTTGCTTTGCCCTTTTGCCATGCCTTGCCTTCCATTTCGTTGCCCTTTTATCTTACCTTCTGTTGCCTTGCCTTCTGTTGCCTTTCCTTACTTTCCCGTTTTGCCTTGCCTTGCCTTACTTTGCCCTTTTGCCTTCCCTTCCCTTGCTTTGCTTTGCCCTTTTGGCTTGCCTTGCCTTGGCTTGCTTTGCCCTTTTACCTTGCCTTGAATTGGCTTCCTTTGCCGTTTTGCCTTCCCTTGCCTTGCATTGCTTTCCCCTTTTGCCTTGCCTTGCCTTACTTTGCCCTTTTGCCTTCCCTTCCCTTGCTTTGCTTTGCCCTTTCGGCTTGCAGTGCCTTGGCTTGCTTTGAATTGGCTTCCTTTCCCCTTTTGTCTTCCCTTGCCTTGCTTTGCTTTGCCCTATTGCCTTGCCTTGCCTTGCCTTCCCCTATCCTTTTGCCCTTTTGCCTTGCCTGACTTTACCATTTTGCCTTGCCTTGCCTTACCTTGCTTTGCCCTTTTGTCTTGACTTGCCTTGCTTTGCCCTTTTGCCTTGCCTTTCCTTGCCTTGCTTTGCCCTTTTGCCATGCCTTGCCTTCCCTTTCGTTGCCCTTTTATCTTGCCTTCTGTTGCCTTGCCTTCTGTTGCCTTTCCTTACTTTCCCGTTTTGCCTTGCCTTGCCTTACTTTGCCCTTTTGCCTTCCCTTCCCTTGCTTTGCTTTGCCCTTTTGGCTTGCCTTGCCTTGGCTTGCTTTGCCCTTTTACCTTGCCTTGAATTGGCTTCCTTTGCCGTTTTGCCTTCCCTTGCCTTGCATTGCTTTCCCCTTTTGCCTTGCCTTTCCTTGCTTTGTCCTTTTGCCTTCCCTTGGTTTACCCTTTTGCCTTTCCTTGCCTTGCCCTTTTCCCTTCCCTCGGCCTTGCTCTGCCCTTTTGCATTGCCATGCCTTGCTTTGCTTTTTTGCCATGCCTTCTCTTACCTTGCTTTGCCATTTTGCCTTGACTTGCCTTGACTTGCTTTGCCCTTTTGCCTTGACTTGCCTTGCCTTCCTTTACCCTTTTGCCTTACCTTGCCTGACTTTGCCCTTTTGCCTTCCCTTCCTTGCTTTGCTTTGCCATTTTAGCTTGCCTTGCCTTGGCTTGCTTTGCCCTTTTGCCTTGCCTTGAATTGGCTTCCTTGCCATTTTGCATTCCTTTGCCTTGCTTTGCTTTGCCCTTATTCCTTGCCTTTCCTTGCTTTGCCCTTTTGCCTTGCCTTTCCTTACTTTGCCCTTTTGCCTTGAATTGCCTTGCCTTCCTTTACCCTTTTGCCTTATCTTGCCTGACTTTGCCCTTTTGCCTTTCCTTGCCTTCCTTTGCCCTTTTACCTTGCCTTGCCTTGGTTTGCTTTGCCCTTTTGCCTTGCCTTGCCTTGCTTTGCCCTTTTGCCATGCCTTGCCTTCCATTTCGTTGCCCTTTTATCTTACCTTCTGTTGCCTTGCCTTCTGTTGCCTTTCCTTACTTTCCCGTTTTGCCTTGCCTTCCCTTACTTTGCCCTTTTGCCTTCCCTTCCCTTGCTTTGCTTTGCCCTTTTGGCTTGCCTTGCCTTGGCTTGCTTTGCCCTTTTACCTTGCCTTGAATTGGCTTCCTTTGCCGTTTTGCCTTCCCTTGCCTTGCATTGCTTTCCCCTTTTGCCTTGCCTTTCCTTGCTTTGTCCTTTTGCCTTCCCTTGGTTTACCCTTTTGCCTTTCCTTGCCTTGCCTTGCATTGCCATTTTCCCTTCCCTCGGCCTTGCTTTGCCCTTTTGCATTGCCATGCCTTGCTTTGCTGTTTTGCCATCCCTTCTCTTACCTTGCTTTGGCCTTTTGCCTTGCCTTGCCTTGTTTTCCGCTTTTGCCTTGGCCTTTCCTTGCCTCGCTTTGCCATTTTGCCTTGACTTGCCTTGCCAACCTTTTCACTTTTGCCTTGCCTTGCATTGCTTTGCCCTTTTACCTTGCCTTGCCTTGGTTTGCTTTGCCCTTTTACCTTGCCTTGAATTGGCTTCCTTTGCCATTTTGCCTTGCCTTGACTTGCTTTGCTTTGCCCTTTTGCCTTGCCTTTCCTTACTTTGCCCTATTGCCTTGCCTTGCCTTCCTTTACCCTTTTGCCTTCCCTTCCCTTGCTTTGCTTTGCCCTTTCGGCTTGCAGTGCCTTGGCTTGCTTTGAATTGGCTTCCTTTCCCCTTTTGTCTTCCCTTGCCTTGCTTTGCTTTGCCCTATTGCCTTGCCTTGCCTTGCCTTCCCCTATCCTTTTGCCCTTTTGCCTTGCCTGACTTTACCATTTTGCCTTGCCTTGCCTTACCTTGCTTTGCCCTTTTGTCTTGACTTGCCTTGCTTTGCCCTTTTGCCTTGCCTTTCCTTGCCTTGCTTTGCCCTTTTGCCATGCCTTGCCTTCCCTTTCGTTGCCCTTTTATCTTGCCTTCTGTTGCCTTGCCTTCTGTTGCCTTTCCTTACTTTCCCGTTTTGCCTTGCCTTGCCTTACTTTGCCCTTTTGCCTTCCCTTCCCTTGCTTTTCTTTGCCCTTTCGGCTTGCAGTGCCTTGGCTTGCTTTGCCCTTTTACCTTGCCTTGAATTGGCTTCCTTTCCCCTTTTGTGTTCCCTTGCTTTGCTTTGCTTTGCCCTTTTGCCATGACTTGCCTTGCCTTTCCCTACCCTTTTGCCTTGCCTTGCCTGACTTTACCATTTTGCCTTGCCTTTCCTTGCCTTGCTTTGCCCTTTTGCCTCTCCTTGCCTTGGCTTAGTTTGACCTTTTGCCTTGCCTTGCCTTGCTTTGCCCTTTTGCCATGCCTTGCCTTCCCTTTCGTTGCCCTTTTATCTTGCCTTCTGTTTCCTTGCCTTCTGTTGCCTTTCCTTACTTTCCCGTTTTGCCTTGCCTTTCCTTGCTTTGTCCTTTTGCCTTCCCTTGGTTTACCCTTTTGCCTTTCCTTGCCTTGCCTTGCATTGCCCTTTTCCCTTCCCTCGGCCTTGCTCTGCCCTTTTGCATTGCCATGCCTTGCTTTGCTTTTTTGCCATGCCTTCTCTTACCTTGCTTTGCCATTTTGCCTTGACTTGCCTTGACTTGCTTTGCCCTTTTGCCTTGACTTGCCTTGCCTTCCTTTACCCTTTTGCCTTACCTTGCCTGACTTTGCCATTTTGCCTTGCCTTGCATTAACTTGCTTTGCCCTTTTGCCTTGACTTGCCTTGCTTTGCCCTTTTGCCTTGCCTTTCCTTGACTTGCTTTGCCCTTTTTCCTTGCCTTGCCTTGCCTTGCTTTCCGCTTTTGCCTTGCCTTGCCTTGCTTTGCCATTTTGCCTTGACTTGCCTTGCCAAGCTTTTCACTTTTGCCTTGCCTTACTATGCCCTTTTTCCTTGCCTTGAATTCCCTTACTTTGCCCTTTTGCCTTCCCTTCCTTGCTTTGCTTTGCCATTTTAGCTTGCCTTGCCTTGGCTTGCTTTGCCCTTTTACCTTGCCTTGAATTGGCTTCCTTGCCATTTTGCATTCCCTTGCCTTGCTTTGCTTTACCCTTATTCCTTGCCTTTCCTTGCTTTGCCCTTTTGCCTTGCCTTTCCTTACTTTGCCCTTTTGCCTTGAATTGCCTTGCCTTCCTTTACCCTTTTGCCTTATCTTGCCTGACTTTGCCCTTTTGCCTTTCCTTGCCTTCCTTTGCCCTTTTACCTTGCCTTGCCTTGGTTTGCTTTGCCCTTTTGCCTTGCCTTTCCTTGCTTTGTCCTTTTGCCTTCCCTTGGTTTACCCTTTTGCCTTTCCTTGCCTTGCCTTGCATTGCCCTTTTCCCTTCCCTCGGCCTTGCTTTGCCCTTTTGCATTGCCATGCCTTGCTTTGCTGTTTTGCCATACCTTCTCTTACCTTGCTTTGCCCTTTTGCCTTGCCTTGCCTTGCTTTGCCCTTTTGCCATGCCTTGCCTTCCCTTTCGTTGCCCTTTTATCTTGCCTTCTGTTGCCTTGCCTTCTGTTGCCTTTCCTTACTTTCCCGTTTTGCCTTGCCTGGCCTTACTTTGCCCTTTTGCCTTGCCTTTCCTTGCTTTGCTTTGCCCTTTTGGCTTGCCTTGCCTTGGCTTGCTTTGCCCTTTTACCTTGCCTTGAATTGGCTTCCTTTGCCGTTTTGCCTTCCCTTGCCTTGCATTGCTTTCCCCTTTTGCCTTGCCTTTCCTTGCTTTGTCCTTTTGCCTTCCCTTGGTTTACCCTTTTGCCTTTCCTTGCCTTGCCCTTTTCCCTTCCCTCGGCCTTGCTCTGCCCTTTTGCATTGCCATGCCTTGCTTTGCTTTTTTGCCATGCCTTCTCTTACCTTGCTTTGCCATTTTGCCTTGACTTGCCTTGACTTGCTTTGCCCTTTTGCCTTGACTTGCCTTGCCTTCCTTTACCCTTTTGCCTTACCTTGCCTGACTTTGCCCTTTTGCCTTCCCTTCCTTGCTTTGCTTTGCCATTTTAGCTTGCCTTGCCTTGGCTTGCTTTGCCCTTTTGCCTTGCCTTGAATTGGCTTCCTTGCCATTTTGCATTCCTTTGCCTTGCTTTGCTTTGCCCTTATTCCTTGCCTTTCCTTGCTTTGCCCTTTTGCCTTGCCTTTCCTTACTTTGCCCTTTTGCCTTGAATTGCCTTGCCTTCCTTTACCCTTTTGCCTTATCTTGCCTGACTTTGCCCTTTTGCCTTTCCTTGCCTTCCTTTGCCCTTTTACCTTGCCTTGCCTTGGTTTGCTTTGCCCTTTTGCCTTGCCTTGCCTTGCTTTGCCCTTTTGCCATGCCTTGCCTTCCCTTTCGTTGCCCTTTTATCTTACCTTCTGTTGCCTTGCCTTCTGTTGCCTTTCCTTACTTTCCCGTTTTGCCTTGCCTGGCCTTACTTTGCCCTTTTGCCTTGCCTTTCCTTGCTTTGCTTTGTCCTTTTGGCTTGCCTTGCCTTGGCTTGGTTTGCCCTTTTACCTTGCCTTGAATTGGCTTCCTTTGCCGTTTTGCCTTCCCTTGCCTTGCATTGCTTTCCCCTTTTGCCTTGCCTTTCCTTGCTTTGTCCTTTTGCCTTCCCTTGGTTTACCCTTTTGCCTTTCCTTGCCTTGCCTTGCATTGCCATTTTCCCTTCCCTCGGCCTTGCTTTGCCCTTTTGCATTGCCATGCCTTGCTTTGCTGTTTTGCCATCCCTTCTCTTACCTTGCTTTGGCCTTTTGCCTTGCCTTGCCTTGTTTTCCGCTTTTGCCTTGGCCTTTCCTTGCCTTGCTTTGCCATTTTGCCTTGACTTGCCTTGCCAACCTTTTCACTTTTGCCTTGCCTTGCATTGCTTTGCCCTTTTACCTTGCCTTGCCTTGGTTTGCTTTGCCCTTTTACCTTGCCTTGAATTGGCTTCCTTTGCCGTTTTGCCTTGCCTTGACTTGCTTTGCTTTGCCCTTTTGCCTTGCCTTTCCTTACTTTGCCCTATTGCTTTGCCTTGCCTTACTTTGCCCTTTTGCCTTCCCTTCCCTTGCTTTGCTTTGCCCTTTCGGCTTGCAGTGCCTTGGCTTGCTTTGAATTGGCTTCCTTTCCCCTTTTGTCTTCCCTTGCCTTGCTTTGCTTTGCCCTATTGCCTTGCCTTGCCTTGCCTTCCCCTATCCTTTTGCCCTTTTGCCTTGCCTGACTTTACCATTTTGCCTTGCCTTGCCTTACCTTGCTTTGCCCTTTTGTCTTGACTTGCCTTGCTTTGCCCTTTTGCCTTGCCTTTCCTTGCCTTGCTTTGCCCTTTTGCCATGCCTTGCCTTCCCTTTCGTTGCCCTTTTATCTTGCCTTCTGTTGCCTTGCCTTCTGTTGCCTTTCCTTACTTTCCCGTTTTGCCTTGCCTTGCCTTACTTTGCCCTTTTGCCTTCCCTTCCCTTGCTTTTCTTTGCCCTTTCGTCTTGCAGTGCCTTGGCTTGCTTTGCCCTTTTACCTTGCCTTGAATTGGCTTCCTTTCCCCTTTTGTGTTCCCTTGCTTTGCTTTGCTTTGCCCTTTTGCCATGACTTGCCTTGCCTTTCCCTACCCTTTTGCCTTGCCTTGCCTGACTTTACCATTTTGCCTTGCCTTTCCTTGCCTTGCTTTGCCCTTTTGCCTCTCCTTGCCTTGGCTTAGTTTGACCTTTTGCCTTGCCTTGCCTTGCTTTGCCCTTTTGCCATGCCTTGCCTTCCCTTTCGTTGCCCTTTTATCTTGCCTTCTGTTGCCTTGCCTTCTGTTGCCTTTCCTTACTTTCCCGTTTTGCCTTGCCTTTCCTTGCTTTGTCCTTTTGCCTTCCCTTGGTTTACCCTTTTGCCTTTCCTTGCCTTGCCTTGCATTGCCCTTTTCCCTTCCCTCGGCCTTGCTCTGCCCTTTTGCATTGCCATGCCTTGCTTTGCTTTTTTGCCATGCCTTCTCTTACCTTGCTTTGCCATTTTGCCTTGACTTGCCTTGACTTGCTTTGCCCTTTTGCCTTGACTTGCCTTGCCTTCCTTTACCCTTTTGCCTTACCTTGCCTGACTTTGCCATTTTGCCTTGCCTTGCATTAACTTGCTTTGCCCTTTTGCCTTGACTTGCCTTGCTTTGCCCTTTTGCCTTGCCTTTCCTTGACTTGCTTTGCCCTTTTTCCTTGCCTTGACTTGCCTTGCTTTCCGCTTTTGCCTTGCCTTGCCTTGCTTTGCCATTTTGCCTTGACTTGCCTTGCCAAGCTTTTCACTTTTGCCTTGCCTTACTATGCCCTTTTTCCTTGCCTTGAATTCCCTTACTTTGCCCTTTTGCCTTCCCTTCCTTGCTTTGCTTTGCCATTTTAGCTTGCCTTGCCTTGGCTTGCTTTGCCCTTTTACCTTGCCTTGAATTGGCTTCCTTGCCATTTTGCATTCCCTTGCCTTGCTTTGCTTTGCCCTTATTCCTTGCCTTTCCTTGCTTTGCCCTTTTGCCTTGCCTTTCCTTACTTTGCCCTTTTGCCTTGAATTGCCTTGCCTTCCTTTACCCTTTTGCCTTATCTTGCCTGACTTTGCCCTTTTGCCTTTCCTTGCCTTCCTTTGCCCTTTTACCTTGCCTTGCCTTGGTTTGCTTTGCCCTTTTGCCTTGCCTTTCCTTGCTTTGTCCTTTTGCCTTCCCTTGGTTTACCCTTTTGCCTTTCCTTGCCTTGCCTTGCATTGCCCTTTTCCCTTCCCTCGGCCTTGCTTTGCCCTTTTGCATTGCCATGCCTTGCTTTGCTTTTTTGCCATGCCTTCTCTTACCTTGCTTTGCCATTTTGCCTTGACTTGCCTTGACTTGCTTTGCCCTTTTGCCTTGACTTGCCTTGCCTTCCTTTACCCTTTTGCCTTACCTTGCCTGACTTTGCCCTTTTGCCTTCCCTTCCTTGCTTTGCTTTGCCATTTTAGCTTGCCTTGCCTTGGCTTGCTTTGCCCTTTTGCCTTGCCTTGAATTGGCTTCCTTGCCATTTTGCATTCCTTTGCCTTGCTTTGCTTTGCCCTTATTCCTTGCCTTTCCTTGCTTTGCCCTTTTGCCTTGCCTTTCCTTACTTTGCCCTTTTGCCTTGAATTGCCTTGCCTTCCTTTACCCTTTTGCCTTATCTTGCCTGACTTTGCCCTTTTGCCTTTCCTTGCCTTCCTTTGCCCTTTTACCTTGCCTTGCCTTGGTTTGCTTTGCCCTTTTGCCTTGCCTTGCCTTGCTTTGCCCTTTTGCCATGCCTTGCCTTCCCTTTCGTTGCCCTTTTATCTTACCTTCTGTTGCCTTGCCTTCTGTTGCCTTTCCTTACTTTCCCGTTTTGCCTTGCCTGGCCTTACTTTGCCCTTTTGCCTTGCCTTTCCTTGCTTTGCTTTGCCCTTTTGGCTTGCCTTGCCTTGGCTTGCTTTGCCCTTTTACCTTGCCTTGAATTGGCTTCCTTTGCCGTTTTGCCTTCCCTTGCCTTGCATTGCTTTCCCCTTTTGCCTTGCCTTTCCTTGCTTTGTCCTTTTGCCTTCCCTTGGTTTACCCTTTTGCCTTTCCTTGCCTTGCCTTGCATTGCCATTTTCCCTTCCCTCGGCCTTGCTTTGCCCTTTTGCATTGCCATGCCTTGCTTTGCTGTTTTGCCATCCCTTCTCTTACCTTGCTTTGCCCTTTTGCCTTGCCTTGCCTTGCTTTGCCCTTTTGCCATGCCTTGCCTTCCCTTTCGTTGCCCTTTTATCTTGCCTTCTGTTGCCTTGCCTTCTGTTGCCTTTCCTTACTTTCCCGTTTTGCCTTGCCTGGCCTTACTTTGCCCTTTTGCCTTGCCTTTCCTTGCTTTGCTTTGCCCTTTTGGCTTGCCTTGCCTTGGCTTGCTTTGCCCTTTTACCTTGCCTTAAATTGGCTTCCTTTGCCGTTTTGCCTTCCCTTGCCTTGCATTGCTTTCCCCTTTTGCCTTGCCTTTCCTTGCTTTGTCCTTTTGCCTTCCCTTGGTTTACCCTTTTGCCTTTCCTTGCCTTGCCCTTTTCTCTTCCCTCGGCCTTGCTCTGCCCTTTTGCATTGCCATGCCTTGCTTTGCTTTTTTGCCATGCCTTCTCTTACCTTGCTTTGCCATTTTGCCTTGACTTGCCTTGACTTGCTTTGCCCTTTTGCCTTGACTTGCCTTGCCTTCCTTTACCCTTTTGCCTTACCTTGCCTGACTTTGCCCTTTTGCCTTCCCTTCCTTGCTTTGCTTTGCCATTTTAGCTTGCCTTGCCTTGGCTTGCTTTGCCCTTTTGCCTTGCCTTGAATTGGCTTCCTTGCCATTTTGCATTACTTTGCCTTGCTTTGCTTTGCCCTTATTCCTTGCCTTTCCTTGCTTTGCCCTTTTGCCTTGCCTTTCCTTACTTTGCCCTTTTGCCTTGAATTGCCTTGCCTTCCTTTACCCTTTTGCCTTATCTTGCCTGACTTTGCCCTTTTGCCTTTCCTTGCCTTCCTTTGCCCTTTTACCTTGCCTTGCCTTGGTTTGCTTTGCCCTTTTGCCTTGCCTTGCCTTGCTTTGCCCTTTTGCCATGCCTTGCCTTCCATTTCGTTGCCCTTTTATCTTACCTTCTGTTGCCTTGCCTTCTGTTGCCTTTCCTTACTTTCCCGTTTTGCCTTGCCTTCCCTTACTTTGCCCTTTTGCCTTCCCTTCCCTTGCTTTGCTTTGCCCTTTTGGCTTGCCTTGCCTTGGCTTGCTTTGCCCTTTTACCTTGCCTTGAATTGGCTTCCTTTGCCGTTTTGCCTTCCCTTGCCTTGCATTGCTTTCCCCTTTTGCCTTGCCTTTCCTTGCTTTGTCCTTTTGCCTTCCCTTGGTTTACCCTTTTGCCTTTCCTTGCCTTGCCTTGCATTGCCATTTTCCCTTCCCTCGGCCTTGCTTTGCCCTTTTGCATTGCCATGCCTTGCTTTGCTGTTTTGCCATCCCTTCTCTTACCTTGCTTTGGCCTTTTGCCTTGCCTTGCCTTGTTTTCCGCTTTTGCCTTGGCCTTTCCTTGCCTCGCTTTGCCATTTTGCCTTGACTTGCCTTGCCAACCTTTTCACTTTTGCCTTGCCTTGCATTGCTTTGCCCTTTTACCTTGCCTTGCCTTGGTTTGCTTTGCCCTTTTACCTTGCCTTGAATTGGCTTCCTTTGCCATTTTGCCTTGCCTTGACTTGCTTTGCTTTGCCCTTTTGCCTTGCCTTTCCTTACTTTGCCCTATTGCCTTGCCTTGCCTTACTTTGCCCTTTTGCCTTCCCTTCCCTTGCTTTGCTTTGCCCTTTCGGCTTGCAGTGCCTTGGCTTGCTTTGAATTGGCTTCCTTTCCCCTTTTGTCTTCCCTTGCCTTGCTTTGCTTTGCCCTATTGCCTTGCCTTGCCTTGCCTTCCCCTATCCTTTTGCCCTTTTGCCTTGCCTGACTTTACCATTTTGCCTTGCCTTGCCTTACCTTGCTTTGCCCTTTTGTCTTGACTTGCCTTGCTTTGCCCTTTTGCCTTGCCTTTCCTTGCCTTGCTTTGCCCTTTTGCCATGCCTTGCCTTCCCTTTCGTTGCCCTTTTATCTTGCCTTCTGTTGCCTTGCCTTCTGTTGCCTTTCCTTACTTTCCCGTTTTGCCTTGCCTTGCCTTACTTTGCCCTTTTGCCTTCCCTTCCCTTGCTTTTCTTTGCCCTTTCGGCTTGCAGTGCCTTGGCTTGCTTTGCCCTTTTACCTTGCCTTGAATTGGCTTCCTTTCCCCTTTTGTGTTCCCTTGCTTTGCTTTGCTTTGCCCTTTTGCCATGACTTGCCTTGCCTTTCCCTACCCTTTTGCCTTGCCTTGCCTGACTTTACCATTTTGCCTTGCCTTTCCTTGCCTTGCTTTGCCCTTTTGCCTCTCCTTGCCTTGGCTTAGTTTGACCTTTTGCCTTGCCTTGCCTTGCTTTGCCCTTTTGCCATGCCTTGCCTTCCCTTTCGTTGCCCTTTTATCTTGCCTTCTGTTTCCTTGCCTTCTGTTGCCTTTCCTTACTTTCCCGTTTTGCCTTGCCTTTCCTTGCTTTGTCCTTTTGCCTTCCCTTGGTTTACCCTTTTGCCTTTCCTTGCCTTGCCTTGCATTGCCCTTTTCCCTTCCCTCGGCCTTGCTCTGCCCTTTTGCATTGCCATGCCTTGCTTTGCTTTTTTGCCATGCCTTCTCTTACCTTGCTTTGCCATTTTGCCTTGACTTGCCTTGACTTGCTTTGCCCTTTTGCCTTGACTTGCCTTGCCTTCCTTTACCCTTTTGCCTTACCTTGCCTGACTTTGCCATTTTGCCTTGCCTTGCATTAACTTGCTTTGCCCTTTTGCCTTGACTTGCCTTGCTTTGCCCTTTTGCCTTGCCTTTCCTTGACTTGCTTTGCCCTTTTTCCTTGCCTTGCCTTGCCTTGCTTTCCGCTTTTGCCTTGCCTTGCCTTGCTTTGCCATTTTGCCTTGACTTGCCTTGCCAAGCTTTTCACTTTTGCCTTGCCTTACTATGCCCTTTTTCCTTGCCTTGAATTCCCTTACTTTGCCCTTTTGCCTTCCCTTCCTTGCTTTGCTTTGCCATTTTAGCTTGCCTTGCCTTGGCTTGCTTTGCCCTTTTACCTTGCCTTGAATTGGCTTCCTTGCCATTTTGCATTCCCTTGCCTTGCTTTGCTTTGCCCTTATTCCTTGCCTTTCCTTGCTTTGCCCTTTTGCCTTGCCTTTCCTTACTTTGCCCTTTTGCCTTGAATTGCCTTGCCTTCCTTTACCCTTTTGCCTTATCTTGCCTGACTTTGCCCTTTTGCCTTTCCTTGCCTTCCTTTGCCCTTTTACCTTGCCTTGCCTTGGTTTGCTTTGCCCTTTTGCCTTGCCTTTCCTTGCTTTGTCCTTTTGCCTTCCCTTGGTTTACCCTTTTGCCTTTCCTTGCCTTGCCTTGCATTGCCATTTTCCCTTCCCTCGGCCTTGCTTTGCCCTTTTGCATTGCCATGCCTTGCTTTGCTGTTTTGCCATCCCTTCTCTTACCTTGCTTTGCCCTTTTGCCTTGCCTTGCCTTGCTTTGCCCTTTTGCCATGCCTTGCCTTCCCTTTCGTTGCCCTTTTATCTTGCCTTCTGTTGCCTTGCCTTCTGTTGCCTTTCCTTACTTTCCCGTTTTGCCTTGCCTGGCCTTACTTTGCCCTTTTGCCTTGCCTTTCCTTGCTTTGCTTTGCCCTTTTGGCTTGCCTTGCCTTGGCTTGCTTTGCCCTTTTACCTTGCCTTAAATTGGCTTCCTTTGCCGTTTTGCCTTCCCTTGCCTTGCATTGCTTTCCCCTTTTGCCTTGCCTTTCCTTGCTTTGTCCTTTTGCCTTCCCTTGGTTTACCCTTTTGCCTTTCCTTGCCTTGCCCTTTTCTCTTCCCTCGGCCTTGCTCTGCCCTTTTGCATTGCCATGCCTTGCTTTGCTTTTTTGCCATGCCTTCTCTTACCTTGCTTTGCCATTTTGCCTTGACTTGCCTTGACTTGCTTTGCCCTTTTGCCTTGACTTGCCTTGCCTTCCTTTACCCTTTTGCCTTACCTTGCCTGACTTTGCCCTTTTGCCTTCCCTTCCTTGCTTTGCTTTGCCATTTTAGCTTGCCTTGCCTTGGCTTGCTTTGCCCTTTTGCCTTGCCTTGAATTGGCTTCCTTGCCATTTTGCATTACTTTGCCTTGCTTTGCTTTGCCCTTATTCCTTGCCTTTCCTTGCTTTGCCCTTTTGCCTTGCCTTTCCTTACTTTGCCCTTTTGCCTTGAATTGCCTTGCCTTCCTTTACCCTTTTGCCTTATCTTGCCTGACTTTGCCCTTTTGCCTTTCCTTGCCTTCCTTTGCCCTTTTACCTTGCCTTGCCTTGGTTTGCTTTGCCCTTTTGCCTTGCCTTGCCTTGCTTTGCCCTTTTGCCATGCCTTGCCTTCCATTTCGTTGCCCTTTTATCTTACCTTCTGTTGCCTTGCCTTCTGTTGCCTTTCCTTACTTTCCCGTTTTGCCTTGCCTTCCCTTACTTTGCCCTTTTGCCTTCCCTTCCCTTGCTTTGCTTTGCCCTTTTGGCTTGCCTTGCCTTGGCTTGCTTTGCCCTTTTACCTTGCCTTGAATTGGCTTCCTTTGCCGTTTTGCCTTCCCTTGCCTTGCATTGCTTTCCCCTTTTGCCTTGCCTTTCCTTGCTTTGTCCTTTTGCCTTCCCTTGGTTTACCCTTTTGCCTTTCCTTGCCTTGCCTTGCATTGCCATTTTCCCTTCCCTCGGCCTTGCTTTGCCCTTTTGCATTGCCATGCCTTGCTTTGCTGTTTTGCCATCCCTTCTCTTACCTTGCTTTGGCCTTTTGCCTTGCCTTGCCTTGTTTTCCGCTTTTGCCTTGGCCTTTCCTTGCCTCTCTTTGCCATTTTGCCTTGACTTGCCTTGCCAACCTTTTCACTTTTGCCTTGCCTTGCATTGCTTTGCCCTTTTACCTTGCCTTGCCTTGGTTTGCTTTGCCCTTTTACCTTGCCTTGAATTGGCTTCCTTTGCCATTTTGCCTTGCCTTGACTTGCTTTGCTTTGCCCTTTTGCCTTGCCTTTCCTTACTTTGCCCTATTGCCTTGCCTTGCCTTACTTTGCCCTTTTGCCTTCCCTTCCCTTGCTTTGCTTTGCCCTTTCGGCTTGCAGTGCCTTGGCTTGCTTTGAATTGGCTTCCTTTCCCCTTTTGTCTTCCCTTGCCTTGCTTTGCTTTGCCCTATTGCCTTGCCTTGCCTTGCCTTCCCCTATCCTTTTGCCCTTTTGCCTTGCCTGACTTTACCATTTTGCCTTGCCTTGCCTTACCTTGCTTTGCCCTTTTGTCTTGACTTGCCTTGCTTTGCCCTTTTGCCTTGCCTTTCCTTGCCTTGCTTTGCCCTTTTGCCATGCCTTGCCTTCCCTTTCGTTGCCCTTTTATCTTGCCTTCTGTTGCCTTGCCTTCTGTTGCCTTTCCTTACTTTCCCGTTTTGCCTTGCCTTGCCTTACTTTGCCCTTTTGCCTTCCCTTCCCTTGCTTTTCTTTGCCCTTTCGGCTTGCAGTGCCTTGGCTTGCTTTGCCCTTTTACCTTGCCTTGAATTGGCTTCCTTTCCCCTTTTGTGTTCCCTTGCTTTGCTTTGCTTTGCCCTTTTGCCATGACTTGCCTTGCCTTTCCCTACCCTTTTGCCTTGCCTTGCCTGACTTTACCATTTTGCCTTGCCTTTCCTTGCCTTGCTTTGCCCTTTTGCCTCTCCTTGCCTTGGCTTAGTTTGACCTTTTGCCTTGCCTTGCCTTGCTTTGCCCTTTTGCCATGCCTTGCCTTCCCTTTCGTTGCCCTTTTATCTTGCCTTCTGTTTCCTTGCCTTCTGTTGCCTTTCCTTACTTTCCCGTTTTGCCTTGCCTTTCCTTGCTTTGTCCTTTTGCCTTCCCTTGGTTTACCCTTTTGCCTTTCCTTGCCTTGCCTTGCATTGCCCTTTTCCCTTCCCTCGGCCTTGCTCTGCCCTTTTGCATTGCCATGCCTTGCTTTGCTTTTTTGCCATGCCTTCTCTTACCTTGCTTTGCCATTTTGCCTTGACTTGCCTTGACTTGCTTTGCCCTTTTGCCTTGACTTGCCTTGCCTTCCTTTACCCTTTTGCCTTACCTTGCCTGACTTTGCCATTTTGCCTTGCCTTGCATTAACTTGCTTTGCCCTTTTGCCTTGACTTGCCTTGCTTTGCCCTTTTGCCTTGCCTTTCCTTGACTTGCTTTGCCCTTTTTCCTTGCCTTGCCTTGCCTTGCTTTCCGCTTTTGCCTTGCCTTGCCTTGCTTTGCCATTTTGCCTTGACTTGCCTTGCCAAGCTTTTCACTTTTGCCTTGCCTTACTATGCCCTTTTTCCTTGCCTTGAATTCCCTTACTTTGCCCTTTTGCCTTCCCTTCCTTGCTTTGCTTTGCCATTTTAGCTTGCCTTGCCTTGGCTTGCTTTGCCCTTTTACCTTGCCTTGAATTGGCTTCCTTGCCATTTTGCATTCCCTTGCCTTGCTTTGCTTTGCCCTTATTCCTTGCCTTTCCTTGCTTTGCCCTTTTGCCTTGCCTTTCCTTACTTTGCCCTTTTGCCTTGAATTGCCTTGCCTTCCTTTACCCTTTTGCCTTATCTTGCCTGACTTTGCCCTTTTGCCTTTCCTTGCCTTCCTTTGCCCTTTTACCTTGCCTTGCCTTGGTTTGCTTTGCCCTTTTGCCTTGCCTTTCCTTGCTTTGTCCTTTTGCCTTCCCTTGGTTTACCCTTTTGCCTTTCCTTGCCTTGCCTTGCATTGCCCTTTTCCCTTCCCTCGGCCTTGCTTTGCCCTTTTGCATTGCCATGCCTTGCTTTGCTGTTTTGCCATACCTTCTCTTACCTTGCTTTGCCCTTTTGCCTTGCCTTGCCTTGCTTTGCCCTTTTGCCATGCCTTGCCTTCCCTTTCGTTGCCCTTTTATCTTGCCTTCTGTTGCCTTGCCTTCTGTTGCCTTTCCTTACTTTCCCGTTTTGCCTTGCCTGGCCTTACTTTGCCCTTTTGCCTTGCCTTTCCTTGCTTTGCTTTGCCCTTTTGGCTTGCCTTGCCTTGGCTTGCTTTGCCCTTTTACCTTGCCTTGAATTGGCTTCCTTTGCCGTTTTGCCTTCCCTTGCCTTGCATTGCTTTCCCCTTTTGCCTTGCCTTTCCTTGCTTTGTCCTTTTGCCTTCCCTTGGTTTACCCTTTTGCCTTTCCTTGCCTTGCCCTTTTCCCTTCCCTCGGCCTTGCTCTGCCCTTTTGCATTGCCATGCCTTGCTTTGCTTTTTTGCCATGCCTTCTCTTACCTTGCTTTGCCATTTTGCCTTGACTTGCCTTGACTTGCTTTGCCCTTTTGCCTTGACTTGCCTTGCCTTCCTTTACCCTTTTGCCTTACCTTGCCTGACTTTGCCCTTTTGCCTTCCCTTCCTTGCTTTGCTTTGCCATTTTAGCTTGCCTTGCCTTGGCTTGCTTTGCCCTTTTGCCTTGCCTTGAATTGGCTTCCTTGCCATTTTGCATTCCTTTGCCTTGCTTTGCTTTGCCCTTATTCCTTGCCTTTCCTTGCTTTGCCCTTTTGCCTTGCCTTTCCTTACTTTGCCCTTTTGCCTTGAATTGCCTTGCCTTCCTTTACCCTTTTCCCTTATCTTGCCTGACTTTGCCCTTTTGCCTTTCCTTGCCTTCCTTTGCCCTTTTACCCTTGCCTTGCCTTGGTTTGCTTTGCCCTTTTGCCTTGCCTTGCCTTGCTTTGCCCTTTTGCCATGCCTTGCCTTCCCTTTCGTTGCCTTTTTATCTTACCTTCTGTTGCCTTGCCTTCTGTTGCCTTTCCTTACTTTCCCGTTTTGCCTTGCCTGGCCTTACTTTGCCCTTTTGCCTTGCCTTTCCTTGCTTTGCTTTGCCCTTTTGGCTTGCCTTGCCTTGGCTTGCTTTGCCCTTTTACCTTGCCTTGAATTGGCTTCCTTTGCCGTTTTGCCTTCCCTTGCCTTGCATTGCTTTCCCCTTTTGCCTTGCCTTTCCTTGCTTTGTCCTTTTGCCTTCCCTTGGTTTACCCTTTTGCCTTTCCTTGCCTTGCCTTGCATTGCCATTTTCCCTTCCCTCGGCCTTGCTTTGCCCTTTTGCATTGCCATGCCTTGCTTTGCTGTTTTGCCATCCCTTCTCTTACCTTGCTTTGGCCTTTTGCCTTGCCTTGCCTTGTTTTCCGCTTTTGCCTTGGCCTTTCCTTGCCTCGCTTTGCCATTTTGCCTTGACTTGCCTTGCCAACCTTTTCACTTTTGCCTTGCCTTGCATTGCTTTGCCCTTTTACCTTGCCTTGCCTTGGTTTGCTTTGCCCTTTTACCTTGCCTTTGAATTGGCTTCCTTTGCCGTTTTGCCTTGCCTTGACTTGCTTTGCTTTGCCCTTTTGCCTTGCCTTTCCTTACTTTGCCCTATTGCCTTGCCTTGCCTTACTTTGCCCTTTTGCCTTCCCTTCCCTTGCTTTGCTTTGCCCTTTCGGCTTGCAGTGCCTTGGCTTGCTTTGAATTGGCTTCCTTTCCCCTTTTGTCTTCCCTTGCCTTGCTTTGCTTTGCCCTATTGCCTTGCCTTGCCTTGCCTTCCCCTATCCTTTTGCCCTTTTGCCTTGCCTGACTTTACCATTTTGCCTTGCCTTGCCTTACCTTGCTTTGCCCTTTTGTCTTGACTTGCCTTGCTTTGCCCTTTTGCCTTGCCTTTCCTTGCCTTGCTTTGCCCTTTTGCCATGCCTTGCCTTCCCTTTCGTTGCCCTTTTATCTTGCCTTCTGTTGCCTTGCCTTCTGTTGCCTTTCCTTACTTTCCCGTTTTGCCTTGCCTTGCCTTACTTTGCCCTTTTGCCTTCCCTTCCCTTGCTTTTCTTTGCCCTTTCGGCTTGCAGTGCCTTGGCTTGCTTTGCCCTTTTACCTTGCCTTGAATTGGCTTCCTTTCCCCTTTTGTGTTCCCTTGCTTTGCTTTGCTTTGCCCTTTTGCCATGACTTGCCTTGCCTTTCCCTACCCTTTTGCCTTGCCTTGCCTGACTTTACCATTTTGCCTTGCCTTTCCTTGCCTTGCTTTGCCCTTTTGCCTCTCCTTGCCTTGGCTTAGTTTGACCTTTTGCCTTGCCTTGCCTTGCTTTGCCCTTTTGCCATGCCTTGCCTTCCCTTTCGTTGCCCTTTTATCTTGCCTTCTGTTTCCTTGCCTTCTGTTGCCTTTCCTTACTTTCCCGTTTTGCCTTGCCTTTCCTTGCTTTGTCCTTTTGCCTTCCCTTGGTTTACCCTTTTGCCTTTCCTTGCCTTGCCTTGCATTGCCCTTTTCCCTTCCCTCGGCCTTGCTCTGCCCTTTTGCATTGCCATGCCTTGCTTTGCTTTTTTGCCATGCCTTCTCTTACCTTGCTTTGCCATTTTGCCTTGACTTACCTTGACTTGCTTTGCCCTTTTGCCTTGACTTGCCTTGCCTTCCTTTACCCTTTTGCCTTACCTTGCCTGACTTTGCCATTTTGCCTTGCCTTGCATTAACTTGCTTTGCCCTTTTGCCTTGACTTGCCTTGCTTTGCCCTTTTGCCTTGCCTTTCCTTGACTTGCTTTGCCCTTTTTCCTTGCCTTGCCTTGCCTTGCTTTCCGCTTTTGCCTTGCCTTGCCTTGCTTTGCCATTTTGCCTTGACTTGCCTTGCCAAGCTTTTCACTTTTGCCTTGCCTTACTATGCCCTTTTTCCTTGCCTTGAATTCCCTTACTTTGCCCTTTTGCCTTCCCTTCCTTGCTTTGCTTTGCCATTTTAGCTTGCCTTGCCTTGGCTTGCTTTGCCCTTTTACCTTGCCTTGAATTGGCTTCCTTGCCATTTTGCATTCCCTTGCCTTGCTTTGCTTTGCCCTTATTCCTTGCCTTTCCTTGCTTTGCCCTTTTGCCTTGCCTTTCCTTACTTTGCCCTTTTGCCTTGAATTGCCTTGCCTTCCTTTACCCTTTTGCCTTATCTTGCCTGACTTTGCCCTTTTGCCTTTCCTTGCCTTCCTTTGCCCTTTTACCTTGCCTTGCCTTGGTTTGCTTTGCCCTTTTGCCTTGCCTTTCCTTGCTTTGTCCTTTTGCCTTCCCTTGGTTTACCCTTTTGCCTTTCCTTGCCTTGCCTTGCATTGCCCTTTTCCCTTCCCTCGGCCTTGCTTTGCCCTTTTGCATTGCCATGCCTTGCTTTGCTGTTTTGCCATACCTTCTCTTACCTTGCTTTGCCCTTTTGCCTTGCCTTGCCTTGCTTTGCCCTTTTGCCATGCCTTGCCTTCCCTTTCGTTGCCCTTTTATCTTGCCTTCTGTTGCCTTGCCTTCTGTTGCCTTTCCTTACTTTCCCGTTTTGCCTTGCCTGGCCTTACTTTGCCCTTTTGCCTTGCCTTTCCTTGCTTTGCTTTGCCCTTTTGGCTTGCCTTGCCTTGGCTTGCTTTGCCCTTTTACCTTGCCTTGAATTGGCTTCCTTTGCCGTTTTGCCTTCCCTTGCCTTGCATTGCTTTCCCCTTTTGCCTTGCCTTTCCTTGCTTTGTCCTTTTGCCTTCCCTTAGTTTACCCTTTTGCCTTTCCTTGCCTTGCCCTTTTCCCTTCCCTCGGCCTTGCTCTGCCCTTTTGCATTGCCATGCCTTGCTTTGCTTTTTTGCCATGCCTTCTCTTACCTTGCTTTGCCATTTTGCCTTGACTTGCCTTGACTTGCTTTGCCCTTTTGCCTTGACTTGCCTTGCCTTCCTTTACCCTTTTGCCTTACCTTGCCTGACTTTGCCCTTTTGCCTTCCCTTCCTTGCTTTGCTTTGCCATTTTAGCTTGCCTTGCCTTGGCTTGCTTTGCCCTTTTGCCTTGCCTTGAATTGGCTTCCTTGCCATTTTGCATTCCTTTGCCTTGCTTTGCTTTGCCCTTATTCCTTGCCTTTCCTTGCTTTGCCCTTTTGCCTTGCCTTTCCTTACTTTGCCCTTTTGCCTTGAATTGCCTTGCCTTCCTTTACCCTTTTGCCTTATCTTGCCTGACTTTGCCCTTTTGCCTTTCCTTGCCTTCCTTTGCCCTTTTACCCTTGCCTTGCCTTGGTTTGCTTTGCCCTTTTGCCTTGCCTTGCCTTGCTTTGCCCTTTTGCCATGCCTTGCCTTCCCTTTCGTTGCCTTTTTATCTTACCTTCTGTTGCCTTGCCTTCTGTTGCCTTTCCTTACTTTCCCGTTTTGCCTTGCCTGGCCTTACTTTGCCCTTTTGCCTTGCCTTTCCTTGCTTTGCTTTGCCCTTTTGGCTTGCCTTGCCTTGGCTTGCTTTGCCCTTTTACCTTGCCTTGAATTGGCTTCCTTTGCCGTTTTGCCTTCCCTTGCCTTGCATTGCTTTCCCCTTTTGCCTTGCCTTTCCTTGCTTTGTCCTTTTGCCTTCCCTTGGTTTACCCTTTTGCCTTTCCTTGCCTTGCCTTGCATTGCCATTTTCCCTTCCCTCGGCCTTGCTTTGCCCTTTTGCATTGCCATGCCTTGCTTTGCTGTTTTGCCATCCCTTCTCTTACCTTGCTTTGGCCTTTTGCCTTGCCTTGCCTTGTTTTCCGCTTTTGCCTTGGCCTTTCCTTGCCTTGCTTTGCCATTTTGCCTTGACTTGCCTTGCCAACCTTTTCACTTTTGCCTTGCCTTGCATTGCTTTGCCCTTTTACCTTGCCTTGCCTTGGTTTGCTTTGCCCTTTTACCTTGCCTTTGAATTGGCTTCCTTTGCCGTTTTGCCTTGCCTTGACTTGCTTTGCTTTGCCCTTTTGCCTTGCCTTTCCTTACTTTGCCCTATTGCCTTGCCTTGCCTTACTTTGCCCTTTTGCCTTCCCTTCCCTTGCTTTGCTTTGCCCTTTCGGCTTGCAGTGCCTTGGCTTGCTTTGAATTGGCTTCCTTTCCCCTTTTGTCTTCCCTTGCCTTGCTTTGCTTTGCCCTATTGCCTTGCCTTGCCTTGCCTTCCCCTATCCTTTTGCCCTTTTGCCTTGCCTGACTTTACCATTTTGCCTTGCCTTGCCTTACCTTGCTTTGCCCTTTTGTCTTGACTTGCCTTGCTTTGCCCTTTTGCCTTGCCTTTCCTTGCCTTGCTTTGCCCTTTTGCCATGCCTTGCCTTCCCTTTCGTTGCCCTTTTATCTTGCCTTCTGTTGCCTTGCCTTCTGTTGCCTTTCCTTACTTTCCCGTTTTGCCTTGCCTTGCCTTACTTTGCCCTTTTGCCTTCCCTTCCCTTGCTTTTCTCTGCCCTTTCGGCTTGCAGTGCCTTGGCTTGCTTTGCCCTTTTACCTTGCCTTGAATTGGCTTCCTTTCCCCTTTTGTGTTCCCTTGCTTTGCTTTGCTTTGCCCTTTTGCCATGACTTGCCTTGCCTTTCCCTACCCTTTTGCCGTGCCTTGCCTGACTTTACCATTTTGCCTTGCCTTTCCTTGCCTTGCTTTGCCCTTTTGCCTCTCCTTGCCTTGGCTTAGTTTGACCTTTTGCCTTGCCTTGCCTTGCTTTGCCCTTTTGCCATGCCTTGCCTTCCCTTTCGTTGCCCTTTTATCTTGCCTTCCGTTGCCTTGCCTTCTGTTGCCTTTCCTTACTTTCCCGTTTTGCCTTGCCTTTCCTTGCTTTGTCCTTTTGCCTTCCCTTGGTTTACCCTTTTGCCTTTCCTTGCCTTGCCTTGCATTGCCCTTTTCCCTTCCCTCGGCCTTGCTCTGCCCTTTTGCATTGCCATGCCTTGCTTTGCTTTTTTGCCATGCCTTCTCTTACCTTGCTTTGCCATTTTGCCTTGACTTGCCTTGACTTGCTTTGCCCTTTTGCCTTATCTTGCCTGACTTTGCCCTTTTGCCTTTCCTTGCCTTCCTTTGCCCTTTTACCTTGCCTTGCCTTGGTTTGCTTTGCCCTTTTGCCTTGCCTTTCCTTGCTTTGTCCTTTTGCCTTCCCTTGGTTTACCCTTTTGCCTTTCCTTGCCTTGCCTTGCATTGCCCTTTTCCCTTCCCTCGGCCTTGCTTTGCCCTTTTGCATTGCCATGCCTTGCTTTGCTGTTTTGCCATACCTTCTCTTACCTTGCTTTGCCCTTTTGCCTTGCCTTGCCTTGCTTTGCCCTTTTGCCATGCCTTGCCTTCCCTTTCGTTGCCCTTTTATCTTGCCTTCTGTTGCCTTGCCTTCTGTTGCCTTTCCTTACTTTCCCGTTTTGCCTTGCCTGGCCTTACTTTGCCCTTTTGCCTTGCCTTTCCTTGCTTTGCTTTGCCCTTTTGGCTTGCCTTGCCTTGGCTTGCTTTGCCCTTTTACCTTGCCTTGAATTGGCTTCCTTTGCCGTTTTACCTTGCCTTGCCTTGCATTGCTTTCCCCTTTTGCCTTGCCTTTCCTTGCTTTGTCCTTTTGCCTTCCCTTGGTTTACCCTTTTGCCTTTCCTTGCCTTGCCCTTTTCCCTTCCCTCGGCCTTGCTCTGCCCTTTTGCATTGCCATGCCTTGCTTTGCTTTTTTCCCATGCCTTCTCTTACCTTGCTTTGCCATTTTGCCTTGACTTGCCTTGACTTGCTTTGCCCTTTTGCCTTGACTTGCCTTGCCTTCCTTTACCCTTTTGCCTTACCTTGCCTGACTTTGCCCTTTTGCCTTCCCTTCCTTGCTTTGCTTTGCCATTTTAGCTTGCCTTGCCTTGGCTTGCTTTGCCCTTTTGCCTTGCCTTGAATTGGCTTCCTTGCCATTTTGCATTCCTTTGCCTTGCTTTGCTTTGCCCTTATTCCTTGCCTTTCCTTGCTTTGCCCTTTTGCCTTGCCTTTCCTTACTTTGCCCTTTTGCCTTGAATTGCCTTGCCTTCCTTTACCCTTTTGCCTTATCTTGCCTGACTTTGCCCTTTTGCCTTTCCTTGCCTTCCTTTGCCCTTTTACCTTGCCTTGCCTTGGTTTGCTTTGCCCTTTTGCCTTGCCTTGCCTTGCTTTGCCCTTTTGCCATGCCTTGCCTTCCCTTTCGTTGCCTTTTTATCTTACCTTCTGTTGCCTTGCCTTCTGTTGCCTTTCCTTACTTTCCCGTTTTGCCTTGCCTGGCCTTACTTTGCCCTTTTGCCTTGCCTTTCCTTGCTTTGCTTTGCCCTTTTGGCTTGCCTTGCCTTGGCTTGCTTTGCCCTTTTACCTTGCCTTGAATTGGCTTCCTTTGCCGTTTTGCCTTCCCTTGCCTTGCATTGCTTTCCCCTTTTGCCTTGCCTTTCCTTGCTTTGTCCTTTTGCCTTCCCTTGGTTTACCCTTTTGCCTTTCCTTGCCTTGCCTTGCATTGCCATTTTCCCTTCCCTCGGCCTTGCTTTGCCCTTTTGCATTGCCATGCCTTGCTTTGCTGTTTTGCCATCCCTTCTCTTACCTTGCTTTGGCCTTTTGCCTTGCCTTGCCTTGTTTTCCGCTTTTGCCTTGGCCTTTCCTTGCCTTGCTTTGCCATTTTGCCTTGACTTGCCTTGCCAACCTTTTCACTTTTGCCTTGCCTTGCATTGCTTTGCCCTTTTACCTTGCCTTGCCTTGGTTTGCTTTGCCCTTTTACCTTGCCTTTGAATTGGCTTCCTTTGCCGTTTTGCCTTGCCTTGACTTGCTTTGCTTTGCCCTTTTGCCTTGCCTTTCCTTACTTTGCCCTATTGCCTTGCCTTGCCTTACTTTGCCCTTTTGCCTTCCCTTCCCTTGCTTTGCTTTGCCCTTTCGGCTTGCAGTGCCTTGGCTTGCTTTGAATTGGCTTCCTTTCCCCTTTTGTCTTCCCTTGCCTTGCTTTGCTTTGCCCTATTGCCTTGCCTTGCCTTGCCTTCCCCTATCCTTTTGCCCTTTTGCCTTGCCTGACTTTACCATTTTGCCTTGCCTTGGCTTACCTTGCTTTGCCCTTTTGTCTTGACTTGCCTTGCTTTGCCCTTTTGCCTTGCCTTTCCTTGCCTTGCTTTGCCCTTTTGCCATGCCTTGCCTTCCCTTTCGTTGCCCTTTTATCTTGCCTTCTGTTGCCTTGCCTTCTGTTGCCTTTCCTTACTTTCCCGTTTTGCCTTGCCTTGCCTTACTTTGCCCTTTTGCCTTCCCTTCCCTTGCTTTTCTTTGCTTTTCGGCTTGCAGTGCCTTGGCTTGCTTTGCCCTTTTACCTTGCCTTGAATTGGCTTCCTTTCCCCTTTTGTGTTCCCTTGCTTTGCTTTGCTTTGCCCTTTTGCCATGACTTGCCTTGCCTTTCCCTACCCTTTTGCCTTGCCTTGCCTGACTTTACCATTTTGCCTTGCCTTTCCTTGCCTTGCTTTGCCCTTTTGCCTCTCCTTGCCTTGGCTTAGTTTGACCTTTTGCCTTGCCTTGCCTTGCTTTGCCCTTTTGCCATGCCTTGCCTTCCCTTTCGTTGCCCTTTTATCTTGCCTTCCGTTGCCTTGCCTTCTGTTGCCTTTCCTTACTTTCCCGTTTTGCCTTGCCTTTCCTTGCTTTGTCCTTTTGCCTTCCCTTGGTTTACCCTTTTGCCTTTCCTTGCCTTGCCTTGCATTGCCCTTTTCCCTTCCCTCGGCCTTGCTCTGCCCTTTTGCATTGCCATGCCTTGCTTTGCTTTTTTGCCATGCCTTCTCTTACCTTGCTTTGCCATTTTGCCTTGACTTGCCTTGACTTGCTTTGCCCTTTTGCCTTATCTTGCCTGACTTTGCCCTTTTGCCTTTCCTTGCCTTCCTTTGCCCTTTTACCTTGCCTTGCCTTGGTTTGCTTTGCCCTTTTGCCTTGCCTTTCCTTGCTTTGTCCTTTTGCCTTCCCTTGGTTTACCCTTTTGCCTTTCCTTGCCTTGCCTTGCATTGCCCTTTTCCCTTCCCTCGGCCTTGCTTTGCCCTTTTGCATTGCCATGCCTTGCTTTGCTGTTTTGCCATACCTTCTCTTACCTTGCTTTGCCCTTTTGCCTTGCCTTGCCTTGCTTTGCCCTTTTGCCATGCCTTGCCTTCCCTTTCGTTGCCCTTTTATCTTGCCTTCTGTTGCCTTGCCTTCTGTTGCCTTTCCTTACTTTCCCGTTTTGCCTTGCCTGGCCTTACTTTGCCCTTTTGCCTTGCCTTTCCTTGCTTTGCTTTGCCCTTTTGGCTTGCCTTGCCTTGGCTTGCTTTGCCCTTTTACCTTGCCTTGAATTGGCTTCCTTTGCCGTTTTGCCTTCCCTTGCCTTGCATTGCTTTCCCCTTTTGCCTTGCCTTTCCTTGCTTTGTCCTTTTGCCTTCCCTTGGTTTACCCTTTTGCCTTTCCTTGCCTTGCCCTTTTCCCTTCCCTCGGCCTTGCTCTGCCCTTTTGCATTGCCATGCTTTGCTTTGCTTTTTTGCCATGCCTTCTCTTACCTTGCTTTGCCATTTTGCCTTGACTTGCCTTGACTTGCTTTGCCCTTTTGCCTTGACTTGCCTTGCCTTCCTTTACCCTTTTGCCTTACCTTGCCTGACTTTGCCATTTTGCCTTGCCTTGCATTAACTTGCTTTGCCCTTTTGCCTTGACTTGCCTTGCTTTGCCCTTTTGCCTTGCCTTTCCTTGACTTGCTTTGCCCTTTTTCCTTGCCTTGCCTTGCCTTGCTTTCCGCTTTTGCCTTGCCTTGCCTTGCTTTGCCATTTTGCCTTGACTTGCCTTGCCAAGCTTTTCACTTTTGCCTTGCCTTACTATGCCCTTTTTCCTTGCCTTGAATTCCCTTACTTTGCCCTTTTGCCTTCCCTTCCTTGCTTTGCTTTGCCATTTTAGCTTGCCTTGCCTTGGCTTGCTTTGCCCTTTTACCTTGCCTTGAATTGGCTTCCTTGCCATTTTGCATTCCCTTGCCTTGCTTTGCTTTGCCCTTATTCCTTGCCTTTCCTTGCTTTGCCCTTTTGCCTTGCCTTTCCTTACTTTGCCCTTTTGCCTTGAATTGCCTTGCCTTCCTTTACCCTTTTGCCTTATCTTGCCTGACTTTGCCCTTTTGCCTTTCCTTGCCTTCCTTTGCCCTTTTACCTTGCCTTGCCTTGGTTTGCTTTGCCCTTTTGCCTTGCCTTTCCTTGCTTTGTCCTTTTGCCTTCCCTTGGTTTACCCTTTTGCCTTTCCTTGCCTTGCCTTGCATTGCCCTTTTCCCTTCCCTCGGCCTTGCTTTGCCCTTTTGCATTGCCATGCCTTGCTTTGCTGTTTTGCCATACCTTCTCTTACCTTGCTTTGCCCTTTTGCCTTGCCTTGCCTTGCTTTGCCCTTTTGCCATGCCTTGCCTTCCCTTTCGTTGCCCTTTTATCTTGCCTTCTGTTGCCTTGCCTTCTGTTGCCTTTCCTTACTTTCCCGTTTTGCCTTGCCTGGCCTTACTTTGCCCTTTTGCCTTGCCTTTCCTTGCTTTGCTTTGCCCTTTTGGCTTGCCTTGCCTTGGCTTGCTTTGCCCTTTTACCTTGCCTTGAATTGGCTTCCTTTGCCGTTTTGCCTTCCCTTGCCTTGCATTGCTTTCCCCTTTTGCCTTGCCTTTCCTTGCTTTGTCCTTTTGCCTTCCCTTGGTTTACCCTTTTGCCTTTCCTTGCCTTGCCCTTTTCCCTTCCCTCGGCCTTGCTCTGCCCTTTTGCATTGCCATGCCTTGCTTTGCTTTTTTCCCATGCCTTCTCTTACCTTGCTTTGCCATTTTGCCTTGACTTGCCTTGACTTGCTTTGCCCTTTTGCCTTGACTTGCCTTGCCTTCCTTTACCCTTTTGCCTTACCTTGCCTGACTTTGCCCTTTTGCCTTCCCTTCCTTGCTTTGCTTTGCCATTTTAGCTTGCCTTGCCTTGGCTTGCTTTGCCCTTTTGCCTTGCCTTGAATTGGCTTCCTTGCCATTTTGCATTCCTTTGCCTTGCTTTGCTTTGCCCTTATTCCTTGCCTTTCCTTGCTTTGCCCTTTTGCCTTGCCTTTCCTTACTTTGCCCTTTTGCCTTGAATTGCCTTGCCTTCCTTTACCCTTTTGCCTTATCTTGCCTGACTTTGCCCTTTTGCCTTTCCTTGCCTTCCTTTGCCCTTTTACCTTGCCTTGCCTTGGTTTGCTTTGCCCTTTTGCCTTGCCTTGCCTTGCTTTGCCCTTTTGCCATGCCTTGCCTTCCCTTTCGTTGCCTTTTTATCTTACCTTCTGTTGCCTTGCCTTCTGTTGCCTTTCCTTACTTTCCCGTTTTGCCTTGCCTGGCCTTACTTTGCCCTTTTGCCTTGCCTTTCCTTGCTTTGCTTTGCCCTTTTGGCTTGCCTTGCCTTGGCTTGCTTTGCCCTTTTACCTTGCCTTGAATTGGCTTCCTTTGCCGTTTTGCCTTCCCTTGCCTTGCATTGCTTTCCCCTTTTGCCTTGCCTTTCCTTGCTTTGTCCTTTTGCCTTCCCTTGGTTTACCCTTTTGCCTTTCCTTGCCTTGCCTTGCATTGCCATTTTCCCTTCCCTCGGCCTTGCTTTGCCCTTTTGCATTGCCATGCCTTGCTTTGCTGTTTTGCCATCCCTTCTCTTACCTTGCTTTGGCCTTTTGCCTTGCCTTGCCTTGTTTTCCGCTTTTGCCTTGGCCTTTCCTTGCCTTGCTTTGCCATTTTGCCTTGACTTGCCTTGCCAACCTTTTCACTTTTGCCTTGCCTTGCATTGCTTTGCCCTTTTACCTTGCCTTGCCTTGGTTTGCTTTGCCCTTTTACCTTGCCTTTGAATTGGCTTCCTTTGCCGTTTTGCCTTGCCTTGACTTGCTTTGCTTTGCCCTTTTGCCTTGCCTTTCCTTACTTTGCCCTATTGCCTTGCCTTGCCTTACTTTGCCCTTTTGCCTTCCCTTCCCTTGCTTTGCTTTGCCCTTTCGGCTTGCAGTGCCTTGGCTTGCTTTGAATTGGCTTCCTTTCCCCTTTTGTCTTCCCTTACCTTGCTTTGCTTTGCCCTATTGCCTTGCCTTGCCTTGCCTTCCCCTATCCTTTTGCCCTTTTGCCTTGCCTGACTTTACCATTTTGCCTTGCCTTGCCTTACCTTGCTTTGCCCTTTTGTCTTGACTTGCCTTGCTTTGCCCTTTTGCCTTGCCTTTCCTTGCCTTGCTTTGCCCTTTTGCCATGCCTTGCCTTCCCTTTCGTTGCCCTTTTATCTTGCCTTCTGTTGCCTTGCCTTCTGTTGCCTTTCCTTACTTTCCCGTTTTGCCTTGCCTTGCCTTACTTTGCCCTTTTGCCTTCCCTTCCCTTGCTTTTCTTTGCCCTTTCGGCTTGCAGTGCCTTGGCTTGCTTTGCCCTTTTACCTTGCCTTGAATTGGCTTCCTTTCCCCTTTTGTGTTCCCTTGCTTTGCTTTGCTTTGCCCTTTTGCCATGACTTGCCTTGCCTTTCCCTACCCTTTTGCCTTGCCTTGCCTGACTTTACCATTTTGCCTTGCCTTTCCTTGCCTTGCTTTGCCCTTTTGCCTCTCCTTGCCTTGGCTTAGTTTGACCTTTTGCCTTGCCTTGCCTTGCTTTGCCCTTTTGCCATGCCTTGCCTTCCCTTTCGTTGCCCTTTCATCTTGCCTTCTGTTGCCTTGCCTTCTGTTGCCTTTCCTTACTTTCCCGTTTTGCCTTGCCTTTCCTTGCTTTGTCCTTTTGCCTTCCCTTGGTTTACCCTTTTGCCTTTCCTTGCCTTGCCTTGCATTGCCCTTTTCCCTTCCCTCGGCCTTGCTCTGCCCTTTTGCATTGCCATGCCTTGCTTTGATTTTTGACATGCCTTCTCTTACCTTGCTTTGCCATTTTGCCTTGACTTGCCTTGACTTGCTTTGCCCTTTTGCCTTGACTTGCCTTGCCTTCCTTTACCCTTTTGCCTTACCTTGCCTGACTTTGCCATTTTGCCTTGCCTTGCATTAACTTGCTTTGCCCTTTTGCCTTGACTTGCCTTGCTTTGCCCTTTTGCCTTGCCTTTCCTTGACTTGCTTTGCCCTTTTTCCTTGCCTTGCCTTGCCTTGCTTTCCGCTTTTGCCTTGCCTTGCCTTGCTTTGCATTTTTCCTTGACTTGCCTTGCCAAGCTTTTCACTTTTGCCTTGCCTTACTATGCCCTTTTTCCTTGCCTTGAATTCCCTTACTTTGCCCTTTTGCCTTCCCTTCCTTGCTTCGCTTTGCCATTTTAGCTTGCCTTGCCTTGGCTTGCTTTGCCCTTTTACCTTGCCTTGAATTGGCTTCCTTGCCATTTTGCATTCCCTTGCCTTGCTTTGCTTTGCCCTTATTCCTTGCCTTTCCTTGCTTTGCCCTTTTGCCTTGCCTTTCCTTACTTTGCCCTTTTGCCTTGAATTGCCTTGCCTTCCTTTACCCTTTTGCCTTATCTTGCCTGACTTTGCCCTTTTGCCTTTCCTTGCCTTCCTTTGCCCTTTTACCTTGCCTTGCCTTGGTTTGCTTTGCCCTTTTGCCTTGCCTTTCCTTGCTTTGTCCTTTTGCCTTCCCTTGGTTTACCCTTTTGCCTTTCCTTGCCTTGCCTTGCATTGCCCTTTTCCCTTCCCTCGGCCTTGCTTTGCCCTTTTGCATTGCCATGCCTTGCTTTGCTGTTTTGCCATACCTTCTCTTACCTTGCTTTGCCCTTTTGCCTTGCCTTGCCTTGCTTTGCCCTTTTGCCATGCCTTGCCTTCCCTTTCGTTGCCCTTTTATCTTGCCTTCTGTTGCCTTGCCTTCTGTTGCCTTTCCTTACTTTCCCGTTTTGCCTTGCCTGGCCTTACTTTGCCCTTTTGCCTTGCCTTTCCTTGCTTTGCTTTGCCCTTTTGGCTTGCCTTGCCTTGGCTTGCTTTGCCCTTTTACCTTGCCTTGAATTGGCTTCCTTTGCCGTTTTACCTTGCCTTGCCTTGCATTGCTTTCCCCTTTTGCCTTGCCTTTCCTTGCTTTGTCCTTTTGCCTTCCCTTGGTTTACCCTTTTGCCTTTCCTTGCCTTGCCCTTTTCCCTTCCCTCGGCCTTGCTCTGCCCTTTTGCATTGCCATGCCTTGCTTTGCTTTTTTGCCATGCCTTCTCTTACCTTGCTTTGCCATTTTGCCTTGACTTGCCTTGACTTGCTTTGCCCTTTTGCCTTGACTTGCCTTGCCTTCCTTTACCCTTTTGCCTTACCTTGCCTGACTTTGCCCTTTTGCCTTCCCTTCCTTGCTTTGCTTTGCCATTTTAGCTTGCCTTGCCTTGGCTTGCTTTGCCCTTTTGCCTTGCCTTGAATTGGCTTCCTTGCCATTTTGCATTCCTTTGCCTTGCTTTGCTTTGCCCTTATTCCTTGCCTTTCCTTGCTTTGCCCTTTTGCCTTGCCTTTCCTTACTTTGCCCTTTTGCCTTGAATTGCCTTGCCTTCCTTTACCCTTTTGCCTTATCTTGCCTGACTTTGCCCTTTTGCCTTTCCTTGCCTTCCTTTGCCCTTTTACCTTGCCTTGCCTTGGTTTGCTTTGCCCTTTTGCCTTGCCTTGCCTTGCTTTGCCCTTTTGCCATGCCTTGCCTTCCCTTTCGTTGCCTTTTTATCTTACCTTCTGTTGCCTTGCCTTCTGTTGCCTTTCCTTACTTTCCCGTTTTGCCTTGCCTGGCCTTACTTTGCCCTTTTGCCTTGCCTTTCCTTGCTTTGCTTTGCCCTTTTGGCTTGCCTTGCCTTGGCTTGCTTTGCCCTTTTACCTTGCCTTGAATTGGCTTCCTTTGCCGTTTTGCCTTCCCTTGCCTTGCATTGCTTTCCCCTTTTGCCTTGCCTTTCCTTGCTTTGTCCTTTTGCCTTCCCTTGGTTTACCCTTTTGCCTTTCCTTGCCTTGCCTTGCATTGCCATTTTCCCTTCCCTCGGCCTTGCTTTGCCCTTTTGCATTGCCATGCCTTGCTTTGCTGTTTTGCCATCCCTTCTCTTACCTTGCTTTGGCCTTTTGCCTTGCCTTGCCGTGTTTTCCGCTTTTGCCTTGGCCTTTCCTTGCCTTGCTTTGCCATTTTGCCTTGACTTGCCTTGCCAACCTTTTCACTTTTGCCTTGCCTTGCATTGCTTTGCCCTTTTACCTTGCCTTGCCTTGGTTTGCTTTGCCCTTTTACCTTGCCTTTGAATTGGCTTCCTTTGCCGTTTTGCCTTGCCTTGACTTGCTTTGCTTTGCCCTTTTGCCTTGCCTTTCCTTACTTTGCCCTATTGCCTTGCCTTGCCTTACTTTGCCCTTTTGCCTTCCCTTCCCTTGCTTTGCTTTGCCCTTTCGGCTTGCAGTGCCTTGGCTTGCTTTGAATTGGCTTCCTTTCCCCTTTTGTCTTCCCTTGCCTTGCTTTGCTTTGCCCTATTGCCTTGCCTTGCCTTGCCTTCCCCTATCCTTTTGCCCTTTTGCCTTGCCTGACTTTACCATTTTGCCTTGCCTTGCCTTACCTTGCTTTGCCCTTTTGTCTTGACTTGCCTTGCTTTGCCCTTTTGCCTTGCCTTTCCTTGCCTTGCTTTGCCCTTTTGCCATGCCTTGCCTTCCCTTTCGTTGCCCTTTTATCTTGCCTTCTGTTGCCTTGCCTTCTGTTGCCTTTCCTTACTTTCCCGTTTTGCCTTGCCTTGCCTTACTTTGCCCTTTTGCCTTCCCTTCCCTTGCTTTTCTTTGCCCTTTCGGCTTGCAGTGCCTTGGTTTGCTTTGCCCTTTTACCTTGCCTTGAATTGGCTTCCTTTCCCCTTTTGTGTTCCCTTGCTTTGCTTTGCTTTGCCCTTTTGCCATGACTTGCCTTGCCTTTCCCTACCCTTTTGCCTTGCCTTGCCTGACTTTACCATTTTGCCTTGCCTTTCCTTGCCTTGCTTTGCCCTTTTGCCTCTCCTTGCCTTGGCTTAGTTTGACCTTTTGCCTTGCCTTGCCTTGCTTTGCCCTTTTGCCATGCCTTGCCTTCCCTTTCGTTGCCCTTTTATCTTGCCTTCTGTTGCCTTGCCTTCTGTTGCCTTTCCTTACTTTCCCGTTTTGCCTTGCCTTTCCTTGCTTTGTCCTTTTGCCTTCCCTTGGTTTACCCTTTTGCCTTTCCTTGCCTTGCCTTGCATTGCCCTTTTCCCTTCCCTCGGCCTTGCTCTGCCCTTTTGCATTGCCATGCCTTGCTTTGCTTTTTTGCCATGCCTTCTCTTACCTTGCTTTGCCATTTTGCCTTGACTTGCCTTGACTTGCTTTGCCCTTTTGCCTTGACTTGCCTTGCCTTCCTTTACCCTTTTGCCTTACCTTGCCTGACTTTGCCATTTTGCCTTGCCTTGCATTAACTTGCTTTGCCCTTTTGCCTTGACTTGCCTTGCTTTGCCCTTTTGCCTTGCCTTTCCTTGACTTGCTTTGCCCTTTTTCCTTGCCTTGCCTTGCCTTGCTTTCCGCTTTTGCCTTGCCTTGCCTTGCTTTGCCATTTTGCCTTGACTTGCCTTGCCAAGCTTTTCACTTTTGCCTTGCCTTACTATGCCCTTTTTCCTTGCCTTGAATTCCCTTACTTTGCCCTTTTGCCTTCCCTTCCTTGCTTTGCTTTGCCATTTTAGCTTGCCTTGCCTTGGCTTGCTTTGCCCTTTTACCTTGCCTTGAATTGGCTTCCTTGCCATTTTGCATTCCCTTGCCTTGCTTTGCTTTGCCCTTATTCCTTGCCTTTCCTTGCTTTGCCCTTTTGCCTTGCCTTTCCTTACTTTGCCCTTTTGCCTTGAATTGCCTTGCCTTCCTTTACCCTTTTGCCTTATCTTGCCTGACTTTGCCCTTTTGCCTTTCCTTGCCTTCCTTTGCCCTTTTACCTTGCCTTGCCTTGGTTTGCTTTGCCCTTTTGCCTTGCCTTTCCTTGCTTTGTCCTTTTGCCTTCCCTTGGTTTACCCTTTTGCCTTTCCTTGCCTTGCCTTGCATTGCCCTTTTCCCTTCCCTCGGCCTTGCTTTGCCCTTTTGCATTGCCATGCCTTGCTTTGCTGTTTTGCCATACCTTCTCTTACCTTGCTTTGCCCTTTTGCCTTGCCTTGCCTTGCTTTGCCCTTTTGCCATGCCTTGCCTTCCCTTTCGTTGCCCTTTTATCTTGCCTTCTGTTGCCTTGCCTTCTGTTGCCTTTCCTTACTTTCCCGTTTTGCCTTGCCTGGCCTTACTTTGCCCTTTTGCCTTGCCTTTCCTTGCTTTGCTTTGCCCTTTTGGCTTGCCTTGCCTTGGCTTGCTTTGCCCTTTTACCTTGCCTTGAATTGGCTTCCTTTGCCGTTTTGCCTTCCCTTGCCTTGCATTGCTTTCCCCTTTTGCCTTGCCTTTCCTTGCTTTGTCCTTTTGCCTTCCCTTGGTTTACCCTTTTGCCTTTCCTTGCCTTGCCCTTTTCCCTTCCCTCGGCCTTGCTCTGCCCTTTTGCATTGCCATGCCTTGCTTTGCTTTTTTCCCATGCCTTCTCTTACCTTGCTTTGCCATTTTGCCTTGACTTGCCTTGACTTGCTTTGCCCTTTTGCCTTGACTTGCCTTGCCTTCCTTTACCCTTTTGCCTTACCTTGCCTGACTTTGCCCTTTTGCCTTCCCTTCCTTGCTTTGCTTTGCCATTTTAGCTTGCCTTGCCTTGGCTTGCTTTGCCCTTTTGCCTTGCCTTGAATTGGCTTCCTTGCCATTTTGCATTCCTTTGCCTTGCTTTGCTTTGCCCTTATTCCTTGCCTTTCCTTGCTTTGCCCTTTTGCCTTGCCTTTCCTTACTTTGCCCTTTTGCCTTGAATTGCCTTGCCTTCCTTTACCCTTTTGCCTTATCTTGCCTGACTTTGCCCTTTTGCCTTTCCTTGCCTTCCTTTGCCCTTTTACCTTGCCTTGCCTTGGTTTGCTTTGCCCTTTTGCCTTGCCTTGCCTTGCTTTGCCCTTTTGCCATGCCTTGCCTTCCCTTTCGTTGCCTTTTTATCTTACCTTCTGTTGCCTTGCCTTCTGTTGCCTTTCCTTACTTTCCCGTTTTGCCTTGCCTGGCCTTACTTTGCCCTTTTGCCTTGCCTTTCCTTGCTTTGCTTTGCCCTTTTGGCTTGCCTTGCCTTGGCTTGCTTTGCCCTTTTACCTTGCCTTGAATTGGCTTCCTTTGCCGTTTTGCCTTCCCTTGCCTTGCATTGCTTTCCCCTTTTGCCTTGCCTTTCCTTGCTTTGTCCTTTTGCCTTCCCTTGGTTTACCCTTTTGCCTTTCCTTGCCTTGCCTTGCATTGCCATTTTCCCTTCCCTCGGCCTTGCTTTGCCCTTTTGCATTGCCATGCCTTGCTTTGCTGTTTTGCCATCCCTTCTCTTACCTTGCTTTGGCCTTTTGCCTTGCCTTGCCTTGTTTTCCGCTTTTGCCTTGGCCTTTCCTTGCCTTGCTTTGCCATTTTGCCTTGACTTGCCTTGCCAACCTTTTCACTTTTGCCTTGCCTTGCATTGCTTTGCCCTTTTACCTTGCCTTTCCTTGCCTTGCTTTGCCCTTTTACCTTGCCTTTGAATTGGCTTCCTTTGCCGTTTTGCCTTGCCTTGACTTGCTTTGCTTTGCCCTTTTGCCTTGCCTTTCCTTACTTTGCCCTATTGCCTTGCCTTGCCTTACTTTGCCCTTTTGCCTTCCCTTCCCTTGCTTTGCTTTGCCCTTTCGGCTTGCAGTGCCTTGGCTTGCTTTGAATTGGCTTCCTTTCCCCTTTTGTCTTCCCTTACCTTGCTTTGCTTTGCCCTATTGCCTTGCCTTGCCTTGCCTTCCCCTATCCTTTTGCCCTTTTGCCTTGCCTGACTTTACCATTTTGCCTTGCCTTTCCTTGCCTTGCTTTGCCCTTTTGCCATGCCTTGCCTTCCCTTTCGTTGCCCTTTTATCTTGCCTTCTGTTGCCTTGCCTTCTGTTGCCTTTCCTTACTTTCCCGTTTTGCCTTGCCTTGCCTTACTTTGCCCTTTTGCCTTCCCTTCCCTTGCTTTTCTTTGCCCTTTCGGCTTGCAGTGCCTTGGCTTGCTTTGCCCTTTTACCTTGCCTTGAATTGGCTTCCTTTCCCCTTTTGTGTTCCCTTGCTTTGCTTTGCTTTGCCCTTTTGCCATGACTTGCCTTGCCTTTCCCTACCCTTTTGCCTTGCCTTGCCTGACTTTACCATTTTGCCTTGCCTTTCCTTGCCTTGCTTTGCCCTTTTGCCTCTCCTTGCCTTGGCTTAGTTTGACCTTTTGCCTTGCCTTGCCTTGCTTTGCCCTTTTGCCATGCCTTGCCTTCCCTTTCGTTGCCCTTTCATCTTGCCTTCTGTTGCCTTGCCTTCTGTTGCCTTTCCTTACTTTCCCGTTTTGCCTTGCCTTTCCTTGCTTTGTCCTTTTGCCTTCCCTTGGTTTACCCTTTTGCCTTTCCTTGCCTTGCCTTGCATTGCCCTTTTCCCTTCCCTCGGCCTTGCTCTGCCCTTTTGCATTGCCATGCCTTGCTTTGATTTTTGCCATGCCTTCTCTTACCTTGCTTTGCCATTTTGCCTTGACTTGCCTTGACTTGCTTTGCCCTTTTGCCTTGACTTGCCTTGCCTTCCTTTACCCTTTTGCCTTACCTTGCCTGACTTTGCCATTTTGCCTTGCCTTGCATTAACTTGCTTTGCCCTTTTGCCTTGACTTGCCTTGCTTTGCCCTTTTGCCTTGCCTTTCCTTGACTTGCTTTGCCCTTTTTCCTTGCCTTGCCTTGCCTTGCTTTCCGCTTTTGCCTTGCCTTGCCTTGCTTTGCATTTTTCCTTGACTTGCCTTGCCAAGCTTTTCACTTTTGCCTTGCCTTACTATGCCCTTTTTCCTTGCCTTGAATTCCCTTACTTTGCCCTTTTGCCTTCCCTTCCTTGCTTCGCTTTGCCATTTTAGCTTGCCTTGCCTTGGCTTGCTTTGCCCTTTTACCTTGCCTTGAATTGGCTTCCTTGCCATTTTGCATTCCCTTGCCTTGCTTTGCTTTGCCCTTATTCCTTGCCTTTCCTTGCTTTGCCCTTTTGCCTTGCCTTTCCTTACTTTGCCCTTTTGCCTTGAATTGCCTTGCCTTCCTTTACCCTTTTGCCTTATCTTGCCTGACTTTGCCCTTTTGCCTTTCCTTGCCTTCCTTTGCCCTTTTACCTTGCCTTGCCTTGGTTTGCTTTGCCCTTTTGCCTTGCCTTTCCTTGCTTTGTCCTTTTGCCTTCCCTTGGTTTACCCTTTTGCCTTTCCTTGCCTTGCCTTGCATTGCCCTTTTCCCTTCCCTCGGCCTTGCTTTGCCCTTTTGCATTGCCATGCCTTGCTTTGCTGTTTTGCCATACCTTCTCTTACCTTGCTTTGCCCTTTTGCCTTGCCTTGCCTTGCTTTGCCCTTTTGCCATGCCTTGCCTTCCCTTTCGTTGCCCTTTTATCTTGCCTTCTGTTGCCTTGCCTTCTGTTGCCTTTCCTTACTTTCCCGTTTTGCCTTGCCTGGCCTTACTTTGCCCTTTTGCCTTGCCTTTCCTTGCTTTGCTTTGCCCTTTTGGCTTGCCTTGCCTTGGCTTGCTTTGCCCTTTTACCTTGCCTTGAATTGGCTTCCTTTGCCCTTTTGCCTTCCCTTGCCTTGCATTGCTTTCCCCTTTTGCCTTGCCTTTCCTTGCTTTGTCCTTTTGCCTTCCCTTGGTTTACCCTTTTGCCTTTCCTTGCCTTGCCCTTTTCCCTTCCCTCGGCCTTGCTCTGCCCTTTTGCATTGCCATGCCTTGCTTTGCTTTTTTGCCATGCCTTCTCTTACCTTGCTTTGCCATTTTGCCTTGACTTGCCTTGACTTGCTTTGCCCTTTTGCCTTGACTTGCCTTGCCTTCCTTTACCCTTTTGCCTTACCTTGCCTGACTTTGCCCTTTTGCCTTCCCTTCCTTGCTTTGCTTTGCCATTTTAGCTTGCCTTGCCTTGGCTTGCTTTGCCCTTTTGCCTTGCCTTGAATTGGCTTCCTTGCCATTTTGCATTCCTTTGCCTTGCTTTGCTTTGCCCTTATTCCTTGCCTTTCCTTGCTTTGCCCTTTTGCCTTGCCTTTCCTTACTTTGCCCTTTTGCCTTGAATTGCCTTGCCTTCCTTTACCCTTTTGCCTTATCTTGCCTGACTTTGCCCTTTTGCCTTTCCTTGCCTTCCTTTGCCCTTTTACCTTGCCTTGCCTTGGTTTGCTTTGCCCTTTTGCCTTGCCTTGCCTTGCTTTGCCCTTTTGCCATGCCTTGCCTTCCATTTCGTTGCCCTTTTATCTTACCTTCTGTTGCCTTGGCTTCTGTTGCGTTTCCTTACTTTCCCGTTTTGCCTTGCCTGGCCTTACTTTGCCCTTTTGCCTTGCCTTTCCTTGCTTTGCTTTGCCCTTTTGGCTTGCCTTGCCTTGGCTTGCTTTGCCCTTTTACCTTGCCTTGAATTGGCTTCCTTTGCCGTTTTGCCTTCCCTTGCCTTGCATTGCTTTCCCCTTTTGCCTTGCCTTTCCTTGCTTTGTCCTTTTGCCTTCCCTTGGTTTACCCTTTTGCCTTTCCTTGCCTTGCCTTGCATTGCCATTTTCCCTTCCCTCGGCCTTGCTTTGCCCTTTTGCATTGCCATGCCTTGCTTTGCTGTTTTGCCATCCCTTCTCTTACCTTGCTTTGGCCTTTTGCCTTGCCTTGCCTTGTTTTCCGCTTTTGCCTTGGCCTTTCCTTGCCTTGCTTTGCCATTTTGCCTTGACTTGCCTTGCCAACCTTTGCACTTTTGCCTTGCCTTGCATTGCTTTGCCCTTTTACCTTGCCTTGCCTTGGTTTGCTTTGCCCTTTTACCTTGCCTTGAATTGGCTTCCTTTGCCGTTTTGCCTTGCCTTGACTTGCTTTGCTTTGCCCTTTTGCCTTGCCTTTCCTTACTTTGCCCTATTGCCTTGCCTTGCCTTACTTTGCCCTTTTGCCTTCCCTTCCCTTGCTTTGCTTTGCCCTTTCGGCTTGCAGTGCCTTGGCTTGCTTTGAATTGGCTTCCTTTCCCCTTTTGTCTTCCCTTGCCTTGCTTTGCTTTGCCCTATTGCCTTGCCTTGCCTTGCCTTCCCCTATCCTTTTGCCCTTTTGCCTTGCCTGACTTTACCATTTTGCCTTGCCTTGCCTTACCTTGCTTTGCCCTTTTGTCTTGACTTGCCTTGCTTTGCCCTTTTGCCTTGCCTTTCCTTGCCTTGCTTTGCCCTTTTGCCATGCCTTGCCTTCCCTTTCGTTGCCCTTTTATCTTGCCTTCTGTTGCCTTGCCTTCTGTTGCCTTTCCTTACTTTCCCGTTTTGCCTTGCCTTGCCTTACTTTGCCCTTTTGCCTTCCCTTCCCTTGCTTTTCTTTGCCCTTTCGGCTTGCAGTGCCTTGGCTTGCTTTGCCCTTTTACCTTGCCTTGAATTGGCTTCCTTTCCCCTTTTGTGTTCCCTTGCTTTGCTTTGCTTTGCCCTTTTGCCATGACTTGCCTTGCCTTTCCCTACCCTTTTGCCTTGCCTTGCCTGACTTTACCATTTTGCCTTGCCTTTCCTTGCCTTGCTTTGCCCTTTTGCCTCTCCTTGCCTTGGCTTAGTTTGACCTTTTGCCTTGCCTTGCCTTGCTTTGCCCTTTTGCCATGCCTTGCCTTCCCTTTCGTTGCCCTTTTATCTTGCCTTCTGTTGCCTTGCCTTCTGTTGCCTTTCCTTACTTTCCCGTTTTGCCTTGCCTTTCCTTGCTTTGTCCTTTTGCCTTCCCTTGGTTTACCCTTTTGCCTTTCCTTGCCTTGCCTTGCATTGCCCTTTTCCCTTCCCTCGGCCTTGCTCTGCCCTTTTGCATTGCCATGCCTTGCTTTGCTTTTTTGCCATGCCTTCTCTTACCTTGCTTTGCCATTTTGCCTTGACTTACCTTGACTTGCTTTGCCCTTTTGCCTTGACTTGCCTTGCCTTCCTTTACCCTTTTTTCTTACCTTGCCTGACTTTGCCATTTTGCCTTGCCTTGCATTAACTTGCTTTGCCCTTTTGCCTTGACTTGCCTTGCTTTGCCCTTTTGCCTTGCCTTTCCTTGACTTGCTTTGCCCTTTTTCCTTGCCTTGCCTTGCCTTGCTTTCCGCTTTTGCCTTGCCTTGCCTTGCTTTGCCATTTTGCCTTGACTTGCCTTGCCAAGCTTTTCACTTTTGCCTTGCCTTACTATGCCCTTTTTCCTTGCCTTGAATTCCCTTACTTTCCCTTTTGCCTTCCCTTCCTTGCTTTGCTTTGCCATTTTAGCTTGCCTTGCCTTGGCTTGCTTTGCCCTTTTACCTTGCCTTGAATTGGCTTCCTTGCCATTTTGCATTCCCTTGCCTTGCTTTGCTTTGCCCTTATTCCTTGCCTTTCCTTGCTTTGCCCTTTTGCCTTGCCTTTCCTTACTTTGCCCTTTTGCCTTGAATTGCCTTGCCTTCCTTTACCCTTTTGCCTTATCTTGCCTGACTTTGCCCTTTTGCCTTTCCTTGCCTTCCTTTGCCCTTTTACCTTGCCTTGCCTTGGTTTGCTTTGCCCTTTTGCCTTGCCTTTCCTTGCTTTGTCGTTTTGCCTTCCCTTGGTTTACCCTTTTGCCTTTCCTTGCCTTGCCTTGCATTGCCCTTTTCCCTTCCCTCGGCCTTGCTTTGCCCTTTTGCATTGCCATGCCTTGCTTTGCTGTTTTGCCATACCTTCTCTTACCTTGCTTTGCCCTTTTGCCTTGCCTTGCCTTGCTTTGCCCTTTTGCCATGCCTTGCCTTCCCTTTCGTTGCCCTTTTATCTTGCCTTCTGTTGCCTTGCCTTCTGTTGCCTTTCCTTACTTTCCCGTTTTGCCTTGCCTGGCCTTACTTTGCCCTTTTGCCTTGCCTTTCCTTGCTTTGCTTTGCCCTTTTGGCTTGCCTTGAATTGGCTTCCTTTGCCGTTTTGCCTTCCCTTGCCTTGCATTGCTTTCCCCTTTTGCCTTGCCTTTCCTTGCTTTGTCCTTTTGCCTTCCCTTGGTTTACCCTTTTGCCTTTCCTTGCCTTGCCCTTTTCCCTTCCCTCGGCCTTGCTCTGCCCTTTTGCATTGCCATGCCTTGCTTTGCTTTTTTGCCATGCCTTCTCTTACCTTGCTTTGCCATTTTGCCTTGACTTGCCTTGACTTGCTTTGCCCTTTTGCCTTGACTTGCCTTGCCTTCCTTTACCCTTTTGCCTTACCTTGCCTGACTTTGCCCTTTTGCCTTCCCTTCCTTGCTTTGCTTTGCCATTTTAGCTTGCCTTGCCTTGGCTTGCTTTGCCCTTTTGCCTTGCCTTGAATTGGCTTCCTTGCCATTTTGCATTCCTTTGCCTTGCTTTGCTTTGCCCTTATTCCTTGCCTTTCCTTGCTTTGCCCTTTTGCCTTGCCTTTCCTTACTTTGCCCTTTTGCCTTGAATTGCCTTGCCTTCCTTTACCCTTTTGCCTTATCTTGCCTGACTTTGCCCTTTTGCCTTTCCTTGCCTTCCTTTGCCCTTTTACCTTGCCTTGCCTTGGTTTGCTTTGCCCTTTTGCCTTGCCTTGCCTTGCTTTGCCCTTTTGCCATGCCTTGCCTTCCCTTTCGTTGCCTTTTTATCTTACCTTCTGTTGCCTTGCCTTCTGTTGCCTTTCCTTACTTTCCCGTTTTGCCTTGCCTGGCCTTACTTTGCCCTTTTGCCTTGCCTTTCCTTGCTTTGCTTTGCCCTTTTGGCTTGCCTTGCCTTGGCTTGCTTTGCCCTTTTACCTTGCCTTGAATTGGCTTCCTTTGCCGTTTTGCCTTCCCTTGCCTTGCATTGCTTTCCCCTTTTGCCTTGCCTTTCCTTGCTTTGTCCTTTTGCCTTCCCTTGGTTTACCCTTTTGCCTTTCCTTGCCTTGCCTTGCATTGCCATTTTCCCTTCCCTCGGCCTTGCTTTGCCCTTTTGCATTGCCATGCCTTGCTTTGCTGTTTTGCCATCCCTTCCCTTACCTTGCTTTGGCCTTTTGCCTTGCCTTGCCTTGTTTTCCGCTTTTGCCTTGGCCTTTCCTTGCCTTGCTTTGCCATTTTGCCTTGACTTGCCTTGCCAACCTTTTCACTTTTGCCTTGCCTTGCATTGCTTTGCCCTTTTACCTTGCCTTGCCTTGGTTTGCTTTGCCCTTTTACCTTGCCTTGAATTGGCTTCCTTTGCCGTTTTGCCTTGCCTTGACTTGCTTTGCTTTGCCCTTTTGCCTTGCCTTTCCTTACTTTGCCCTATTGCCTTGCCTTGCCTTACTTTGCCCTTTTCCCTTCCCTTCCCTTCCCTTGCTTTGCTTTGCCCTTTCGGCTTGCAGTGCCTTGGCTTGCTTTGAATTGGCTTCCTTTCCCCTTTTGTCTTCCCTTGCCTTGCTTTGCTTTGCCCTATTGCCTTGCCTTGCCTTGCCTTCCCCTATCCTTTTGCCCTTTTGCCTTGCCTGACTTTACCATTTTGCCTTGCCTTGCCTTACCTTGCTTTGCCCTTTTGTCTTGACTTGCCTTGCTTTGCCCTTTTGCCTTGCCTTTCCTTGCCTTGCTTTGCCCTTTTGCCATGCCTTGCCTTCCCTTTCGTTGCCCTTTTATCTTGCCTTCTGTTGCCTTGCCTTCTGTTGCCTTTCCTTACTTTCCCGTTTTGCCTTGCCTTGCCTTACTTTGCCCTTTTGCCTTCCCTTCCCTTGCTTTTCTTTGCCCTTTCGGCTTGCAGTGCCTTGGCTTGCTTTGCCCTTTTACCTTGCCTTGAATTGGCTTCCTTTCCCCTTTTGTGTTCCCTTGCTTTGCTTTGCTTTGCCCTTTTGCCATGACTTGCCTTGCCTTTCCCTACCCTTTTGCCTTGCCTTGCCTGACTTTACCATTTTGCCTTGCCTTTCCTTGCCTTGCTTTGCCCTTTTGCCTCTCCTTGCCTTGGCTTAGTTTGACCTTTTGCCTTGCCTTGCCTTGCTTTGCCCTTTTGCCATGCCTTGCCTTCCCTTTCGTTGCCCTTTCATCTTGCCTTCTGTTGCCTTGCCTTCTGTTGCCTTTCCTTACTTTCCCGTTTTGCCTTGCCTTTCCTTGCTTTGTCCTTTTGCCTTCCCTTGGTTTACCCTTTTGCCTTTCCTTGCCTTGCCTTGCATTGCCCTTTTCCCTTCCCTCGGCCTTGCTCTGCCCTTTTGCATTGCCATGCCTTGCTTTGATTTTTGCCATGCCTTCTCTTACCTTGCTTTGCCATTTTGCCTTGACTTGCCTTGACTTGCTTTGCCCTTTTGCCTTGACTTGCCTTGCCTTCCTTTACCCTTTTGCCTTACCTTGCCTGACTTTGCCATTTTGCCTTGCCTTGCATTAACTTGCTTTGCCCTTTTGCCTTGACTTGCCTTGCTTTGCCCTTTTGCCTTGCCTTTCCTTGACTTGCTTTGCCCTTTTTCCTTGCCTTGCCTTGCCTTGCTTTCCGCTTTTGCCTTGCCTTGCCTTGCTTTGCCATTTTGCCTTGACTTGCCTTGCCAAGCTTTTCACTTTTGCCTTGCCTTACTATGCCCTTTTTCCTTGCCTTGAATTCCCTTACTTTGCCCTTTTGCCTTCCCTTCCTTGCTTTGCTTTGCCATTTTAGCTTGCCTTGCCTTGGCTTGCTTTGCCCTTTTACCTTGCCTTGAATTGACTTCCTTGCCATTTTGCATTCCCTTGCCTTGCTTTGCTTTGCCCTTATTCCTTGCCTTTCCTTGCTTTGCCCTTTTGCCTTGCCTTTCCTTACTTTGCCCTTTTGCCTTGAATTGCCTTGCCTTCCTTTACCCTTTTGCCTTATCTTGCCTGACTTTGCCCTTTTGCCTTTCCTTGCCTTCCTTTGCCCTTTTACCTTGCCTGCCTTGGTTTGCTTTGCCCTTTTGCCTTGCCTTTCCTTGCTTTGTCCTTTTGCCTTCCCTTGGTTTACCCTTTTGCCTTTCCTTGCCTTGCCTTGCATTGCCCTTTTCCCTTCCCTCGGCCTTGCTTTGCCCTTTTGCATTGCCATGCCTTGCTTTGCTGTTTTGCCATACCTTCTCTTACCTTGCTTTGCCCTTTTGCCTTGCCTTGCCTTGCTTTGCCCTTTTGCCATGCCTTGCCTTCCCTTTCGTTGCCCTTTTATCTTGCCTTCTGTTGCCTTGCCTTCTGTTGCCTTTCCTTACTTTCCCGTTTTGCCTTGCCTGGCCTTACTTTGCCCTTTTGCCTTGCCTTTCCTTGCTTTGCTTTGCCCTTTTGGCTTGCCTTGAATTGGCTTCCTTTGCCGTTTTGCCTTCCCTTGCCTTGCATTGCTTTCCCCTTTTGCCTTGCCTTTCCTTGCTTTGTCCTTTTGCCTTCCCTTGGTTTACCCTTTTGCCTTTCCTTGCCTTGCCCTTTTCCCTTCCCTCGGCCTTGCTCTGCCCTTTTGCATTGCCATGCCTTGCTTTGCTTTTTTGCCATGCCTTCTCTTACCTTGCTTTGCCATTTTGCCTTGACTTGCCTTGACTTGCTTTGCCCTTTTGCCTTGACTTGCCTTGCCTTCCTTTACCCTTTTGCCTTACCTTGCCTGACTTTGCCCTTTTGCCTTCCCTTCCTTGCTTTGCTTTGCCATTTTAGCTTGCCTTGCCTTGGCTTGCTTTGCCCTTTTGCCTTGCTTTGAATTGGCTTCCTTGCCATTTTGCATTCCTTTGCCTTGCTTTGCTTTGCCCTTATTCCTTGCCTTTCCTTGCTTTGCCCTTTTGCCTTGCCTTTCCTTACTTTGCCCTTTTGCCTTGAATTGCCTTGCCTTCCTTTACCCTTTTGCCTTATCTTGCCTGACTTTGCCCTTTTGCCTTTCCTTGCCTTCCTTTGCCCTTTTACCTTGCCTTGCCTTGGTTTGCTTTGCCCTTTTGCCTTGCCTTGCCTTGCTTTGCCCTTTTGCCATGCCTTGCCTTCCCTTTCGTTGCCTTTTTATCTTACCTTCTGTTGCCTTGCCTTCTGTTGCCTTTCCTTACTTTCCCGTTTTGCCTTGCCTGGCCTTACTTTGCCCTTTTGCCTTGCCTTTCCTTGCTTTGCTTTGCCCTTTTGGCTTGCCTTGCCTTGGCTTGCTTTGCCCTTTTACCTTGCCTTGAATTGGCTTCCTTTGCCGTTTTGCCTTCCCTTGCCTTGCATTGCTTTCCCCTTTTGCCTTGCCTTTCCTTGCTTTGTCCTTTTGCCTTCCCTTGGTTTACCCTTTTGCCTTTCCTTGCCTTGCCTTGCATTGCCATTTTCCCTTCCCTCGGCCTTGCTTTGCCCTTTTGCATTGCCATGCCTTGCTTTGCTGTTTTGCCATCCCTTCCCTTACCTTGCTTTGGCCTTTTGCCTTGCCTTGCCTTGTTTTCCGCTTTTGCCTTGGCCTTTCCTTGCCTTGCTTTGCCATTTTGCCTTGACTTGCCTTGCCAACCTTTTCACTTTTGCCTTGCCTTGCATTGCTTTGCCCTTTTACCTTGCCTTGCCTTGGTTTGCTTTGCCCTTTTACCTTGCCTTGAATTGGCTTCCTTTGCCGTTTTGCCTTGCCTTGACTTGCTTTGCTTTGCCCTTTTGCCTTGCCTTTCCTTACTTTGCCCTATTGCCTTGCCTTGCCTTACTTTGCCCTTTTCCCTTCCCTTCCCTTGCTTTGCTTTGCCCTTTCGGCTTGCAGTGCCTTGGCTTGCTTTGAATTGGCTTCCTTTCCCCTTTTGTCTTCCCTTGCCTTGCTTTGCTTTGCCCTATTGCCTTGCCTTGCCTTGCCTTCCCCTATCCTTTTGCCCTTTTGCCTTGCCTGACTTTACCATTTTGCCTTGCCTTGCCTTACCTTGCTTTGCCCTTTTGTCTTGACTTGCCTTGCTTTGCCCTTTTGCCTTGCCTTGCCTTGCCTTGCTTTGCCCTTTTGCCATGCCTTGCCTTCCCTTTCGTTGCCCTTTTATCTTGCCTTCTGTTGCCTTGCCTTCTGTTGCCTTTCCTTACTTTCCCGTTTTGCCTTGCCTTGCCTTACTTTGCCCTTTTGCCTTCCCTTCCCTTGCTTTTCTTTGCCCTTTCGGCTTGCAGTGCCTTGGCTTGCTTTGCCCTTTTACCTTGCCTTGAATTGGCTTCCTTTCCCCTTTTGTGTTCCCTTGCTTTGCTTTGCTTTGCCCTTTTGCCATGACTTGCCTTGCCTTTCCCTACCCTTTTGCCTTGCCTTGCCTGACTTTACCATTTTGCCTTGCCTTTCCTTGCCTTGCTTTGCCCTTTTGCCTCTCCTTGCCTTGGCTTAGTTTGACCTTTTGCCTTGCCTTGCCTTGCTTTGCCCTTTTGCCATGCCTTGCCTTCCCTTTCGTTGCCCTTTTATCTTGCCTTCTGTTGCCTTGCCTTCTGTTGCCTTTCCTTACTTTCCCGTTTTGCCTTGCCTTTCCTTGCTTTGTCCTTTTGCCTTCCCTTGGTTTACCCTTTTGCCTTTCCTTGCCTTGCCTTGCATTGCCCTTTTCCCTTCCCTCGGCCTTGCTCTGCCCTTTTGCATTGCCATGCCTTGCTTTGATTTTTGCCATGCCTTCTCTTACCTTGCTTTGCCATTTTGCCTTGACTTGCCTTGACTTGCTTTGCCCTTTTGCCTTGACTTGCCTTGCCTTCCTTTACCCTTTTGCCTTACCTTGCCTGACTTTGCCATTTTGCCTTGCCTTGCATTAACTTGCTTTGCCCTTTTGCCTTGACTTGCCTTGCTTTGCCCTTTTGCCTTGCCTTTCCTTGACTTGCTTTGCCCTTTTTCCTTGCCTTGCCTTGCCTTGCTTTCCGCTTTTGCCTTGCCTTGCCTTGCTTTGCCATTTTGCCTTGACTTGCCTTGCCAAGCTTTTCACTTTTGCCTTGCCTTACTATGCCCTTTTTCCTTGCCTTGAATTCCCTTACTTTGCCCTTTTGCCTTCCCTTCCTTGCTTTGCTTTGCCATTTTAGCTTGCCTTGCCTTGGCTTGCTTTGCCCTTTTACCTTGCCTTGAATTGACTTCCTTGCCATTTTGCATTCCCTTGCCTTGCTTTGCTTTGCCCTTATTCCTTGCCTTTCCTTGCTTTGCCCTTTTGCCTTGCCTTTCCTTACTTTGCCCTTTTGCCTTGAATTGCCTTGCCTTCCTTTACCCTTTTGCCTTATCTTGCCTGACTTTGCCCTTTTGCCTTTCCTTGCCTTCCTTTGCCCTTTTACCTTGCCTGCCTTGGTTTGCTTTGCCCTTTTGCCTTGCCTTTCCTTGCTTTGTCCTTTTGCCTTCCCTTGGTTTACCCTTTTGCCTTTCCTTGCCTTGCCTTGCATTGCCCTTTTCCCTTCCCTCGGCCTTGCTTTGCCCTTTTGCATTGCCATGCCTTGCTTTGCTGTTTTGCCATACCTTCTCTTACCTTGCTTTGCCCTTTTGCCTTGCCTTGCCTTGCTTTGCCCTTTTGCCATGCCTTGCCTTCCCTTTCGTTGCCCTTTTATCTTGCCTTCTGTTGCCTTGCCTTCTGTTGCCTTTCCTTACTTTCCCGTTTTGCCTTGCCTGGCCTTACTTTGCCCTTTTGCCTTGCCTTTCCTTGCTTTGCTTTGCCCTTTTGGCTTGCCTTGCCTTGGCTTGCTTTGCCCTTTTACCTTGCCTTGAATTGGCTTCCTTTGCCGTTTTTTGCCTTCCCTTGCCTTGCATTGCTTTCCCCTTTTGCCTTGCCTTTCCTTGCTTTGTCCTTTTGCCTTCCCTTTGTTTACCCTTTTGCCTTTCCTTGCCTTGCCCTTTTCCCTTCCCTCGGCCTTGCTCTGCCCTTTTGCATTGCCATGCCTTGCTTTGCTTTTTTGCCATGCCTTCTCTTACCTTGCTTTGCCATTTTGCCTTGACTTGCCTTGACTTGCTTTGCCCTTTTGCCTTGACTTGCCTTGCCTTCCTTTACCCTTTTGCCTTACCTTGCCTGACTTTGCCCTTTTGCCTTCCCTTCCTTGCTTTGCTTTGCCATTTTAGCTTGCCTTGCCTTGGCTTGCTTTGCCCTTTTGCCTTGCCTTGAATTGGCTTCCTTGCCATTTTGCATTCCTTTGCCTTGCTTTGCTTTGCCCTTATTCCTTGCCTTTCCTTGCTTTGCCCTTTTGCCTTGCCTTTCCTTACTTTGCCCTTTTGCCTTGAATTGCCTTGCCTTCCTTTACCCTTTTGCCTTATCTTGCCTGACTTTGCCCTTTTGCCTTTCCTTGCCTTCCTTTGCCCTTTTACCTTGCCTTGCCTTGGTTTGCTTTGCCCTTTTGCCTTGCCTTGCCTTGCTTTGCCCTTTTGCCATGCCTTGCCTTCCCTTTCGTTGCCCTTTTATCTTACCTTCTGTTGCCTTGCCTTCTGTTGCCTTTCCTTACTTTTCCGTTTTGCCTTGCCTGGCCTTACTTTGCCCTTTTGCCTTGCCTTTCCTTGCTTTGCTTTGTCCTTTTGGCTTGCCTTGCCTTGGCTTGCTTTGCCCTTTTACCTTGCCTTGAATTGGCTTCCTTTGCCGTTTTGCCTTCCCTTGCCTTGCATTGCTTTCCCCTTTTGCCTTGCCTTTCCTTGCTTTGTCCTTTTGCCTTCCCTTGGTTTACCCTTTTGCCTTTCCTTGCCTTGCCTTGCATTGCCATTTTCCCTTCCCTCGGCCTTGCTTTGCCCTTTTGCATTGCCATGCCTTGCTTTGCTGTTTTGCCATCCCTTCTCTTACCTTGCTTTGGCCTTTTGCCTTGCCTTGCCTTGTTTTCCGCTTTTGCCTTGGCCTTTCCTTGCCTTGCTTTGCCATTTTGCCTTGACTTGCCTTGCCAACCTTTTCACTTTTGCCTTGCCTTGCATTGCTTTGCCCTTTTACCTTGCCTTGCCTTGGTTTGCTTTGCCCTTTTACCTTGCCTTGAATTGGCTTCCTTTGCCGTTTTGCCTTGCCTTGACTTGCTTTGCTTTGCCCTTTTGCCTTGCCTTTCCTTACTTTGCCCTATTGCCTTGCCTTGCCTTACTTTGCCCTTTTGCCTTCCCTTCCCTTGCTTTGCTTTGCCCTTTCGGCTTGCAGTGCCTTGGCTTGCTTTGAATTGGCTTCCTTTCCCCTTTTGTCTTCCCTTGCCTTGCTTTGCTTTGCCCTATTGCCTTGCCTTGCCTTGCCTTCCCCTATCCTTTTGCCCTTTTGCCTTGCCTGACTTTACCATTTTGCCTTGCCTTGCCTTACCTTGCTTTGCCCTTTTGTCTTGACTTGCCTTGCTTTGCCCTTTTGCCTTGCCTTTCCTTGCCTTGCTTTGCCCTTTTGCCATGCCTTGCCTTCCCTTTCGTTGCCCTTTTATCTTGCCTTCTGTTGCCTTGCCTTCTGTTGCCTTTCCTTACTTTCCCGTTTTGCCTTGCCTTGCCTTACTTTGCCCTTTTGCCTTCCCTTCCCTTGCTTTTCTTTGCCCTTTCGGCTTGCAGTGCCTTGGCTTGCTTTGCCCTTTTACCTTGCCTTGAATTGGCTTCCTTTCCCCTTTTGTGTTCCCTTGCTTTGCTTTGCTTTGCCCTTTTGCCATGACTTGCCTTGCCTTTCCCTACCCTTTTGCCTTGCCTTGCCTGACTTTACCATTTTGCCTTGCCTTTCCTTGCCTTGCTTTGCCCTTTTGCCTCTCCTTGCCTTGGCTTAGTTTGACCTTTTGCCTTGCCTTGCCTTGCTTTGCCCTTTTGCCATGCCTTGCCTTCCCTTTCGTTGCCCTTTTATCTTGCCTTCTGTTGCCTTGCCTTCTGTTGCCTTTCCTTACTTTCCCGTTTTGCCTTGCCTTTCCTTGCTTTGTCCTTTTGCCTTCCCTTGGTTTACCCTTTTGCCTTTCCTTGCCTTGCCTTGCATTGCCCTTTTCCCTTCCCTCGGCCTTGCTCTGCCCTTTTGCATTGCCATGCCTTGCTTTGCTTTTTTGCCATGCCTTCTCTTACCTTGCTTTGCCATTTTGCCTTGACTTACCTTGACTTGCTTTGCCCTTTTGCCTTGACTTGCCTTGCCTTCCTTTACCCTTTTTTCTTACCTTGCCTGACTTTGCCATTTTGCCTTGCCTTGCATTAACTTGCTTTGCCCTTTTGCCTTGACTTGCCTTGCTTTGCCCTTTTGCCTTGCCTTTCCTTGACTTGCTTTGCCCTTTTTCCTTGCCTTGCCTTGCCTTGCTTTCCGCTTTTGCCTTGCCTTGCCTTGCTTTGCCATTTTGCCTTGACTTGCCTTGCCAAGCTTTTCACTTTTGCCTTGCCTTACTATGCCCTTTTTCCTTGCCTTGAATTCCCTTACTTTCCCTTTTGCCTTCCCTTCCTTGCTTTGCTTTGCCATTTTAGCTTGCCTTGCCTTGGCTTGCTTTGCCCTTTTACCTTGCCTTGAATTGGCTTCCTTGCCATTTTGCATTCCCTTGCCTTGCTTTGCTTTGCCCTTATTCCTTGCCTTTCCTTGCTTTGCCCTTTTGCCTTGCCTTTCCTTACTTTGCCCTTTTGCCTTGAATTGCCTTGCCTTCCTTTACCCTTTTGCCTTATCTTGCCTGACTTTGCCCTTTTGCCTTTCCTTGCCTTCCTTTGCCCTTTTACCTTGCCTTGCCTTGGTTTGCTTTGCCCTTTTGCCTTGCCTTTCCTTGCTTTGTCCTTTTGCCTTCCCTTGGTTTACCCTTTTGCCTTTCCTTGCCTTGCCTTGCATTGCCCTTTTCCCTTCCCTCGGCCTTGCTTTGCCCTTTTGCATTGCCATGCCTTGCTTTGCTGTTTTGCCATACCTTCTCTTACCTTGCTTTGCCCTTTTGCCTTGCCTTGCCTTGCTTTGCCCTTTTGCCATGCCTTGCCTTCCCTTTCGTTGCCCTTTTATCTTGCCTTCTGTTGCCTTGCCTTCTGTTGCCTTTCCTTACTTTCCCGTTTTGCCTTGCCTGGCCTTACTTTGCCCTTTTGCCTTGCCTTTCCTTGCTTTGCTTTGCCCTTTTGGCTTGCCTTGAATTGGCTTCCTTTGCCGTTTTGCCTTCCCTTGCCTTGCATTGCTTTCCCCTTTTGCCTTGCCTTTCCTTGCTTTGTCCTTTTGCCTTCCCTTGGTTTACCCTTTTGCCTTTCCTTGCCTTGCCCTTTTCCCTTCCCTCGGCCTTGCTCTGCCCTTTTGCATTGCCATGCCTTGCTTTGCTTTTTTGCCATGCCTTCTCTTACCTTGCTTTGCCATTTTGCCTTGACTTGCCTTGACTTGCTTTGCCCTTTTGCCTTGACTTGCCTTGCCTTCCTTTACCCTTTTGCCTTACCTTGCCTGACTTTGCCCTTTTGCCTTCCCTTCCTTGCTTTGCTTTGCCATTTTAGCTTGCCTTGCCTTGGCTTGCTTTGCCCTTTTGCCTTGCCTTGAATTGGCTTCCTTGCCATTTTGCATTCCTTTGCCTTGCTTTGCTTTGCCCTTATTCCTTGCCTTTCCTTGCTTTGCCCTTTTGCCTTGCCTTTCCTTACTTTGCCCTTTTGCCTTGAATTGCCTTGCCTTCCTTTACCCTTTTGCCTTATCTTGCCTGACTTTGCCCTTTTGCCTTTCCTTGCCTTCCTTTGCCCTTTTACCTTGCCTTGCCTTGGTTTGCTTTGCCCTTTTGCCTTGCCTTGCCTTGCTTTGCCCTTTTGCCATGCCTTGCCTTCCCTTTCGTTGCCTTTTTATCTTACCTTCTGTTGCCTTGCCTTCTGTTGCCTTTCCTTACTTTCCCGTTTTGCCTTGCCTGGCCTTACTTTGCCCTTTTGCCTTGCCTTTCCTTGCTTTGCTTTGCCCTTTTGGCTTGCCTTGCCTTGGCTTGCTTTGCCCTTTTACCTTGCCTTGAATTGGCTTCCTTTGCCGTTTTGCCTTCCCTTGCCTTGCATTGCTTTCCCCTTTTGCCTTGCCTTTCCTTGCTTTGTCCTTTTGCCTTCCCTTGGTTTACCCTTTTGCCTTTCCTTGCCTTGCCTTGCATTGCCATTTTCCCTTCCCTCGACCTTGCTTTGCCCTTTTGCATTGCCATGCCTTGCTTTGCTGTTTTGCCATCCCTTCCCTTACCTTGCTTTGGCCTTTTGCCTTGCCTTGCCTTGTTTTCCGCTTTTGCCTTGGCCTTTCCTTGCCTTGCTTTGCCATTTTGCCTTGACTTGCCTTGCCAACCTTTTCACTTTTGCCTTGCCTTGCATTGCTTTGCCCTTTTACCTTGCCTTGCCTTGCTTTGCTTTGCCCTTTTACCTTGCCTTGAATTGGCTTCCTTTGCCGTTTTGCCTTGCCTTGACTTGCTTTGCTTTGCCCTTTTGCCTTGCCTTTCCTTACTTTGCCCTATTGCCTTGCCTTGCCTTACTTTGCCCTTTTGCCTTCCCTTCCCTTGCTTTGCTTTGCCCTTTCGGCTTGCAGTGCCTTGGCTTGCTTTGAATTGGCTTCCTTTCCCCTTTTGTCTTCCCTTGCCTTGCTTTGCTTTGCCCTATTGCCTTGCCTTGCCTTGCCTTCCCCTATCCTTTTGCCCTTTTGCCTTGCCTGACTTTACCATTTTGCCTTGCCTTGCCTTACCTTGCTTTGCCCTTTTGTCTTGACTTGCCTTGCTTTGCCCTTTTGCCTTGCCTTGCCTTGCCTTGCTTTGCCCTTTTGCCATGCCTTGCCTTCCCTTTCGTTGCCCTTTTATCTTGCCTTCTGTTGCCTTGCCTTCTGTTGCCTTTCCTTACTTTCCCGTTTTGCCTTGCCTTGCCTTACTTTGCCCTTTTGCCTTCCCTTCCCTTGCTTTTCTTTGCCCTTTCGGCTTGCAGTGCCTTGGCTTGCTTTGCCCTTTTACCTTGCCTTGAATTGGCTTCCTTTCCCCTTTTGTGTTCCCTTGCTTTGCTTTGCTTTGCCCTTTTGCCATGACTTGCCTTGCCTTTCCCTACCCTTTTGCCTTGCCTTGCCTGACTTTACCATTTTGCCTTGCCTTTCCTTGCCTTGCTTTGCCCTTTTGCCTCTCCTTGCCTTGGCTTAGTTTGACCTTTTGCCTTGCCTTGCCTTGCTTTGCCCTTTTGCCATGCCTTGCCTTCCCTTTCGTTGCCCTTTTATCTTGCCTTCTGTTGCCTTGCCTTCTGTTGCCTTTCCTTACTTTCCCGTTTTGCCTTGCCTTTCCTTGCTTTGTCCTTTTGCCTTCCCTTGGTTTACCCTTTTGCCTTTCCTTGCCTTGCCTTGCATTGCCCTTTTCCCTTCCCTCGGCCTTGCTCTGCCCTTTTGCATTGCCATGCCTTGCTTTGATTTTTGCCATGCCTTCTCTTACCTTGCTTTGCCATTTTGCCTTGACTTGCCTTGACTTGCTTTGCCCTTTTGCCTTGACTTGCCTTGCCTTCCTTTACCCTTTTGCCTTACCTTGCCTGACTTTGCCATTTTGCCTTGCCTTGCATTAACTTGCTTTGCCCTTTTGCCTTGACTTGCCTTGCTTTGCCCTTTTGCCTTGCCTTTCCTTGACTTGCTTTGCCCTTTTTCCTTGCCTTGCCTTGCCTTGCTTTCCGCTTTTGCCTTGCCTTGCCTTGCTTTGCCATTTTGCCTTGACTTGCCTTGCCAAGCTTTTCACTTTTGCCTTGCCTTACTATGCCCTTTTTCCTTGCCTTGAATTCCCTTACTTTGCCCTTTTGCCTTCCCTTCCTTGCTTTGCTTTGCCATTTTAGCTTGCCTTGCCTTGGCTTGCTTTGCCCTTTTACCTTGCCTTGAATTGACTTCCTTGCCATTTTGCATTCCCTTGCCTTGCTTTGCTTTGCCCTTATTCCTTGCCTTTCCTTGCTTTGCCCTTTTGCCTTGCCTTTCCTTACTTTGCCCTTTTGCCTTGAATTGCCTTGCCTTCCTTTACCCTTTTGCCTTATCTTGCCTGACTTTGCCCTTTTGCCTTTCCTTGCCTTCCTTTGCCCTTTTACCTTGCCTGCCTTGGTTTGCTTTGCCCTTTTGCCTTGCCTTTCCTTGCTTTGTCCTTTTGCCTTCCCTTGGTTTACCCTTTTGCCTTTCCTTGCCTTGCCTTGCATTGCCCTTTTCCCTTCCCTCGGCCTTGCTTTGCCCTTTTGCATTGCCATGCCTTGCTTTGCTGTTTTGCCATACCTTCTCTTACCTTGCTTTGCCCTTTTGCCTTGCCTTGCCTTGCTTTGCCCTTTTGCCATGCCTTGCCTTCCCTTTCGTTGCCCTTTTATCTTGCCTTCTGTTGCCTTGCCTTCTGTTGCCTTTCCTTACTTTCCCGTTTTGCCTTGCCTGGCCTTACTTTGCCCTTTTGCCTTGCCTTTCCTTGCTTTGCTTTGCCCTTTTGGCTTGCCTTGCCTTGGCTTGCTTTGCCCTTTTACCTTGCCTTGAATTGGCTTCCTTTGCCGTTTTTTGCCTTCCCTTGCCTTGCATTGCTTTCCCCTTTTGCCTTGCCTTTCCTTGCTTTGTCCTTTTGCCTTCCCTTTGTTTACCCTTTTGCCTTTCCTTGCCTTGCCCTTTTCCCTTCCCTCGGCCTTGCTCTGCCCTTTTGCATTGCCATGCCTTGCTTTGCTTTTTTGCCATGCCTTCTCTTACCTTGCTTTGCCATTTTGCCTTGACTTGCCTTGACTTGCTTTGCCCTTTTGCCTTGACTTGCCTTGCCTTCCTTTACCCTTTTGCCTTACCTTGCCTGACTTTGCCCTTTTGCCTTCCCTTCCTTGCTTTGCTTTGCCATTTTAGCTTGCCTTGCCTTGGCTTGCTTTGCCCTTTTGCCTTGCCTTGAATTGGCTTCCTTGCCATTTTGCATTCCTTTGCCTTGCTTTGCTTTGCCCTTATTCCTTGCCTTTCCTTGCTTTGCCCTTTTGCCTTGCCTTTCCTTACTTTGCCCTTTTGCCTTGAATTGCCTTGCCTTCCTTTACCCTTTTGCCTTATCTTGCCTGACTTTGCCCTTTTGCCTTTCCTTGCCTTCCTTTGCCCTTTTACCTTGCCTTGCCTTGGTTTGCTTTGCCCTTTTGCCTTGCCTTGCCTTGCTTTGCCCTTTTGCCATGCCTTGCCTTCCCTTTCGTTGCCCTTTTATCTTACCTTCTGTTGCCTTGCCTTCTGTTGCCTTTCCTTACTTTTCCGTTTTGCCTTGCCTGGCCTTACTTTGCCCTTTTGCCTTGCCTTTCCTTGCTTTGCTTTGTCCTTTTGGCTTGCCTTGCCTTGGCTTGCTTTGCCCTTTTACCTTGCCTTGAATTGGCTTCCTTTGCCGTTTTGCCTTCCCTTGCCTTGCATTGCTTTCCCCTTTTGCCTTGCCTTTCCTTGCTTTGTCCTTTTGCCTTCCCTTGGTTTACCCTTTTGCCTTTCCTTGCCTTGCCTTGCATTGCCATTTTCCCTTCCCTCGGCCTTGCTTTGCCCTTTTGCATTGCCATGCCTTGCTTTGCTGTTTTGCCATCCCTTCTCTTACCTTGCTTTGGCCTTTTGCCTTGCCTTGCCTTGTTTTCCGCTTTTGCCTTGGCCTTTCCTTGCCTTGCTTTGCCATTTTGCCTTGACTTGCCTTGCCAACCTTTTCACTTTTGCCTTGCCTTGCATTGCTTTGCCCTTTTACCTTGCCTTGCCTTGGTTTGCTTTGCCCTTTTACCTTGCCTTGAATTGGCTTCCTTTGCCGTTTTGCCTTGCCTTGACTTGCTTTGCTTTGCCCTTTTGCCTTGCCTTTCCTTACTTTGCCCTATTGCCTTGCCTTGCCTTACTTTGCCCTTTTGCCTTCCCTTCCCTTGCTTTGCTTTGCCCTTTCGGCTTGCAGTGCCTTGGCTTGCTTTGAATTGGCTTCCTTTCCCCTTTTGTCTTCCCTTGCCTTGCTTTGCTTTGCCCTATTGCCTTGCCTTGCCTTGCCTTCCCCTATCCTTTTGCCCTTTTGCCTTGCCTGACTTTACCATTTTGCCTTGCCTTGCCTTACCTTGCTTTGCCCTTTTGTCTTGACTTGCCTTGCTTTGCCCTTTTGCCTTGCCTTTCCTTGCCTTGCTTTGCCCTTTTGCCATGCCTTGCCTTCCCTTTCGTTGCCCTTTTATCTTGCCTTCTGTTGCCTTGCCTTCTGTTGCCTTTCCTTACTTTCCCGTTTTGCCTTGCCTTGCCTTACTTTGCCCTTTTGCCTTCCCTTCCCTTGCTTTTCTTTGCCCTTTCGGCTTGCAGTGCCTTGGCTTGCTTTGCCCTTTTACCTTGCCTTGAATTGGCTTCCTTTCCCCTTTTGTGTTCCCTTGCTTTGCTTTGCTTTGCCCTTTTGCCATGACTTGCCTTGCCTTTCCCTACCCTTTTGCCTTGCCTTGCCTGACTTTACCATTTTGCCTTGCCTTTCCTTGCCTTGCTTTGCCCTTTTGCCTCTCCTTGCCTTGGCTTAGTTTGACCTTTTGCCTTGCCTTGCCTTGCTTTGCCCTTTTGCCATGCCTTGCCTTCCCTTTCGTTGCCCTTTTATCTTGCCTTCTGTTGCCTTGCCTTCTGTTGCCTTTCCTTACTTTCCCGTTTTGCCTTGCCTTTCCTTGCTTTGTCCTTTTGCCTTCCCTTGGTTTACCCTTTTGCCTTTCCTTGCCTTGCCTTGCATTGCCCTTTTCCCTTCCCTCGGCCTTGCTCTGCCCTTTTGCATTGCCATGCCTTGCTTTGCTTTTTTGCCATGCCTTCTCTTACCTTGCTTTGCCATTTTGCCTTGACTTACCTTGACTTGCTTTGCCCTTTTGCCTTGACTTGCCTTGCCTTCCTTTACCCTTTTTTCTTACCTTGCCTGACTTTGCCATTTTGCCTTGCCTTGCATTAACTTGCTTTGCCCTTTTGCCTTGACTTGCCTTGCTTTGCCCTTTTGCCTTGCCTTTCCTTGACTTGCTTTGCCCTTTTTCCTTGCCTTGCCTTGCCTTGCTTTCCGCTTTTGCCTTGCCTTGCCTTGCTTTGCCATTTTGCCTTGACTTGCCTTGCCAAGCTTTTCACTTTTGCCTTGCCTTACTATGCCCTTTTTCCTTGCCTTGAATTCCCTTACTTTCCCTTTTGCCTTCCCTTCCTTGCTTTGCTTTGCCATTTTAGCTTGCCTTGCCTTGGCTTGCTTTGCCCTTTTACCTTGCCTTGAATTGGCTTCCTTGCCATTTTGCATTCCCTTGCCTTGCTTTGCTTTGCCCTTATTCCTTGCCTTTCCTTGCTTTGCCCTTTTGCCTTGCCTTTCCTTACTTTGCCCTTTTGCCTTGAATTGCCTTGCCTTCCTTTACCCTTTTGCCTTATCTTGCCTGACTTTGCCCTTTTGCCTTTCCTTGCCTTCCTTTGCCCTTTTACCTTGCCTTGCCTTGGTTTGCTTTGCCCTTTTGCCTTGCCTTTCCTTGCTTTGTCCTTTTGCCTTCCCTTGGTTTACCCTTTTGCCTTTCCTTGCCTTGCCTTGCATTGCCCTTTTCCCTTCCCTCGGCCTTGCTTTGCCCTTTTGCATTGCCATGCCTTGCTTTGCTGTTTTGCCATACCTTCTCTTACCTTGCTTTGCCCTTTTGCCTTGCCTTGCCTTGCTTTGCCCTTTTGCCATGCCTTGCCTTCCCTTTCGTTGCCCTTTTATCTTGCCTTCTGTTGCCTTGCCTTCTGTTGCCTTTCCTTACTTTCCCGTTTTGCCTTGCCTGGCCTTACTTTGCCCTTTTGCCTTGCCTTTCCTTGCTTTGCTTTGCCCTTTTGGCTTGCCTTGAATTGGCTTCCTTTGCCGTTTTGCCTTCCCTTGCCTTGCATTGCTTTCCCCTTTTGCCTTGCCTTTCCTTGCTTTGTCCTTTTGCCTTCCCTTGGTTTACCCTTTTGCCTTTCCTTGCCTTGCCCTTTTCCCTTCCCTCGGCCTTGCTCTGCCCTTTTGCATTGCCATGCCTTGCTTTGCTTTTTTGCCATGCCTTCTCTTACCTTGCTTTGCCATTTTGCCTTGACTTGCCTTGACTTGCTTTGCCCTTTTGCCTTGACTTGCCTTGCCTTCCTTTACCCTTTTGCCTTACCTTGCCTGACTTTGCCCTTTTGCCTTCCCTTCCTTGCTTTGCTTTGCCATTTTAGCTTGCCTTGCCTTGGCTTGCTTTGCCCTTTTGCCTTGCCTTGAATTGGCTTCCTTGCCATTTTGCATTCCTTTGCCTTGCTTTGCTTTGCCCTTATTCCTTGCCTTTCCTTGCTTTGCCCTTTTGCCTTGCCTTTCCTTACTTTGCCCTTTTGCCTTGAATTGCCTTGCCTTCCTTTACCCTTTTGCCTTATCTTGCCTGACTTTGCCCTTTTGCCTTTCCTTGCCTTCCTTTGCCCTTTTACCTTGCCTTGCCTTGGTTTGCTTTGCCCTTTTGCCTTGCCTTGCCTTGCTTTGCCCTTTTGCCATGCCTTGCCTTCCCTTTCGTTGCCTTTTTATCTTACCTTCTGTTGCCTTGCCTTCTGTTGCCTTTCCTTACTTTCCCGTTTTGCCTTGCCTGGCCTTACTTTGCCCTTTTGCCTTGCCTTTCCTTGCTTTGCTTTGCCCTTTTGGCTTGCCTTGCCTTGGCTTGCTTTGCCCTTTTACCTTGCCTTGAATTGGCTTCCTTTGCCGTTTTGCCTTCCCTTGCCTTGCATTGCTTTCCCCTTTTGCCTTGCCTTTCCTTGCTTTGTCCTTTTGCCTTCCCTTGGTTTACCCTTTTGCCTTTCCTTGCCTTGCCTTGCATTGCCATTTTCCCTTCCCTCGACCTTGCTTTGCCCTTTTGCATTGCCATGCCTTGCTTTGCTGTTTTGCCATCCCTTCCCTTACCTTGCTTTGGCCTTTTGCCTTGCCTTGCCTTGTTTTCCGCTTTTGCCTTGGCCTTTCCTTGCCTTGCTTTGCCATTTTGCCTTGACTTGCCTTGCCAACCTTTTCACTTTTGCCTTGCCTTGCATTGCTTTGCCCTTTTACCTTGCCTTGCCTTGCTTTGCTTTGCCCTTTTACCTTGCCTTGAATTGGCTTCCTTTGCCGTTTTGCCTTGCCTTGACTTGCTTTGCTTTGCCCTTTTGCCTTGCCTTTCCTTACTTTGCCCTATTGCCTTGCCTTGCCTTACTTTGCCCTTTTGCCTTCCCTTCCCTTGCTTTGCTTTGCCCTTTCGGCTTGCAGTGCCTTGGCTTGCTTTGAATTGGCTTCCTTTCCCCTTTTGTCTTCCCTTGCCTTGCTTTGCTTTGCCCTATTGCCTTGCCTTGCCTTGCCTTCCCCTATCCTTTTGCCCTTTTGCCTTGCCTGACTTTACCATTTTGCCTTGCCTTGCCTTACCTTGCTTTGCCCTTTTGTCTTGACTTGCCTTGCTTTGCCCTTTTGCCTTGCCTTGCCTTGCCTTGCTTTGCCCTTTTGCCATGCCTTGCCTTCCCTTTCGTTGCCCTTTTATCTTGCCTTCTGTTGCCTTGCCTTCTGTTGCCTTTCCTTACTTTCCCGTTTTGCCTTGCCTTGCCTTACTTTGCCCTTTTGCCTTCCCTTCCCTTGCTTTTCTTTGCCCTTTCGGCTTGCAGTGCCTTGGCTTGCTTTGCCCTTTTACCTTGCCTTGAATTGGCTTCCTTTCCCCTTTTGTGTTCCCTTGCTTTGCTTTGCTTTGCCCTTTTGCCATGACTTGCCTTGCCTTTCCCTACCCTTTTGCCTTGCCTTGCCTGACTTTACCATTTTGCCTTGCCTTTCCTTGCCTTGCTTTGCCCTTTTGCCTCTCCTTGCCTTGGCTTAGTTTGACCTTTTGCCTTGCCTTGCCTTGCTTTGCCCTTTTGCCATGCCTTGCCTTCCCTTTCGTTGCCCTTTTATCTTGCCTTCTGTTGCCTTGCCTTCTGTTGCCTTTCCTTACTTTCCCGTTTTGCCTTGCCTTTCCTTGCTTTGTCCTTTTGCCTTCCCTTGGTTTACCCTTTTGCCTTTCCTTGCCTTGCCTTGCATTGCCCTTTTCCCTTCCCTCGGCCTTGCTCTGCCCTTTTGCATTGCCATGCCTTGCTTTGATTTTTGCCATGCCTTCTCTTACCTTGCTTTGCCATTTTGCCTTGACTTGCCTTGACTTGCTTTGCCCTTTTGCCTTGACTTGCCTTGCCTTCCTTTACCCTTTTGCCTTACCTTGCCTGACTTTGCCATTTTGCCTTGCCTTGCATTAACTTGCTTTGCCCTTTTGCCTTGACTTGCCTTGCTTTGCCCTTTTGCCTTGCCTTTCCTTGACTTGCTTTGCCCTTTTTCCTTGCCTTGCCTTGCCTTGCTTTCCGCTTTTGCCTTGCCTTGCCTTGCTTTGCCATTTTGCCTTGACTTGCCTTGCCAAGCTTTTCACTTTTGCCTTGCCTTACTATGCCCTTTTTCCTTGCCTTGAATTCCCTTACTTTGCCCTTTTGCCTTCCCTTCCTTGCTTTGCTTTGCCATTTTAGCTTGCCTTGCCTTGGCTTGCTTTGCCCTTTTACCTTGCCTTGAATTGACTTCCTTGCCATTTTGCATTCCCTTGCCTTGCTTTGCTTTGCCCTTATTCCTTGCCTTTCCTTGCTTTGCCCTTTTGCCTTGCCTTTCCTTACTTTGCCCTTTTGCCTTGAATTGCCTTGCCTTCCTTTACCCTTTTGCCTTATCTTGCCTGACTTTGCCCTTTTGCCTTTCCTTGCCTTCCTTTGCCCTTTTACCTTGCCTTGCCTTGGTTTGCTTTGCCCTTTTGCCTTGCCTTTCCTTGCTTTGTCCTTTTGCCTTCCCTTGGTTTACCCTTTTGCCTTTCCTTGCCTTGCCTTGCATTGCCCTTTTCCCTTCCCTCGGCCTTGCTTTGCCCTTTTGCATTGCCATGCCTTGCTTTGCTGTTTTGCCATACCTTCTCTTACCTTGCTTTGCCCTTTTGCCTTGCCTTGCCTTGCTTTGCCCTTTTGCCATGCCTTGCCTTCCCTTTCGTTGCCCTTTTATCTTGCCTTCTGTTGCCTTGCCTTCTGTTGCCTTTCCTTACTTTCCCGTTTTGCCTTGCCTGGCCTTACTTTGCCCTTTTGCCTTGCCTTTCCTTGCTTTGCTTTGCCCTTTTGGCTTGCCTTGCCTTGGCTTGCTTTGCCCTTTTACCTTGCCTTGAATTGGCTTCCTTTGCCGTTTTTTGCCTTCCCTTGCCTTGCATTGCTTTCCCCTTTTGCCTTGCCTTTCCTTGCTTTGTCCTTTTGCCTTCCCTTGGTTTACCCTTTTGCCTTTCCTTGCCTTGCCCTTTTCCCTTCCCTCGGCCTTGCTCTGCCCTTTTGCATTGCCATGCCTTGCTTTGCTTTTTTCCCATGCCTTCTCTTACCTTGCTTTGCCATTTTGCCTTGACTTGCCTTGACTTGCTTTGCCCTTTTGCCTTGACTTGCCTTGCCTTCCTTTACCCTTTTGCCTTACCTTGCCTGACTTTGCCCTTTTGCCTTCCCTTCCTTGCTTTGCTTTGCCATTTTAGCTTGCCTTGCCTTGGCTTGCTTTGCCCTTTTGCCTTGCCTTGAATTGGCTTCCTTGCCATTTTGCATTCCTTTGCCTTGCTTTGCTTTGCCCTTATTCCTTGCCTTTCCTTGCTTTGCCCTTTTGCCTTGCCTTTCCTTACTTTGCCCTTTTGCCTTGAATTGCCTTGCCTTCCTTTACCCTTTTGCCTTATCTTGCCTGACTTTGCCCTTTTGCCTTTCCTTGCCTTCCTTTGCCCTTTTACCTTGCCTTGCCTTGGTTTGCTTTGCCCTTTTGCCTTGCCTTGCCTTGCTTTGCCCTTTTGCCATGCCTTGCCTTCCCTTTCGTTGCCCTTTTATCTTACCTTCTGTTGCCTTGCCTTCTGTTGCCTTTCCTTACTTTCCCGTTTTGCCTTGCCTGGCCTTACTTTGCCCTTTTGCCTTGCCTTTCCTTGCTTTGCTTTGTCCTTTTGGCTTGCCTTGCCTTGGCTTGCTTTGCCCTTTTACCTTGCCTTGAATTGGCTTCCTTTGCCGTTTTGCCTTCCCTTGCCTTGCATTGCTTTCCCCTTTTGCCTTGCCTTTCCTTGCTTTGTCCTTTTGCCTTCCCTTGGTTTACCCTTTTGCCTTTCCTTGCCTTGCCTTGCATTGCCATTTTCCCTTCCCTCGGCCTTGCTTTGCCCTTTTGCATTGCCATGCCTTGCTTTGCTGTTTTGCCATCCCTTCTCTTACCTTGCTTTGGCCTTTTGCCTTGCCTTGCCTTGTTTTCCGCTTTTGCCTTGGCCTTTCCTTGCCTTGCTTTGCCATTTTGCCTTGACTTGCCTTGCCAACCTTTTCACTTTTGCCTTGCCTTGCATTGCTTTGCCCTTTTACCTTGCCTTGCCTTGGTTTGCTTTGCCCTTTTACCTTGCCTTGAATTGGCTTCCTTTGCCGTTTTGCCTTGCCTTGACTTGCTTTGCTTTGCCCTTTTGCCTTGCCTTTCCTTACTTTGCCCTATTGCCTTGCCTTGCCTTACTTTGCCCTTTTGCCTTCCCTTCCCTTGCTTTGCTTTGCCCTTTCGGCTTGCAGTGCCTTGGCTTGCTTTGAATTGGCTTCCTTTCCCCTTTTGTCTTCCCTTGCCTTGCTTTGCTTTGCCCTATTGCCTTGCCTTGCCTTGCCTTCCCCTATCCTTTTGCCCTTTTGCCTTGCCTGACTTTACCATTTTGCCTTGCCTTGCCTTACCTTGCTTTGCCCTTTTGTCTTGACTTGCCTTGCTTTGCCCTTTTGCCTTGCCTTTCCTTGCCTTGCTTTGCCCTTTTGCCATGCCTTGCCTTCCCTTTCGTTGCCCTTTTATCTTGCCTTCTGTTGCCTTGCCTTCTGTTGCCTTTCCTTACTTTCCCGTTTTGCCTTGCCTTGCCTTACTTTGCCCTTTTGCCTTCCCTTCCCTTGCTTTTCTTTGCCCTTTCGGCTTGCAGTGCCTTGGCTTGCTTTGCCCTTTTACCTTGCCTTGAATTGGCTTCCTTTCCCCTTTTGTGTTCCCTTGCTTTGCTTTGCTTTGCCCTTTTGCCATGACTTGCCTTGCCTTTCCCTACCCTTTTGCCTTGCCTTGCCTGACTTTACCATTTTGCCTTGCCTTTCCTTGCCTTGCTTTGCCCTTTTGCCTCTCCTTGCCTTGGCTTAGTTTGACCTTTTGCCTTGCCTTGCCTTGCTTTGCCCTTTTGCCATGCCTTGCCTTCCCTTTCGTTGCCCTTTTATCTTGCCTTCTGTTGCCTTGCCTTCTGTTGCCTTTCCTTACTTTCCCGTTTTGCCTTGCCTTTCCTTGCTTTGTCCTTTTGCCTTCCCTTGGTTTACCCTTTTGCCTTTCCTTGCCTTGCCTTGCATTGCCCTTTTCCCTTCCCTCGGCCTTGCTCTGCCCTTTTGCATTGCCATGCCTTGCTTTGCTTTTTTGCCATGCCTTCTCTTACCTTGCTTTGCCATTTTGCCTTGACTTACCTTGACTTGCTTTGCCCTTTTGCCTTGACTTCCCTTGCCTTCCTTTACCCTTTTTTCTTACCTTGCCTGACTTTGCCATTTTGCCTTGCCTTGCATTAACTTGCTTTGCCCTTTTGCCTTGACTTGCCTTGCTTTGCCCTTTTGCCTTGCCTTTCCTTGACTTGCTTTGCCCTTTTTCCTTGCCTTGCCTTGCCTTGCTTTCCGCTTTTGCCTTGCCTTGCCTTGCTTTGCCATTTTGCCTTGACTTGCCTTGCCAAGCTTTTCACTTTTGCCTTGCCTTACTATGCCCTTTTTCCTTGCCTTGAATTCCCTTACTTTCCCTTTTGCCTTCCCTTCCTTGCTTTGCTTTGCCATTTTAGCTTGCCTTGCCTTGGCTTGCTTTGCCCTTTTACCTTGCCTTGAATTGGCTTCCTTGCCATTTTGCATTCCCTTGCCTTGCTTTGCTTTGCCCTTATTCCTTGCCTTTCCTTGCTTTGCCCTTTTGCCTTGCCTTTCCTTACTTTGCCCTTTTGCCTTGAATTGCCTTGCCTTCCTTTACCCTTTTGCCTTATCTTGCCTGACTTTGCCCTTTTGCCTTTCCTTGCCTTCCTTTGCCCTTTTACCTTGCCTTGCCTTGGTTTGCTTTGCCCTTTTGCCTTGCCTTTCCTTGCTTTGTCCTTTTGCCTTCCCTTGGTTTACCCTTTTGCCTTTCCTTGCCTTGCCTTGCATTGCCCTTTTCCCTTCCCTCGGCCTTGCTTTGCCCTTTTGCATTGCCATGCCTTGCTTTGCTGTTTTGCCATACCTTCTCTTACCTTGCTTTGCCCTTTTGCCTTGCCTTGCCTTGCTTTGCCCTTTTGCCATGCCTTGCCTTCCCTTTCGTTGCCCTTTTATCTTGCCTTCTGTTGCCTTGCCTTCTGTTGCCTTTCCTTACTTTCCCGTTTTGCCTTGCCTGGCCTTACTTTGCCCTTTTGCCTTGCCTTTCCTTGCTTTGCTTTGCCCTTTTGGCTTGCCTTGAATTGGCTTCCTTTGCCGTTTTGCCTTCCCTTGCCTTGCATTGCTTTCCCCTTTTGCCTTGCCTTTCCTTGCTTTGTCCTTTTGCCTTCCCTTGGTTTACCCTTTTGCCTTTCCTTGCCTTGCCCTTTTCCCTTCCCTCGGCCTTGCTCTGCCCTTTTGCATTGCCATGCCTTGCTTTGCTTTTTTGCCATGCCTTCTCTTACCTTGCTTTGCCATTTTGCCTTGACTTGCCTTGACTTGCTTTGCCCTTTTGCCTTGACTTGCCTTGCCTTCCTTTACCCTTTTGCCTTACCTTGCCTGACTTTGCCCTTTTGCCTTCCCTTCCTTGCTTTGCTTTGCCATTTTAGCTTGCCTTGCCTTGGCTTGCTTTGCCCTTTTGCCTTGCCTTGAATTGGCTTCCTTGCCATTTTGCATTCCTTTGCCTTGCTTTGCTTTGCCCTTATTCCTTGCCTTTCCTTGCTTTGCCCTTTTGCCTTGCCTTTCCTTACTTTGCCCTTTTGCCTTGAATTGCCTTGCCTTCCTTTACCCTTTTGCCTTATCTTGCCTGACTTTGCCCTTTTGCCTTTCCTTGCCTTCCTTTGCCCTTTTACCTTGCCTTGCCTTGGTTTGCTTTGCCCTTTTGCCTTGCCTTGCCTTGCTTTGCCCTTTTGCCATGCCTTGCCTTCCCTTTCGTTGCCTTTTTATCTTACCTTCTGTTGCCTTGCCTTCTGTTGCCTTTCCTTACTTTCCCGTTTTGCCTTGCCTGGCCTTACTTTGCCCTTTTGCCTTGCCTTTCCTTGCTTTGCTTTGCCCTTTTGGCTTGCCTTGCCTTGGCTTGCTTTGCCCTTTTACCTTGCCTTGAATTGGCTTCCTTTGCCGTTTTGCCTTCCCTTGCCTTGCATTGCTTTCCCCTTTTGCCTTGCCTTTCCTTGCTTTGTCCTTTTGCCTTCCCTTGGTTTACCCTTTTGCCTTTCCTTGCCTTGCCTTGCATTGCCATTTTCCCTTCCCTCGGCCTTGCTTTGCCCTTTTGCATTGCCATGCCTTGCTTTGCTGTTTTGCCATCCCTTCCCTTACCTTGCTTTGGCCTTTTGCCTTGCCTTGCCTTGTTTTCCGCTTTTGCCTTGGCCTTTCCTTGCCTTGCTTTGCCATTTTGCCTTGACTTGCCTTGCCAACCTTTTCACTTTTGCCTTGCCTTGCATTGCTTTGCCCTTTTACCTTGCCTTGCCTTGCTTTGCTTTGCCCTTTTACCTTGCCTTGAATTGGCTTCCTTTGCCGTTTTGCCTTGCCTTGACTTGCTTTGCTTTGCCCTTTTGCCTTGCCTTTCCTTACTTTGCCCTATTGCCTTGCCTTGCCTTACTTTGCCCTTTTGCCTTCCCTTCCCTTGCTTTGCTTTGCCCTTTCGGCTTGCAGTGCCTTGGCTTGCTTTGAATTGGCTTCCTTTCCCCTTTTGTCTTCCCTTGCCTTGCTTTGCTTTGCCCTATTGCCTTGCCTTGCCTTGCCTTCCCCTATCCTTTTGCCCTTTTGCCTTGCCTGACTTTACCATTTTGCCTTGCCTTGCCTTACCTTGCTTTGCCCTTTTGTCTTGACTTGCCTTGCTTTGCCCTTTTGCCTTGCCTTTCCTTGCCTTGCTTTGCCCTTTTGCCATGCCTTGCCTTCCCTTTCGTTGCCCTTTTATCTTGCCTTCTGTTGCCTTGCCTTCTGTTGCCTTTCCTTACTTTCCCGTTTTGCCTTGCCTTGCCTTACTTTGCCCTTTTGCCTTCCCTTCCCTTGCTTTTCTTTGCCCTTTCGGCTTGCAGTGCCTTGGCTTGCTTTGCCCTTTTACCTTGCCTTGAATTGGCTTCCTTTCCCCTTTTGTGTTCCCTTGCTTTGCTTTGCTTTGCCCTTTTGCCATGACTTGCCTTGCCTTTCCCTACCCTTTTGCCTTGCCTTGCCTGACTTTACCATTTTGCCTTGCCTTTCCTTGCCTTGCTTTGCCCTTTTGCCTCTCCTTGCCTTGGCTTAGTTTGACCTTTTGCCTTGCCTTGCCTTGCTTTGCCCTTTTGCCATGCCTTGCCTTCCCTTTCGTTGCCCTTTCATCTTGCCTTCTGTTGCCTTGCCTTCTGTTGCCTTTCCTTACTTTCCCGTTTTGCCTTGCCTTTCCTTGCTTTGTCCTTTTGCCTTCCCTTGGTTTACCCTTTTGCCTTTCCTTGCCTTGCCTTGCATTGCCCTTTTCCCTTCCCTCGGCCTTGCTCTGCCCTTTTGCATTGCCATGCCTTGCTTTGATTTTTGCCATGCCTTCTCTTACCTTGCTTTGCCATTTTGCCTTGACTTGCCTTGACTTGCTTTGCCCTTTTGCCTTGACTTGCCTTGCCTTCCTTTACCCTTTTGCCTTACCTTGCCTGACTTTGCCATTTTGCCTTGCCTTGCATTAACTTGCTTTGCCCTTTTGCCTTGACTTGCCTTGCTTTGCCCTTTTGCCTTGCCTTTCCTTGACTTGCTTTGCCCTTTTTCCTTGCCTTGCCTTGCCTTGCTTTCCGCTTTTGCCTTGCCTTGCCTTGCTTTGCCATTTTGCCTTGACTTGCCTTGCCAAGCTTTTCACTTTTGCCTTGCCTTACTATGCCCTTTTTCCTTGCCTTGAATTCCCTTACTTTGCCCTTTTGCCTTCCCTTCCTTGCTTTGCTTTGCCATTTTAGCTTGCCTTGCCTTGGCTTGCTTTGCCCTTTTACCTTGCCTTGAATTGACTTCCTTGCCATTTTGCATTCCCTTGCCTTGCTTTGCTTTGCCCTTATTCCTTGCCTTTCCTTGCTTTGCCCTTTTGCCTTGCCTTTCCTTACTTTGCCCTTTTGCCTTGAATTGCCTTGCCTTCCTTTACCCTTTTGCCTTATCTTGCCTGACTTTGCCCTTTTGCCTTTCCTTGCCTTCCTTTGCCCTTTTACCTTGCCTTGCCTTGGTTTGCTTTGCCCTTTTGCCTTGCCTTTCCTTGCTTTGTCCTTTTGCCTTCCCTTGGTTTACCCTTTTGCCTTTCCTTGCCTTGCCTTGCATTGCCCTTTTCCCTTCCCTCGGCCTTGCTTTGCCCTTTTGCATTGCCATGCCTTGCTTTGCTGTTTTGCCATACCTTCTCTTACCTTGCTTTGCCCTTTTGCCTTGCCTTGCCTTGCTTTGCCCTTTTGCCATGCCTTGCCTTCCCTTTCGTTGCCCTTTTATCTTGCCTTCTGTTGCCTTGCCTTCTGTTGCCTTTCCTTACTTTCCCGTTTTGCCTTGCCTGGCCTTACTTTGCCCTTTTGCCTTGCCTTTCCTTGCTTTGCTTTGCCCTTTTGGCTTGCCTTGCCTTGGCTTGCTTTGCCCTTTTACCTTGCCTTGAATTGGCTTCCTTTGCCGTTTTTTGCCTTCCCTTGCCTTGCATTGCTTTCCCCTTTTGCCTTGCCTTTCCTTGCTTTGTCCTTTTGCCTTCCCTTGGTTTACCCTTTTGCCTTTCCTTGCCTTGCCCTTTTCCCTTCCCTCGGCCTTGCTCTGCCCTTTTGCATTGCCATGCCTTGCTTTGCTTTTTTCCCATGCCTTCTCTTACCTTGCTTTGCCATTTTGCCTTGACTTGCCTTGACTTGCTTTGCCCTTTTGCCTTGACTTGCCTTGCCTTCCTTTACCCTTTTGCCTTACCTTGCCTGACTTTGCCCTTTTGCCTTCCCTTCCTTGCTTTGCTTTGCCATTTTAGCTTGCCTTGCCTTGGCTTGCTTTGCCCTTTTGCCTTGCCTTGAATTGGCTTCCTTGCCATTTTGCATTCCTTTGCCTTGCTTTGCTTTGCCCTTATTCCTTGCCTTTCCTTGCTTTGCCCTTTTGCCTTGCCTTTCCTTACTTTGCCCTTTTGCCTTGAATTGCCTTGCCTTCCTTTACCCTTTTGCCTTATCTTGCCTGACTTTGCCCTTTTGCCTTTCCTTGCCTTCCTTTGCCCTTTTACCTTGCCTTGCCTTGGTTTGCTTTGCCCTTTTGCCTTGCCTTGCCTTGCTTTGCCCTTTTGCCATGCCTTGCCTTCCCTTTCGTTGCCCTTTTATCTTACCTTCTGTTGCCTTGCCTTCTGTTGCCTTTCCTTACTTTCCCGTTTTGCCTTGCCTGGCCTTACTTTGCCCTTTTGCCTTGCCTTTCCTTGCTTTGCTTTGTCCTTTTGGCTTGCCTTGCCTTGGCTTGCTTTGCCCTTTTACCTTGCCTTGAATTGGCTTCCTTTGCCGTTTTGCCTTCCCTTGCCTTGCATTGCTTTCCCCTTTTGCCTTGCCTTTCCTTGCTTTGTCCTTTTGCCTTCCCTTGGTTTACCCTTTTGCCTTTCCTTGCCTTGCCTTGCATTGCCATTTTCCCTTCCCTCGGCCTTGCTTTGCCCTTTTGCATTGCCATGCCTTGCTTTGCTGTTTTGCCATCCCTTCTCTTACCTTGCTTTGGCCTTTTGCCTTGCCTTGCCTTGTTTTCCGCTTTTGCCTTGGCCTTTCCTTGCCTTGCTTTGCCATTTTGCCTTGACTTGCCTTGCCAACCTTTGCACTTTTGCCTTGCCTTGCATTGCTTTGCCCTTTTACCTTGCCTTGCCTTGGTTTGCTTTGCCCTTTTACCTTGCCTTGAATTGGCTTCCTTTGCCGTTTTGCCTTGCCTTGACTTGCTTTGCTTTGCCCTTTTGCCTTGCCTTTCCTTACTTTGCCCTATTGCCTTGCCTTGCCTTACTTTGCCCTTTTGCCTTCCCTTCCCTTGCTTTGCTTTGCCCTTTCGGCTTGCAGTGCCTTGGCTTGCTTTGAATTGGCTTCCTTTCCCCTTTTGTCTTCCCTTGCCTTGCTTTGCTTTGCCCTATTGCCTTGCCTTGCCTTGCCTTCCCCTATCCTTTTGCCCTTTTGCCTTGCCTGACTTTACCATTTTGCCTTGCCTTGCCTTACCTTGCTTTGCCCTTTTGTCTTGACTTGCCTTGCTTTGCCCTTTTGCCTTGCCTTTCCTTGCCTTGCTTTGCCCTTTTGCCATGCCTTGCCTTCCCTTTCGTTGCCCTTTTATCTTGCCTTCTGTTGCCTTGCCTTCTGTTGCCTTTCCTTACTTTCCCGTTTTGCCTTGCCTTGCCTTACTTTGCCCTTTTGCCTTCCCTTCCCTTGCTTTTCTTTGCCCTTTCGGCTTGCAGTGCCTTGGCTTGCTTTGCCCTTTTACCTTGCCTTGAATTGGCTTCCTTTCCCCTTTTGTGTTCCCTTGCTTTGCTTTGCTTTGCCCTTTTGCCATGACTTGCCTTGCCTTTCCCTACCCTTTTGCCTTGCCTTGCCTGACTTTACCATTTTGCCTTGCCTTTCCTTGCCTTGCTTTGCCCTTTTGCCTCTCCTTGCCTTGGCTTAGTTTGACCTTTTGCCTTGCCTTGCCTTGCTTTGCCCTTTTGCCATGCCTTGCCTTCCCTTTCGTTGCCCTTTTATCTTGCCTTCTGTTGCCTTGCCTTCTGTTGCCTTTCCTTACTTTCCCGTTTTGCCTTGCCTTTCCTTGCTTTGTCCTTTTGCCTTCCCTTGGTTTACCCTTTTGCCTTTCCTTGCCTTGCCTTGCATTGCCCTTTTCCCTTCCCTCGGCCTTGCTCTGCCCTTTTGCATTGCCATGCCTTGCTTTGCTTTTTTGCCATGCCTTCTCTTACCTTGCTTTGCCATTTTGCCTTGACTTACCTTGACTTGCTTTGCCCTTTTGCCTTGACTTGCCTTGCCTTCCTTTACCCTTTTTTCTTACCTTGCCTGACTTTGCCATTTTGCCTTGCCTTGCATTAACTTGCTTTGCCCTTTTGCCTTGACTTGCCTTGCTTTGCCCTTTTGCCTTGCCTTTCCTTGACTTGCTTTGCCCTTTTTCCTTGCCTTGCCTTGCCTTGCTTTCCGCTTTTGCCTTGCCTTGCCTTGCTTTGCCATTTTGCCTTGACTTGCCTTGCCAAGCTTTTCACTTTTGCCTTGCCTTACTATGCCCTTTTTCCTTGCCTTGAATTCCCTTACTTTCCCTTTTGCCTTCCCTTCCTTGCTTTGCTTTGCCATTTTAGCTTGCCTTGCCTTGGCTTGCTTTGCCCTTTTACCTTGCCTTGAATTGGCTTCCTTGCCATTTTGCATTCCCTTGCCTTGCTTTGCTTTGCCCTTATTCCTTGCCTTTCCTTGCTTTGCACTTTTGCCTTGCCTTTCCTTACTTTGCCCTTTTGCCTTGAATTGCCTTGCCTTCCTTTACCCTTTTGCCTTATCTTGCCTGACTTTGCCCTTTTGCCTTTCCTTGCCTTCCTTTGCCCTTTTACCTTGCCTTGCCTTGGTTTGCTTTGCCCTTTTGCCTTGCCTTTCCTTGCTTTGTCCTTTTGCCTTCCCTTGGTTTACCCTTTTGCCTTTCCTTGCCTTGCCTTGCATTGCCCTTTTCCCTTCCCTCGGCCTTGCTTTGCCCTTTTGCATTGCCATGCCTTGCTTTGCTGTTTTGCCATACCTTCTCTTACCTTGCTTTGCCCTTTTGCCTTGCCTTGCCTTGCTTTGCCCTTTTGCCATGCCTTGCCTTCCCTTTCGTTGCCCTTTTATCTTGCCTTCTGTTGCCTTGCCTTCTGTTGCCTTTCCTTACTTTCCCGTTTTGCCTTGCCTGGCCTTACTTTGCCCTTTTGCCTTGCCTTTCCTTGCTTTGCTTTGCCCTTTTGGCTTGCCTTGAATTGGCTTCCTTTGCCGTTTTGCCTTCCCTTGCCTTGCATTGCTTTCCCCTTTTGCCTTGCCTTTCCTTGCTTTGTCCTTTTGCCTTCCCTTGGTTTACCCTTTTGCCTTTCCTTGCCTTGCCCTTTTCCCTTCCCTCGGCCTTGCTCTGCCCTTTTGCATTGCCATGCCTTGCTTTGCTTTTTTGCCATGCCTTCTCTTACCTTGCTTTGCCATTTTGCCTTGACTTGCCTTGACTTGCTTTGCCCTTTTGCCTTGACTTGCCTTGCCTTCCTTTACCCTTTTGCCTTACCTTGCCTGACTTTGCCCTTTTGCCTTCCCTTCCTTGCTTTGCTTTGCCATTTTAGCTTGCCTTGCCTTGGCTTGCTTTGCCCTTTTGCCTTGCCTTGAATTGGCTTCCTTGCCATTTTGCATTCCTTTGCCTTGCTTTGCTTTGCCCTTATTCCTTGCCTTTCCTTGCTTTGCCCTTTTGCCTTGCCTTTCCTTACTTTGCCCTTTTGCCTTGAATTGCCTTGCCTTCCTTTACCCTTTTGCCTTATCTTGCCTGACTTTGCCCTTTTGCCTTTCCTTGCCTTCCTTTGCCCTTTTACCTTGCCTTGCCTTGGTTTGCCTTGCCCTTTTGCCTTGCCTTTCCTTGCTTTGTCCTTTTGCCTTCCCTTGGTTTACCCTTTTGCCTTTCCTTGCCTTGCCTTGCATTGCCCTTTTCCCTTCCCTCGGCCTTGCTTTGCCCTTTTGCATTGCCATGCCTTGCTTTGCTGTTTTGCCATACCTTCTCTTACCTTGCTTTGCCCTTTTGCCTTGCCTTGCCTTGCTTTGCCCTTTTGCCATGCCTTGCCTTCCCTTTCGTTGCCCTTTTATCTTGCCTTCTGTTGCCTTGCCTTCTGTTGCCTTTCCTTACTTTCCCGTTTTGCCTTGCCTGGCCTTACTTTGCCCTTTTGCCTTGCCTTTCCTTGCTTTGCTTTGCCCTTTTGGCTTGCCTTGCCTTGGCTTGCTTTGCCCTTTTACCTTGCCTTGAATTGGCTTCCTTTGCCGTTTTTTGCCTTCCCTTGCCTTGCATTGCTTTCCCCTTTTGCCTTGCCTTTCCTTGCTTTGTCCTTTTGCCTTCCCTTTGTTTACCCTTTTGCCTTTCCTTGCCTTGCCCTTTTCCCTTCCCTCGGCCTTGCTCTGCCCTTTTGCATTGCCATGCCTTGCTTTGCTTTTTTGCCATGCCTTCTCTTACCTTGCTTTGCCATTTTGCCTTGACTTGCCTTGACTTGCTTTGCCCTTTTGCCTTGACTTGCCTTGCCTTCCTTTACCCTTTTGCCTTACCTTGCCTGACTTTGCCCTTTTGCCTTCCCTTCCTTGCTTTGCTTTGCCATTTTAGCTTGCCTTGCCTTGGCTTGCTTTGCCCTTTTGCCTTGCCTTGAATTGGCTTCCTTGCCATTTTGCATTCCTTTGCCTTGCTTTGCTTTGCCCTTATTCCTTGCCTTTCCTTGCTTTGCCCTTTTGCCTTGCCTTTCCTTACTTTTCCCTTTTGCCTTTAATTGCCTTGCCTTCCTTTACCCTTTTGCCTTATCTTGCCTGACTTTGCCCTTTTGCCTTTCCTTGCCTTCCTTTGCCCTTTTACCTTGCCTTGCCTTGGTTTGCTTTGCCCTTTTGCCTTGCCTTGCCTTGCTTTGCCCTTTTGCCATGCCTTGCCTTCCCTTTCGTTGCCCTTTTATCTTACCTTCTGTTGCCTTGCCTTCTGTTGCCTTTCCTTACTTTCCCGTTTTGCCTTGCCTGGCCTTACTTTGCCCTTTTGCCTTGCCTTTCCTTGCTTTGCTTTGTCCTTTTGGCTTGCCTTGCCTTGGCTTGCTTTGCCCTTTTACCTTGCCTTGAATTGGCTTCCTTTGCCGTTTTGCCTTCCCTTGCCTTGCATTGCTTTCCCCTTTTGCCTTGCCTTTCCTTGCTTTGTCCTTTTGCCTTCCCTTGGTTTACCCTTTTGCCTTTCCTTGCCTTGCCTTGCATTGCCATTTTCCCTTCCCTCGGCCTTGCTTTGCCCTTTTGCATTGCCATGCCTTGCTTTGCTGTTTTGCCATCCCTTCCCTTACCTTGCTTTGGCCTTTTGCCTTGCCTTGCCTTGTTTTCCGCTTTTGCCTTGGCCTTTCCTTGCCTTGCTTTGCCATTTTGCCTTGACTTGCCTTGCCAACCTTTTCACTTTTGCCTTGCCTTGCATTGCTTTGCCCTTTTACCTTGCCTTGCCTTGGTTTGCTTTGCCCTTTTACCTTGCCTTGAATTGGCTTCCTTTGCCGTTTTGCCTTGCCTTGACTTGCTTTGCTTTGCCCTTTTGCCTTGCCTTTCCTTACTTTGCCCTATTGCCTTGCCTTGCCTTACTTTGCCCTTTTGCCTTCCCTTCCCTTGCTTTGCTTTGCCCTTTCGGCTTGCAGTGCCTTGGCTTGCTTTGAATTGGCTTCCTTTCCCCTTTTGTCTTCCCTTGCCTTGCTTTGCTTTGCCCTATTGCCTTGCCTTGCCTTGCCTTCCCCTATCCTTTTGCCCTTTTGCCTTGCCTGACTTTACCATTTTGCCTTGCCTTGCCTTACCTTGCTTTGCCCTTTTGTCTTGACTTGCCTTGCTTTGCCCTTTTGCCTTGCCTTTCCTTGCCTTGCTTTGCCCTTTTGCCATGCCTTGCCTTCCCTTTCGTTGCCCTTTTATCTTGCCTTCTGTTGCCTTGCCTTCTGTTGCCTTTCCTTACTTTCCCGTTTTGCCTTGCCTTGCCTTACTTTGCCCTTTTGCCTTCCCTTCCCTTGCTTTTCTTTGCCCTTTCGGCTTGCAGTGCCTTGGTTTGCTTTGCCCTTTTACCTTGCCTTGAATTGGCTTCCTTTCCCCTTTTGTGTTCCCTTGCTTTGCTTTGCTTTGCCCTTTTGCCATGACTTGCCTTGCCTTTCCCTACCCTTTTGCCTTGCCTTGCCTGACTTTACCATTTTGCCATGCCTTGCCTTCCCTTTCGTTGCCCTTTTGCCTCTCCTTGCCTTGGCTTAGTTTGACCTTTTGCCTTGCCTTGCCTTGCTTTGCCCTTTTGCCATGCCTTGCCTTCCCTTTCGTTGCCCTTTCATCTTGCCTTCTGTTGCCTTGCCTTCTGTTGCCTTTCCTTACTTTCCCGTTTTGCCTTGCCTTTCCTTGCTTTGTCCTTTTGCCTTCCCTTGGTTTACCCTTTTGCCTTTCCTTGCCTTGCCTTGCATTGCCCTTTTCCCTTCCCTCGGCCTTGCTCTGCCCTTTTGCATTGCCATGCCTTGCTTTGATTTTTGCCATGCCTTCTCTTACCTTGCTTTGCCATTTTGCCTTGACTTGCCTTGACTTGCTTTGCCCTTTTGCCTTGACTTGCCTTGCCTTCCTTTACCCTTTTGCCTTACCTTGCCTGACTTTGCCATTTTGCCTTGCCTTGCATTAACTTGCTTTGCCCTTTTGCCTTGACTTGCCTTGCTTTGCCCTTTTGCCTTGCCTTTCCTTGACTTGCTTTGCCCTTTTTCCTTGCCTTGCCTTGCCTTGCTTTCCGCTTTTGCCTTGCCTTGCCTTGCTTTGCCATTTTGCCTTGACTTGCCTTGCCAAGCTTTTCACTTTTGCCTTGCCTTACTATGCCCTTTTTCCTTGCCTTGAATTCCCTTACTTTGCCCTTTTGCCTTCCCTTCCTTGCTTTGCTTTGCCATTTTAGCTTGCCTTGCCTTGGCTTGCTTTGCCCTTTTACCTTGCCTTGAATTGGCTTCCTTGCCATTTTGCATTCCCTTGCCTTGCTTTGCTTTGCCCTTATTCCTTGCCTTTCCTTGCTTTGCCCTTTTGCCTTGCCTTTCCTTACTTTGCCCTTTTGCCTTGAATTGCCTTGCCTTCCTTTACCCTTTTGCCTTATCTTGCCTGACTTTGCCCTTTTGCCTTTCCTTGCCTTCCTTTGCCCTTTTACCTTGCCTTGCCTTGGTTTGCTTTGCCCTTTTGCCTTGCCTTTCCTTGCTTTGTCCTTTTGCCTTCCCTTGGTTTACCCTTTTGCCTTTCCTTGCCTTGCCTTGCATTGCCCTTTTCCCTTCCCTCGGCCTTGCTTTGCCCTTTTGCATTGCCATGCCTTGCTTTGCTGTTTTGCCATACCTTCTCTTACCTTGCTTTGCCCTTTTGCCTTGCCTTGCCTTGCTTTGCCCTTTTGCCATGCCTTGCCTTCCCTTTCGTTGCCCTTTTATCTTGCCTTCTGTTGCCTTGCCTTCTGTTGCCTTTCCTTACTTTCCCGTTTTGCCTTGCCTGGCCTTACTTTGCCCTTTTGCCTTGCCTTTCCTTGCTTTGCTTTGCCCTTTTGGCTTGCCTTGAATTGGCTTCCTTTGCCGTTTTGCCTTCCCTTGCCTTGCATTGCTTTCCCCTTTTGCCTTGCCTTTCCTTGCTTTGTCCTTTTGCCTTCCCTTGGTTTACCCTTTTGCCTTTCCTTGCCTTGCCCTTTTCCCTTCCCTCGGCCTTGCTCTGCCCTTTTGCATTGCCATGCCTTGCTTTGCTTTTTTGCCATGCCTTCTCTTACCTTGCTTTGCCATTTTGCCTTGACTTGCCTTGACTTGCTTTGCCCTTTTGCCTTGACTTGCCTTGCCTTCCTTTACCCTTTTGCCTTACCTTGCCTGACTTTGCCCTTTTGCCTTCCCTTCCTTGCTTTGCTTTGCCATTTTAGCTTGCCTTGCCTTGGCTTGCTTTGCCCTTTTGCCTTGCCTTGAATTGGCTTCCTTGCCATTTTGCATTCCTTTGCCTTGCTTTGCTTTGCCCTTATTCCTTGCCTTTCCTTGCTTTGCCCTTTTGCCTTGCCTTTCCTTACTTTGCCCTTTTGCCTTGAATTGCCTTGCCTTCCTTTACCCTTTTGCCTTATCTTGCCTGACTTTGCCCTTTTGCCTTTCCTTGCCTTCCTTTGCCCTTTTACCTTGCCTTGCCTTGGTTTGCTTTGCCCTTTTGCCTTGCCTTTCCTTGCTTTGTCCTTTTGCCTTCCCTTGGTTTACCCTTTTGCCTTTCCTTGCCTTGCCTTGCATTGCCCTTTTCCCTTCCCTCGGCCTTGCTTTGCCCTTTTGCATTGCCATGCCTTGCTTTGCTGTTTTGCCATACCTTCTCTTACCTTGCTTTGCCCTTTTGCCTTGCCTTGCCTTGCTTTGCCCTTTTGCCATGCCTTGCCTTCCCTTTCGTTGCCCTTTTATCTTGCCTTCTGTTGCCTTGCCTTCTGTTGCCTTTCCTTACTTTCCCGTTTTGCCTTGCCTGGCCTTACTTTGCCCTTTTGCCTTGCCTTTCCTTGCTTTGCTTTGCCCTTTTGGCTTGCCTTGCCTTGGCTTGCTTTGCCCTTTTACCTTGCCTTGAATTGGCTTCCTTTGCCGTTTTTTGCCTTCCCTTGCCTTGCATTGCTTTCCCCTTTTGCCTTGCCTTTCCTTGCTTTGTCCTTTTGCCTTCCCTTTGTTTACCCTTTTGCCTTTCCTTGCCTTGCCCTTTTCCCTTCCCTCGGCCTTGCTCTGCCCTTTTGCATTGCCATGCCTTGCTTTGCTTTTTTGCCATGCCTTCTCTTACCTTGCTTTGCCATTTTGCCTTGACTTGCCTTGACTTGCTTTGCCCTTTTGCCTTGACTTGCCTTGCCTTCCTTTACCCTTTTGCCTTACCTTGCCTGACTTTGCCCTTTTGCCTTCCCTTCCTTGCTTTGCTTTGCCATTTTAGCTTGCCTTGCCTTGGCTTGCTTTGCCCTTTTGCCTTGCCTTGAATTGGCTTCCTTGCCATTTTGCATTCCTTTGCCTTGCTTTGCTTTGCCCTTATTCCTTGCCTTTCCTTGCTTTGCCCTTTTGCCTTGCCTTTCCTTACTTTGCCCTTTTGCCTTGAATTGCCTTGCCTTCCTTTACCCTTTTGCCTTATCTTGCCTGACTTTGCCCTTTTGCCTTTCCTTGCCTTCCTTTGCCCTTTTACCTTGCCTTGCCTTGGTTTGCTTTGCCCTTTTGCCTTGCCTTGCCTTGCTTTGCCCTTTTGCCATGCCTTGCCTTCCCTTTCGTTGCCCTTTTATCTTACCTTCTGTTGCCTTGCCTTCTGTTGCCTTTCCTTACTTTCCCGTTTTGCCTTGCCTGGCCTTACTTTGCCCTTTTGCCTTGCCTTTCCTTGCTTTGCTTTGTCCTTTTGGCTTGCCTTGCCTTGGCTTGCTTTGCCCTTTTACCTTGCCTTGAATTGGCTTCCTTTGCCGTTTTGCCTTCCCTTGCCTTGCATTGCTTTCCCCTTTTGCCTTGCCTTTCCTTGCTTTGTCCTTTTGCCTTCCCTTGGTTTACCCTTTTGCCTTTCCTTGCCTTGCCTTGCATTGCCATTTTCCCTTCCCTCGGCCTTGCTTTGCCCTTTTGCATTGCCATGCCTTGCTTTGCTGTTTTGCCATCCCTTCCCTTACCTTGCTTTGGCCTTTTGCCTTGCCTTGCCTTGTTTTCCGCTTTTGCCTTGGCCTTTCCTTGCCTTGCTTTGCCATTTTGCCTTGACTTGCCTTGCCAACCTTTTCACTTTTGCCTTGCCTTGCATTGCTTTGCCCTTTTACCTTGCCTTGCCTTGGTTTGCTTTGCCCTTTTACCTTGCCTTGAATTGGCTTCCTTTGCCGTTTTGCCTTGCCTTGACTTGCTTTGCTTTGCCCTTTTGCCTTGCCTTTCCTTACTTTGCCCTATTGCCTTGCCTTGCCTTACTTTGCCCTTTTGCCTTCCCTTCCCTTGCTTTGCTTTGCCCTTTCGGCTTGCAGTGCCTTGGCTTGCTTTGAATTGGCTTCCTTTCCCCTTTTGTCTTCCCTTGCCTTGCTTTGCTTTGCCCTATTGCCTTGCCTTGCCTTGCCTTCCCCTATCCTTTTGCCCTTTTGCCTTGCCTGACTTTACCATTTTGCCTTGCCTTGCCTTACCTTGCTTTGCCCTTTTGTCTTGACTTGCCTTGCTTTGCCCTTTTGCCTTGCCTTTCCTTGCCTTGCTTTGCCCTTTTGCCATGCCTTGCCTTCCCTTTCGTTGCCCTTTTATCTTGCCTTCTGTTGCCTTGCCTTCTGTTGCCTTTCCTTACTTTCCCGTTTTGCCTTGCCTTGCCTTACTTTGCCCTTTTGCCTTCCCTTCCCTTGCTTTTCTTTGCCCTTTCGGCTTGCAGTGCCTTGGTTTGCTTTGCCCTTTTACCTTGCCTTGAATTGGCTTCCTTTCCCCTTTTGTGTTCCCTTGCTTTGCTTTGCTTTGCCCTTTTGCCATGACTTGCCTTGCCTTTCCCTACCCTTTTGCCTTGCCTTGCCTGACTTTACCATTTTGCCTTGCCTTTCCTTGCCTTGCTTTGCCCTTTTGCCTCTCCTTGCCTTGGCTTAGTTTGACCTTTTGCCTTGCCTTGCCTTGCTTTGCCCTTTTGCCATGCCTTGCCTTCCCTTTCGTTGCCCTTTCATCTTGCCTTCTGTTGCCTTGCCTTCTGTTGCCTTTCCTTACTTTCCCGTTTTGCCTTGCCTTTCCTTGCTTTGTCCTTTTGCCTTCCCTTGGTTTACCCTTTTGCCTTTCCTTGCCTTGCCTTGCATTGCCCTTTTCCCTTCCCTCGGCCTTGCTCTGCCCTTTTGCATTGCCATGCCTTGCTTTGATTTTTGCCATGCCTTCTCTTACCTTGCTTTGCCATTTTGCCTTGACTTGCCTTGACTTGCTTTGCCCTTTTGCCTTGACTTGCCTTGCCTTCCTTTACCCTTTTGCCTAACCTTGCCTGACTTTGCCATTTTGCCTTGCCTTGCATTAACTTGCTTTGCCCTTTTGCCTTGACTTGCCTTGCTTTGCCCTTTTGCCTTGCCTTTCCTTGACTTGCTTTGCCCTTTTTCCTTGCCTTGCCTTGCCTTGCTTTCCGCTTTTGCCTTGCCTTGCCTTGCTTTGCCATTTTGCCTTGACTTGCCTTGCCAAGCTTTTCACTTTTGCCTTGCCTTACTATGCCCTTTTTCCTTGCCTTGAATTCCCTTACTTTGCCCTTTTGCCTTCCCTTCCTTGCTTTGCTTTGCCATTTTAGCTTGCCTTGCCTTGGCTTGCTTTGCCCTTTTACCTTGCCTTGAATTGGCTTCCTTGCCATTTTGCATTCCCTTGCCTTGCTTTGCTTTGCCCTTATTCCTTGCCTTTCCTTGCTTTGCCCTTTTGCCTTGCCTTTCCTTACTTTGCCCTTTTGCCTTGAATTGCCTTGCCTTCCTTTACCCTTTTGCCTTATCTTGCCTGACTTTGCCCTTTTGCCTTTCCTTGCCTTCCTTTGCCCTTTTACCTTGCCTTGCCTTGGTTTGCTTTGCCCTTTTGCCTTGCCTTTCCTTGCTTTGTCCTTTTGCCTTCCCTTGGTTTACCCTTTTGCCTTTCCTTGCCTTGCCTTGCATTGCCCTTTTCCCTTCCCTCGGCCTTGCTTTGCCCTTTTGCATTGCCATGCCTTGCTTTGCTGTTTTGCCATACCTTCTCTTACCTTGCTTTGCCCTTTTGCCTTGCCTTGCCTTGCTTTGCCCTTTTGCCATGCCTTGCCTTCCCTTTCGTTGCCCTTTTATCTTGCCTTCTGTTGCCTTGCCTTCTGTTGCCTTTCCTTACTTTCCCGTTTTGCCTTGCCTGGCCTTACTTTGCCCTTTTGCCTTGCCTTTCCTTGCTTTGCTTTGCCCTTTTGGCTTGCCTTGCCTTGGCTTGCTTTGCCCTTTTACCTTGCCTTGAATTGGCTTCCTTTGCCGTTTTTTGCCTTCCCTTGCCTTGCATTGCTTTCCCCTTTTGCCTTGCCTTTCCTTGCTTTGTCCTTTTGCCTTCCCTTTGTTTACCCTTTTGCCTTTCCTTGCCTTGCCCTTTTCCCTTCCCTCGGCCTTGCTCTGCCCTTTTGCATTGCCATGCCTTGCTTTGCTTTTTTGCCATGCCTTCTCTTACCTTGCTTTGCCATTTTGCCTTGACTTGCCTTGACTTGCTTTGCCCTTTTGCCTTGACTTGCCTTGCCTTCCTTTACCCTTTTGCCTTACCTTGCCTGACTTTGCCCTTTTGCCTTCCCTTCCTTGCTTTGCTTTGCCATTTTAGCTTGCCTTGCCTTGGCTTGCTTTGCCCTTTTGCCTTGCCTTGAATTGGCTTCCTTGCCATTTTGCATTCCTTTGCCTTGCTTTGCTTTGCCCTTATTCCTTGCCTTTCCTTGCTTTGCCCTTTTGCCTTGCCTTTCCTTACTTTGCCCTTTTGCCTTGAATTGCCTTGCCTTCCTCTACCCTTTTGCCTTATCTTGCCTGACTTTGCCCTTTTGCCTTTCCTTGCCTTCCTTTGCCCTTTTACCTTGCCTTGCCTTGGTTTGCTTTGCCCTTTTGCCTTGCCTTGCCTTGCTTTGCCCTTTTGCCATGCCTTGCCTTCCCTTTCGTTGCCCTTTTATCTTACCTTCTGTTGCCTTGCCTTCTGTTGCCTTTCCTTACTTTCCCGTTTTGCCTTGCCTGGCCTTACTTTGTCCTTTTGGCTTGCCTTGCCTTGGCTTGCTTTGCCCTTTCACCTTGCCTTGAATTGGCTTCCTTTGCCGTTTTGCCTTCCCTTGCCTTGCATTCCTTTCCTCGGCAAATCAAGGCCGAGGGAAGAGAAAATGGCAATGCAAGGCAAGGCAAGGAAATGCAAAAGGGTAAACCAAGGGAAGGCAAAAGGACAAAGCAAGGAAAGGCAAGGCAAAAGGGGAAAGCAATGCAAGGCAAGGGAAGGCAAAACGGCAAAGGAAGCCAATTCAAGGCAAGGTAAAAGGGCAAAGCAAGCCAAGGCAAGGCAAGCCAAAAGGGCAAAGCCAAGCAAGGGAAGGGAAGGCAAAGCAAGGTAAGAGAAGGTATCGCAGAAAAGCAAAGCAAGGCAAGGCAAGTCAAGGCAAAAGGGCAAAGCAAAGCAAGGGAAGGGAAGGCAAAAGGGCAAAGTAAGGCAAGGCAAGGCAAAACGGGAAAGTAAGGAAAGGCAACAGAAGGCAAGGCAACAGAAGGCAAGATAAAAGGGCAACGAAAGTTAAGGCAAGGCATGGCAAAAGGGCAAAGCAAGGCAAGGCAAGGCAAAAGGTAAAACTAAGCCAAGGCAAGGAGAGGCAAAACGGCAAGGAAAGGCAAGGCAAAAGGGCAAAGCAAGGCAAGTCAAGACAAAAGGGCAAAGCAAGGTAAGGCAAGGCAAGGCAAAATGGTAACGTCAGGCAAGGCAAGGCAAAAGGGTAGGGGAAGGCAAGGCAAGTCAAGGCAAAAGGGCAAAGTAAAGCAAGGCAAGGGAACACAAAAGGGGAAAGGAAGCCAATTCAAGGCAAGGTAAAAGGTCAAAGCAAGCCAAGGCACTGCAAGCCGAAAGGGCAAAGCAAAGCAAGGGAAGGGAAGGCAAAATGGCAAAGTAAGGCAAGGCAAGGCAAAAGGGCAAAGCAAGGTAAGAGAGGTATGGCAAAAAGCAAAGCAAGGCATGGCAATGCAAAAGGGCAAAGCAAGGCCGAGGGAAGGGAAAAGGGCAATGCAAGGCAAGGCAAGGAAAGGCAAAAGGGTAAACCAAGGGAAGGCAAAAAGACAAAGCAAAGAAAGGAAAGGCAAAAGGGGAAAGCAATGCAAGGCAAGGGAAGGCAAAACGGTAAAGGAAGCCAATTCAAGGCAAGGTAAAAGGGCAAAGCAAGCCAAGTCAAGGCAAGCCAAAAGGGCAAAGCAAAGCAAGGGAAGGGAAGGCAAAAGGGCAAAGTAAGGCAAGGCAAGGCAAAACGGGAAAGTAAGGAAAGGCAACAGAAGGCAAGGCAACAGAAGGCAAGATAAAAGGGCAACGAAAGGGAAGGCAAGGCATGGCAAAAGGGCAAAGAAAGGCAAGGCAAGGCAAAAGGTCAAACTAAGCCAAGGCAAGGAGAGGCAAAAGGGCAAAGCAAGGCAAGGAAAGGCAAGGCAAAAGGGCAAAGCAAGGCAAGTCAAGACAAAAGGGCAAAGCAAGGTAAGGCAAGGCAAGGCAAAATGGTAGTCAGGCAAGGCAAAAGGGCAAAAGGGTAGGGGAAGGCAAGGCAAGTCAAGGCAAAAGGGCAAAGAAAAGCAAGGCAAGGGAAGACAAAAGGGGAAAGGAAGCCAATTCAAAGCAAGCCAAGGCACTGCAAGCCGAAAGGGCAAAGCAAAGCAAGGGAAGGGAAGGCAAAAGGGCAAAGTAAGCAAGGCAAGGCAAAAGGGCAAAGTAAGGAAAGGCAAGGCAAAAGGGTAAAGCAAAGCAAGTCAAGGCAAGGCAAAACGGCAAAGGAAGCCAATTCAAGGCAAGGTAAAAGGGCAAAGCAAACCAAGGCAAGGCAAGGGAAAATGGCAAAGCAAGGCAAGAAAAGGCCAAGGCAAAAGCGGAAAGCAAGGCAAGGCAAGGCAAAAGGCCAAAGCAAGGTAAGAGAAGGTATGGCAAAACAGCAAAGCAAGGCATGGCAATGCAAAAGGGCAAATCAAGGCCGAGGGAAGAGAAAATGGCAATGCAAGGCAAGGCAAGGAAATGCAAAAGGGTAAACCAAGGGAAGGCAAAAGGACAAAGCAAGGAAAGGCAAGGCAAAAGGGGAAAGCAATGCAAGGCAAGGGAAGGCAAAACGGCAAAGGAAGCCAATTCAAGGCAAGGTAAAAGGGCAAAGCAAGCCAAGGCAAGGCAAGCCAAAAGGGCAAAGCCAAGCAAGGGAAGGGAAGGAAAAAGGGCAAAGTAAGGCAAGGCAAGGCAAAACGGGAAAGTAAGGAAAGGCAACAGAAGGCAAGGCAACAGAAGGCAAGACAAAAGGGCAAAGCAAGGCAAGGAAAGGCAAGGCAAAAGGGCAAAGCAAGGCAAGTCAAGACAAAAGGGCAAAGCAAGGTAAGGCAAGGCAAGGCAAAATGGTAAAGTCAGGCAAGGCAAGGCAAAAGGGAAGGGGAAGGCAAGGCAAGTCAAGGCAAAAGGGCAAAGCAAAGCAAGGCAAGGGAACACAAAAGGGGAAAGGAAGCCAATTCAAGGCAAGGTAAAAGTGCAAAGCAAGCCAAGGCACTGCAAGCCGAAAGGGCAAGGCAAAGCAAGGGAAGGGAAGGCAAAAGGGCAAAGTAAGGCAAGGCAAGGCAAAAGGGCAAAGTAAGGAAAGGCAAGGCAAAAGGGCAAAGCAAGGCAAGGCAAGGCAAAAGGTCAAACTAAGCCAAGGCAAGGAGAGGCAAAAGGGCAAAGCAAGGCAAGGCAAGGCAAAATGGTAAAGTCAGGCAAGGCAAGGCAAAAGGGTAGGGGAAGGCAAGGCAAGTCATGGCAAAAGGGCAAAGCAAAGCAAGGCAAGGGAGCACAAAAGGGGAAAGGAAGCCAATTCAAGTAAAGGTAAAAGGGCAAAGCAAGCCAAGGCAAGGCCAAGGCAAAAGCGAAAGCAAGGCAAGGCAAGGCAAAAGGGCAAAGCAAGGTAAGAGAAGGTATGGCAAAAAAGCAAAGCAAGGCATGGCAATGCAAAAGGGCAAAGCAAGGCCGAGGGAAGGGAAAAGGGCAATGCAAGGCAAGGCAAGGAAAGGCAAAAGGGTAAACCAAGGGAAGGCAAAAGGACAAAGCAAGGAAAGGCAAGGCAAAAGGGCAAAGCAAACCAAGGCAAGGCAAGGTAAAAGGGCAAAGGAAGGCAAGGAAAGGCAAAAGGGCAAAGTCAGGCAAGATAAGGCAAAAGGGTAAAGGAAGGCAAGGCAATTCAAGGCAAAAGGGCAAAGTAAGGAAAGGCAAGGCAAAAGGGCAAAGCAAGGAAAGGCAAGGAATAAGGGCAAAGCAAAGCAAGGCAAGGGAATGCAAAATGGCAAGGAAGCCAATTCAAGGCAAGGTAAAAGGGCAAAGCAAGCCAAGGCAAGGCAAGCTAAAATGGCAAAGCAAAGCAAGGAAGGGAAGGCAAAAGGGCAAAGTAAGTGAATTCAAGGTAAGGTAAAAGGGCATAGCAATGCAAGGCAAAAGTGAAAAGCTTGGCAAGGCAAGTCAAGGCAAAATGGCAAAGCAAGGCAGGGCAAGGCAAGGCAAAAGCGGAAAGCAAGGCAAGGCAAGGCAAAAGGGCAAAGCAAGGTAAGAGAAGGTATGGCAAAAAAGCAAAGCAAGGCATGGCAATGCAAAAGGGCAGAGCAAGGCCGAGGGAAGGGAAAAGGGCAATGCAAGGAAAGGCAAGGAAAGGCAAAAGGGTAAACCAAGGGAAGGCAAAAGGGCAAAGCAAGGCAAGGCAAAAGGGCATAGCAAGGAAAGGCAAGAGAGGCAAGGCAAGAGAAGGCAATGCAAAAGGGCAAAAAAAATTGAAGGCAAGGTAAGGAAAAAGGGCAAAGCAAGGCAAGGCAAGTCAAAAGGGCAAAGCAAGGAATGGCAAGGCAAAAGCGCAAAAGAAGGCAAGGAGAGGCAGAAGGGCAAAGCAAAGCAAGGCAAGACAATGCAAAAGGGCAAAGCAAGGCAAGGTAGGAAAGCCAGAAGGGCAAAGAAATGCAAAGTAAGGCAAGGCAAAAGGGCAAAGCAAGGCAAGGCAAGTCAAGGCAAAAGCGGAAAGGAAGGCAAGACAAGGCAAAAGGGTAAACCAAGGAAAGGCAAAAGGGCATAGCAAGGAAATGCAAGAGAGGCAAGGCAAGAGAAGGCAATGCAAAAGGGCAAAAACAATGGAAGGCAAGGTAAGGAAAAAGGGCAAAGCAAGGCAAGGCAAGGCAAGGCAAAAGGGTAAGGAAAGACAAGTCAAGTCAAAAGCGGAAAAACAAGGCAAGGCAAGGCAAAGGGCAAAGCAAGGCAAGGCAAGAGAAGGCAAGGCAAGAGAAGGCAAGGCAAAAGGGCAAAGAAAGGGATGGCAAGGCAAGGCAAAAGAGCAAGGCAAGGCAAGGCAAAAGGGCAAAGCAAGGCAAGGCAAGGCAAAAGGTCAAACTAAGCCAAGGCAGGAGGGGCAAAAAGGTAAAGCAAAGCTAGGCAATGCATGGCAAAATGGCAAAGCAAGTCAAAGCGAGGAAAGGCAAAAGGGCAAAGCAAGGCAAGGCAAGTCAAGGCACAAGGGCACAGCAAGGCAAGGCAAGGCAAAAGGGCAAAGCAAGGCAAGGCAAGTCAAAAGGGCAAAGCAAGGAATGGCAAGGCAAAAGCGCAAAAGAAGGCAAGGACAGGCAGAAGGGCAAAGCAAAGCAAGGCAAGACAATGCAAAAGGGCAAAGCAAGGCAAGGTAGGAAAGCCAAAAGGGCAAAGAAATGCAAAGTAAGGCAAGGCAAAAGGGCAAAGCAAGGCAAGTCAAGTCAAGGCAAAAGCGGAAAGGAAGGCAAGGCAAGGCAAAAGGGTAAACCAAGGGAAGGCAAAAGGGCATAGCAAGGAAAGGCAAGAGAGGCAAGGCAAGAGAAGGCAATGCAAAAGGGCAAAAAAAATTGAAGGCAAGGTAAGGAAAAAGGGCAAAGCAAGGCAAGGCAAGGCAAGGCAAAAGGGCAAAGCAAGGCAAGGCAAGGCAAAAGGTCAAACTAAGTCAAGGCAAGGAGAGGCAAAAAGGTAAAGCAAAGCTATGCAATGCATGGCAAAATGGCAAAGCAAGTCAAAGCAAGGAAAGGCAAAAGGGCAAAGCAAGGCAAGGCAAGGCAAGGTAAAGGACAAAGCAAGGCAAGGCAAGGCAAGGCAAAAGGGCAAAGCAAGTCAAGGCAAAAGGGCAAAGCAAGGCAAGACAAGGCAAATGGGCAAAGCAAGGCAAAGCCAGTCAAAAGGACAACGCAAGGAATGGCAAGGCAAAAGCGAAAAAGAAGGCAAGGAGAGGCAGAAGGGCAAAGCAAAGCAAGGCAAGACAATGCAAAAGGGCAAAGCAAGGCAAGGTAGGAAGGCCAAAAGGGCAAAGAAATGCAAAGTAAGGCAAGGAAAAAGGGCAAAGCAAGGCAAGGCTAGGCAAGGCAAAAGCGGAAAGGAAGGCAAGGCAAGGCAAAAGGGCAAAGCAAGGTAAGAGAAGGTATCGCAGAAAAGCAAAGCAAGGCAAGGCAAGTCAAGGCAAAAGGGCAAAGCAAGTTAAGGCAAGGCAAGGCAAAAGGTTAAAGGAAGGCAAGGCAGTCAAGGCGAAAGGGGAAAGCAAAGCAAGGCAAGGGAACACAAAAGGGGAAAGGAAGCCAATTCAAGTAAAGGTAAAAGGGCAAAGCAAGCCAAGGCAAGGCCAAGGCAAAAGCGAAAGCAAGGCAAGGCAAGGCAAAAGGGCAAAGCAACGTAAGAGAAGGTATGGCAAAACAGCAAAGCAAGGCATGGCAATGCAAAAGGGCAAAGCAAGGCCGAGGGAATCGAAAAGGGCAATGCAAGGCAAGGCAAGGAAAGGCAAAAGGGTAAACCAAGGGAAGGCAAAAGGACAAAGCAAGGAAAGGCAAGGCAAAAGGGCAAAGCAAACCAAGGCAAGGCAAGGTAAAAGGGCAAAGGAAGGCAAGGAAAGGCAAAAGGGCAAAGTCAGGCAAGATAAGGCAAAAGGGTAAAGGAAGTCAAGGCATTTCAAGGCAAAAGGGCAAAGTAAGGAAAGGCAAGGCAAAAGGGCAAAGCAAGGAAAGGCAAGGAATAAGGGCAAAGCAAAGCAAGGCAAGGGAATGCAAAATGGCAAGGAAGCCAATTCAAGGCAACGTAAAAGGGCAAAGCAAGCCAACGCAAGGCAAGCTAAAATGGCAAAGCAAAGCAAGGAAGGGAAGGCAAAAGGCAAAGTAAGTGAATTCAAGGTAAGGTAAAAGGGCATAGCAATGCAAGGCAAAAGTGAAAAGCTTGGCAAGGCAAGTCAAGGCAAAATGGCAAAGCAAGGCAGGGCAAGGCAAGGCAAAAGCGGAAAGCAAGGCAAGGCAAGGCAAAAGGGCAAAGCAAGGTAAGAGAAGGTATGGCAAAAAAGCAAAGCAAGGCATGGCAATGCAAAAGGGCAGAGCAAGGCCGAGGGAAGGGAAAAGGGCAATGCAAGGAAAGGCAAGGAAAGGCAAAAGGGTAAACCAAGGGAAGGCAAAAGGGCAAAGCAAGGCAAGGCAAAATGGCATAGCAAGGAAAGGCAAGAGAGGCAAGGCAAGAGAAGGCAATGCAAAAGGACAAAATAAATTGAAGGAAAGGTAAGGAAAAAGGGCAAAGCAAGGAATGGCAAGGCAAAAGCGCAAAAGAAGGCAAGGAGAGGCAGAAGGGCAAAGCAAAGCAAGGCAAGACAATGCAAAAGGGCAAAGCAAGGCAAGGTAGGTAAGCCGAAAGGGCAAATAAATGCAAAGTAAGGCAAGGCAAAAGGGTAAGGAAAGACAAGTCAAGTCAAAAGCGGAAAAACAAGGCAAGGAAAGGCAAAGGGCAAAGCAAGGCAAGGCAAGAGAAGGCAAGGCAAGAGAAGGCAAGGCAAAAGGGCAAAGAAAGGGATGGCAAGGCAAGGCAAAAGAGCAAGGCAAGGCAAGGCAAAAGGGCAAAGCAAGGCAAGGCAAGGCAAAAGGTCAAACTAAGCCAAGGCAGGAGAGGCAAAAAGGTAAAGCAAAGCTAGGCAATGCATGGCAAAATGGCAAAGCAAGTCAAAGCAAGGAAAGGCAAAAGGGCAAAGCAAGGCAAGGCAAGTCAAGGCAAAAGGGCACAGCAAGGCAAGGCAAGGCAAAAGGGCAAAGCCAGGCAAGGCAAGTCAAAAGGGCAAAGCAAGGAATGGCAAGGCAAAAGCGCAAAAGAAGGCAAGGACAGGCAGAAGGGCAAAGCAAAGCAAGGCAAGACAATGCAAAGGGGCAAAGCAAGGCAAGGTAGGAAAGCCAAAAGGGCAAAGAAATGCAAAGTAAGGCAAGGCAAAAGGGCAAAGCAAGGCAAGTCAAGTCAAGGCAAAAGCGGAAAGGAAGGCAAGGCAAGGCAAAAGGGTAAACCAAGGGAAGGCAAAAGGGCATAGCAAGGAAAGGCAAGAGAGGCAAGGCAAGAGAAGGCAATGCAAAAGGGCAAAAAAAATGGAAGGCAAGGTAAGGAAAAAGGGCAAAGCAAGGCAAGGCAAGGCAAGGCAAAAGGGTAAGGAAAGACAAGTCAAGTCAAAAGCGGAAAAACAAGGCAAGGCAAGGCAAAGGGCAAAGCAAGGCAAGGCAAGAGAAGGCAAGGCATGAGAAGGCAAGGCAAAAGGGCAAAGAAAGAGAAGGCAAGCGTTTTGCCTTGCCTTGCCTTACTTTGCCCTTTTGCCTTCCCTTCCCTTGCTTTGCTTTGCCCTTTTGGCTTGCCTTGCCTTGCTTTCCGCTTTTGCCTTGGCCTTGCCTTGCCTTGCTTTGCCATTTTGCCTTGACTTGCCTTGCCAACCTTTTCACTTTTGCCTTGCCTTGCATTGCTTTGCCCTTTTACCTTGCCTTGAATTGGCTTCCTTTGCCGTTTTGCCTTGCCTTGACTTGCTTTGCTTTGCCCTTTTGCCTTGCCTTTCCTTACTTTGCCCTTTTGCCTTGCCTTGCCTTACTTTGCCCTTTTGCCTTCCCTTCCCTTGCTTTTCTTTGCCTTTTCGGCTTGCAGTGCCTTGGCTTGCTTTACCCTTTTACCTTGCCTTGAATTGGCTTCCTTTCCCCTTTTGAGTTCCCTTGCCTTGCTTTGCTTTGCCCTTTTGCCATGACTTGCCTTGCCTTCCTCTAACATTTTGCCTTGCCTTGCCTGACTTTACCATTTTGCCTTGCCTTTCCTTGCCTAGCTTTGCCCTTTTGCCTCTCCTTGCCTTGGCTTAGTTTGACTTTTTGCCTTGCCTTGCCATGCCTTGCCTTCCCTTTCGTTGCCCTTTTATTTTGCCTTCTGATGCCTTGCCTTCTGTTGCCTTCCCTTGCTTTGCTTTGCCCTTTTGGCTTGCCTTGCCTTGGCTTGCTTTGCCCTTTTACCTTGCCTTGAATTGGCTTCCTTTGCCGTTTTGCCTTCCCTTGCCTTGCATTGCTTTCCCCTTTTGCCTTGCCTTTCCTTGCTTTGTCCTTTTGCGTTCCCTTCGTTTACCCTTTTGCCTTTCCTTGCCTTGCCTTGCATTGCCCTTTTCCCTTCCCTCGGCCTTGCTTTGCCCTTTTGCATTGCCATGCCTTGCTTTGCGTTTTGCCATACCTTCTCTTACCTTGCTTTGCCCTTTTGCCTTGCCTTGCCTTGCTTTCCGCTTTTGCCTTGGCCTTGCCTTGCCTTGCTTTGCCATTTTGCCTTGACTTGCATTGCCAACCTTTTCACTTTTGCCTTGCCTTGCATTGCTTTGCCATTTTACCTTGCCTTGCCTTGGTTTGCTTTGCCCTTTTACCTTGCCTTGAATTGGCTTCCTTTGCCGTTTTGCCTTGCCTTGACTTGCTTTGCCCTTTTGCCTTGCCTTTCCTTACTTTGCCCTTCTGCCTTGCCTTGCCTTACTTTGCCCTTTTGCCTTCCCTTCCCTTGCTTTGCTTTGCCCTTTCGGCTTGCAGTGCCTTGGCTTGCTTTGAATTGGCTTCCTTTCCCCTTTTGTCTTCCCTTGCCTTGCTTTGCTTTGCCCTTTTGACTTGACTTGCCTTGCCTTCCCCTACCCTTTTGCCCTTTTGCCTTGCCTGACTTTAACATTTTGCCTTGATTTGCCTTACCTTGCTTTGCCCTTTTGTCCTGACTTGCCTTGCTTTGCCCTTTTGCCTTGCCTTATCTTGCCTTTCTTTGCCCTTTTGCCTCTCCTTGCCTTGGCTTAGTTTGACCTTTTGTCTTTCCTTGCCTTGCTTTGCCCTTTTGCCATGCCTTGCCTTCCCTTTCGTTGCCCTTTTATCTTGCCTTCTGTTGCCTTGCCTTCTGTTGCCTTTCCTTACTTTCCCGTTTTGCCTTGCCTTGCCTTACTTTGCCCTTTTGCCTTCCCTTCCCTTGCTTTGCTTTGCCCTTTTGGCTTGCCTTGCCTTGCTTTCCGCTTTTGCCTTGGCCTTGCCTTGCCTTGCTTTGCCATTTTGCCTTGACTTGCCTTGCCAACCTTTTCACTTTTGCCTTGCCTTGTATTGCTTTGCCCTTTTAACTTGCCTTGCCTTGGTTTGCTTTGCCCTTTTACCTTGCCTTGAATTGGCTTCCTTTGCCGTTTTGCCTTGCCTTGACTTGCTTTGCTTTGCCCTTTTGCCTTGCCTTTCCTTACTTTGCCCTTTTGCCTTGCCTTGCCTTACTTTGCCCTTTTGCCTTCCCTTCCCTTGCTTTTCTTTGCCCTTTCGGCTTGCAGTGCCTTGGCTTGCTTTACCCTTTTACCTTGCCTTGAATTGGCTTCCTTTCCCCTTTTGAGTTCCCTTGCCTTGCTTTGCTTTGCCCTTTTGCCATGACTTGCCTTGCCTTCCTCTAACCTTTTGCCTTGCCTTGCCTGACTTTACCACTTTGCCTTGCCTTTCCTTGCCTTGCTTTGCCCTTTTGCCTCCCCTTGCCTTGGCTTAGTTTGACCTTTTGCCTTGCCTTGCCATGCCTTGCCTTCCCTTTCGTTGCCCTTTTATCTTGCCTTCTGTTGCCTTGCCTTCTGTTGCCTTTCCTTACTTTCCCGTTTTGCCTTGCCTTGCCTTACTTTGCCCTTTTGCCTTCCCTTCCCTTGCTTTGCTTTGCCCTTTTGGCTTGCCTTGCCTTGGCTTGCTTTGCCCTTTCACCTTGCCTTGAATTGGCTTCCTTTGCCGTTTTGCCTTCCCTTGCCTTGCATTCCTTTCCCCTTTTGCCTTGCCTTTCCTTGCTTTGTCCTTTTGCGTTCCCTTCGTTTACCCTTTTGCCTTTCCTTGCCTTGCCTTGCATTGCCCTTTTCCCTTCCCTCGGCCTTGCTTTGCCCTTTTGCATTGCCATGCCTTGCTTTGCGTTTTGCCATACCTTCTCTTACCTTGCTTTGCCCTTTTGCCTTGCCTTGCCTTGCTTTCAGCTTTTGCCTTGGCCTTGCCTTGCCTTGCTTTGCCATTTTGCCTTGACTTGCCTTGCCAACCTTTTCACTTTTGCCTTGCCTTGCATTGCTTTGCCCTTTTACCTTGCCTTGCCTTGGTTTGCTTTGCCCTTTTACCTTGCCTTGAATTGGCTTCCTTTGCCGTTTTGCCTTGCCTTGACTTGCTTTGCCCTTTTGCCTTGCCTTTCCTTACTTTGCCCTTCTGCCTTGCCTTGCCTTACTTTGCCCTTTTGCCTTCCCTTCCCTTGCTTTGCTTTGCCCTTTCGGCTTGCAGTGCCTTGGTTTGCTTTGAATTGGCTTCCTTTCCCCTTTTGTCTTCCCTTGCCTTGCTTTGCTTTGCCCTTTTGACTTGACTTGCCTTGCCTTCCCCTACCCTTTTGCCCTTTTGCCTTGCCTGACTTTAACATTTTGCCTTGATTTGCCTTACCTTGCTTTGCCCTTTTGTCCTGACTTGCCTTGCTTTGCCCTTTTGCCTTGCCTTATCTTGCCTTTCTTTGCCCTTTTGCCTCTCCTTGCCTTGGCTTAGTTTGACCTTTTGTCTTTCCTTGCCTTGCTTTGCCCTTTTGCCATGCCTTGCCTTCCCTTTCGTTGCCCTTTTATCTTGCCTTCTGTTGCCTTGCCTTCTGTTGCCTTTCCTTACTTTCCCGTTTTGCCTTGCCTTGCCTTACTTTGCCCTTTTGCCTTCCCTTCCCTTGCTTTGCTTTGCCCTTTTGGCTTGCCTTGCCTTGCTTTCCGCTTTTGCCTTGGCCTTGCCTTGCCTTGCTTTGCCATTTTGCCTTGACTTGCCTTGCCAACCTTTTCACTTTTGCCTTGCCTTGCATTGCTTTGCCCTTTTACCTTGCCTTGAATTGGCTTCCTTTGCCGTTTTGCCTTGCCTTGACTTGCTTTGCCCTTTTGCCTTGCCTTTCCTTACTTTGCCCTTCTGCCTTGCCTTGCCTTACTTTGCCCTTTTTTCCTTCCCTTCCCTTGCTTTGCTTTGCCCTTTCGGCTTGCAGTGCCTTGGCTTGCTTTGAATTGGCTTCCTTTCCCCTTTTGTCTTCCCTTGCCTTGCTTTGCTTTGCCCTTTTGACTTGACTTGCCTTGCCTTCCCCTACCCTTTTGCCCTTTTGCCTTGCCTGACTTTAACATTTTGCCTTGATTTGCCTTACCTTGCTTTGCCCTTTTGTCCTGACTTGCCTTGCTTTGCCCTTTTGCCTTGCCTAGCCTTTGGCAAGGCAAGTCAAGGCAAAATGGCAAAGCAAGGCAAGGCAAGGCCAAGGCAAAAGCGGAAAGCAAGGCAAGGCAAGCCAAAAGGGCAAAGCAAAGCAAGGGAAGGAAAGGCAAAAGGGCAAAGTAAGGCAAGGCAAGGCAAAACGGGAAAGTAAGGAAAGGCAACAGAAGGCAAGGCAACAGAAGGCAAGATAAAAGGGCAACGAAAGGGAAGGCAAGGCATGGCAAAAGGGCAAAGCAAGGCAAGGAAAGACAAAAGGTCAAACTAAGCCAAGGAAAGGAGAGGCAAAAGGGCAAAGAAAGGCAAGATAAGGCAAGGCAAAAGGGCAAAGCAAGGCAAGTCAGGACAAAAGGGCAAAGCAAGGTAAGGCAAATCAAGGCAAAATGTTAAAGTCAGGCAAGGCAAAAGGGCAAAAGGGTAGGGGAAGGCAAGGCAAGTCAAGTCAAAAGGGCAAAGCAAAGCAAGGCAAGGGAAGACAAAAGGGGAAAGGAAGCCAATTCAAAGCAAGCCAAGGCACTGCAAGCCGAAAGGGCAAAGCAAAGCAAGGGAAGGGAAGGCAAAAGGGCAAAGTAAGGCAAGGCAAGGCAAAAGGGCAAAGTAAGGAAAGGCAAGGCAAAAGGGCAAAGCAAAGCAAGTCAAGGCAAGGCAAAACGGCAAAGGAAGCCAATTCAAGGCAAGGTAAAAGGGCAAAGCAAACCAAGGCAAGGCAAGGTAAAAGGGCAAAGCAATGCAAGGCAAGGCAAAAGTGAAAAGGTTGGCAAGGCAAGTCAAGGCAAAATAGCAAAGCAAGGCAAGGCAAGGCCAAGGCAAAAGCGGAAAGCAAGGCAAGGCAAGCCAAAAGGGCAAAGCAAAGCAAGGGAAGGGAAGGCAAAAGGGCAAAGTAAGGCAAGGCAAGGCAAAACGGGAAAGTAAGGAAAGGCAACAGAAGGCAAGGCAACAGAAGGCAAGATAAAAGGGCAACGAAACGGAAGGCAAGGCATGGCAAAAGGGCAAAGCAAGGCAAGGAAAGACAAAAGGTCAAACTAAGCCAAGGCAAGGAGAGGCAAAAGGGCAAAGAAAGGCAAGATAAGGCAAGGCAAAAGGGCAAAGCAAGGCAAGTCAGGACAAAAGGGCAAAGCAAGGTAAGGCAAATCAAGGCAAAATGTTAAAGTCAGGCAAGGCAAAAGGGCAAAAGGGTAGGGGAAGGCAAGGCAAGTCAAGTCAAAAGGGCAAAGCAAAGCAAGGCAAGGGAAGACAAAAGGGGAAAGGAAGCCAATTCAAAGCAAGCCAAGGCACTGCAAGCCGAAAGGGCAAAGCAAAGCAAGGGAAGGGAAGGCAAAAGGGCAAAGTAAGGCAAGGCAAGGCAAAAGGGCAAAGTAAGGAAAGGCAAGGCAAAAGGGCAAAGCAAAGCAAGTCAAGGCAAGGCAAAACGGCAAAGGAAGCCAATTCAAGGCAAGGTAAAAGGGCAAAGCAATGCAAGGCAAGGCAAAAGTGAAAAGGTTGGCAAGGCAAGACAAGGCAAAATGGCAAAGCAAGGCAAGGCAAGCCAAAAGGGCAAAGCAAAGCAAGGGAAGGGAAGGCAAAAGGGCAAAGTAAGGCAAGGCAAGGCAAAACGGGAAAGTAAGGAAAGGCAACAGAAGGCAAGGCAACAGAAGGCAAGATAAAAGGGCAACGAAAGGGAAGGCAAGGCATGGCAAAAGGGCAAAGCAAGGCAAGGCAAGGCCAAGGCAAAAGCGGAAAGCAAGGCTAGGCAAGGCAAAAGGCCAAAGCAAGGTAAGAGAAGGTATGGCAAAAAGCAAAGCAAGGCATGGCAATGCAAAAGGGCAAAGCAAGGCCGAGGGAAGGGAAAAGGGCAATGCAAGGCAAGGAAAGGCGAGGCAAAAGGGCAAAGCAAGGCAAGTCAAGGCAAAAGGGCAAAGCAAGTTAAGGCCAGGCAAGGCAACATGGCAAAGTCAGGCAAGGTAAGGCAAAAGGGTAAAGGAAGGTCAGGTAAGTCAAGGCAAAAGGGAAAAGCAAGGCAAGGCAAGGCAAAAGGGCAAAGCAAGGCAAGGCAAGAGAAGGCAAGGCAAGAGAAGGCAAGGTAAAAGGGCAAAGAAAGGGAAGGGAAGGCAAGGTAAAAGGCCAAAGCAAGAAAGAAGAAAGAAAGAATGAAGAAAGAAAGACGAAAGAAAGAAAGAAGAAAAAGAAAGAAGAAAAAAGAAAGAAAGAAGAAAAAGAAAGAAGAAAGAAGAGCGAAAGAAGAAAGAAAGAAGAAAGAGAGAAAGAATAAAGAAAGAAGAAAGAAAGAAGAGCGAAAGAAGAAAGAAAGAAGAAAGAAGAAATAAAGAACAAAGAAAGAAGAAAGAAAGAAGAAAGAAAGAAGAAAGAAAGAAAGAAGAAAGAAACAAGAAAGAAACAAGAAAGAAAGAAGAAAGAAGAAGGAAAGTATAGAGAAATAAAGAAGAAAGAACGAAGTAAGAAAGAAAGAAGAAATAAAGAAGGAAGAAGAAAGAAAGAAGAAAGAAAGAAGAAAGAAAGAAAGAAGAAATAAAGAAAGAGGAACGAAAGAGGAACGAAAGAAGAAAGAAAGAAGAAAGAAAGAAAGAAGAAAGAAAGAAGAAAGAAAGAAAGAAGAAACAAAGAAAGAAGAAAGAAAGAAAGAAAGAAGAAAGAAAGAAGAAAGAAAGAAGAAAGAAAGAAAGAAGAAAGAAAGGAGAAAGAAGAAAGAAAGAAGAAAGAAAGAAGAAAGAAAGAAAGAAGAAAGAAGAAAGAAGAAAGAAAGAAAAAAGAAAGAAAGAAAGAAGAAAGAAAGAAAGAAGAAAAGAAAGAAGAAAGAAAAAGAAAGAAGAAAGAAAGTAGAAAGAAAGAAGAAAGAAAGAAGAAAGAAAGAAGAAAGAAAGAAGAAAGAAGAAAGAAAGAAGAAGAAAGAAGAAAGAAAGAAGAAAGAAAGAAGAAAGAAAGAAAGAAGAAAGAAAGAAGACAGAAGAAACAAAGAAGAAAGAAGAAAGTAGTAAGAAAGAAGGAAGAAAGAAAAAAGAAAGAAAGAAAGAAGAAAGAAGAAAGAAGAAAGAAAGAAGAAAGAAAGAAGAAAGAAAGAAGAAAGAAAGAAAGAAGAAAGAAAGAAGAAAGAAGAAAGAAGAAAAAGAAAGCAGAAAGAAGAAAGAAGAAAGAAAGAAGAAAGAAAAAAAGAAGAAAGAAAGAAGAAAGAAGAAAGAAAGAAAAAAGAAAGGAAGAAGAAAGAAAGAAGAAAGAAAGAAGAAAGAGAGTAAGAAGTAAGAAAGAATAAAGAAAGAAGAAAGAAAGAAGAAAGAAAGAAGAAAGAAAGAAAGAAGAAAGAAAGAAGAAAGGAAGAAGTAAGAAAGAAGTAAGAAAGAAGTAAGAAAGAAGAAAGAAAGAAGAAAGAAAGAACAATGAAAGAAGAAAGAAAAAAAGAAGAAATAAAGAAGAAAGAAAGAAGAAAGAAAGAAGAAAGATAGAAGAAAGAAAGAAGAAAGAAAAAAGAAAGAGAGAAAGAAGTAAGAAAGAAGTAAGAAAAAAGAAACAACGAAGAAAGAAAGAAGAAAGAAAGTAGAAAGAAAGAAGAAAGAAAGAAGAAAGAAAGAAGAAAGAAAGAAAGAAGAAAGAAGTAAGAAAGAAGTAAGAAAGAAGTAAGAAAGAAGAAAGAAAGAAGAAAGAAGAAGAAAGAAAGAAAGAAGAAAGAAAGAAAGAAGAAAGAAAGAATAAAGAAAAAAAGAATAAAGAAAGAAGAAACAAAGAAAGAAAGAAGAAATAAAGAAGAAAGAAAGAAGAAAGAAAGAAAGAAGTAAAACAGAAGGAAGAAAGAAAGAAGTAAGAAAGAAGAAAGAAAGAAGAAAGAAAGAAGTAAGTAAGAAGAAAGAATGAAGAAAGAAAGAAAGAAGAAAGAACGAAGAAAGAAAGAAGTAAGAAAGAAGATAGAAAGAAAGAAAGAAGAAAGGAAGAAGTAAGAAAGAAGTAAGAAAGAAGTAAGAAAGAAGAAAGAAAGAAGAAAGAAAGAAAGAAGAATGAAAGAAGAAAGAAAAAAAGAAGAAAGAAAGAGGAAAGAAAGAAGAAAGAAAGAAGAAAGAAAGAAGAAAGAAAGAAGAAAAAGAGAAAGAAGTAAGAAAGAAGAAAGAAAGAAAGAAGAAAAAAGAAGAAAGGAAGAAGTAAGAAAGAAGAAAGAAAGAAGAAAGAAAGAAGAAAGAAAGAAGAAAGAGAGAAAGAAGTAAGAAAGAAGAAAGAAAGAAAGAAGAAAGAAAGAAGAAAGAAAGAAGAAAGAAGTAAGAAAGCAGTAAGAAAGAAGTAAGAAAGAAGAAAGAAAGAAGAAAGAAGAAGAAAGAAAGAAAGAAAGAAGAAAGAAAGAAAGAAGAAAGAAAGAAGAAAGAAAAAAAGAATAAAGAAAGAAGAAATAAAGAAGAAAGAAACAAGAAAGAAAGAAAGAAGAAAGACAGAAAGAAGAAAGAAAGAAAGAACAAAGAAAGAAGAAATACAGAAGAAAGACGAAAGAAAGAAGAAAAAAAGCAGTAAGAAACAATTAAGAAAGAAGTAAAACAGAAGGAAGAAAGAAAGAAGTAAGAAAGAAGAAAGAAAGATGAAAGAAAGGAGTAAGTAAGAAGAAAGAATGAAGAAAGAAAGAAAGAAGAAAAAACGAAGAAAGAAAGAAAGAAGTAAGAAAGAAGAAAGAAAGAAAGAAAGAAGAAAGGAAGAAGTAAGAAAGAAGTAAGAAAGAAGTAAGAAAGAAGAAAGAAAGAAGAAAGAAAGAAAGAAGAAAGAAAGAAGAAAGAAAGAAGTAAGAAAAAACAAAGGAAGAAGAAAGAAAGAAGAAAGAAAGAAAGAGAGTAAGAAGTAAGAAAGAATAAAGAAAAAAAGAAAGAAGAAAGAAAGAAGAAAGAAAGAAGAAAGAAAGAAGAAAGAAAGAAAGAAGAAAGAAAGAAGAAAGAAAGAAGAAAGAAAGAAGAAAGAAGAAAGAAAGAAGAAAGGAAGAAGTAAGAAAGAAGTAAGAAAGAAGTAAGAAAGAAGTAAGAAAGAATAAAGAAAGAAGAAAGAAAGAAGAAAGATAGAAGAAAGAAAGGGGAAAGAAAGAAGAAAGAGAGAAGTAAGAAAGAAGAAAGAAAGAAGAAAGAAAGAAGAAAGAAAGAAGTAAGAAAGAAGAAAGAAAGAAGAAAAAAAGGAGGAAGAAAGAAGAAAGAAATGAAGAAGAAAGAAAGAAAGATATAAGAAAGAACTAAGAAAGAATGAAGAAAGAAATAAAGAAGAAAGAATGAAAGAAAGAAGAAAGAAAGAAGAAAGAAAGAAGAAAGAAGAGAGAAAGAAGAAAGAAAGAATGAAGTAAGAAAGAAAGAAGAAAGAAAGAAGAAAGAAAGAAGAAAGAAAGAGGAAAGAAAGAAGAAAGAAAGTAAGAAAGAAGAAAGAAAGAAGAAAGAAAGAAAAAATAAAGAAGAAAGAAAGAAGAAAGAAAGAAGAAAAAAAGAAAGAAGAAAGAAGAAAGAAGAAAGAAGAAAGAAGAAAGAAGAAAGAAGAAAGAAGAAAGAAAAAAGAAATAAATAAGTAAGAAAGAAGTAAGAAAGAAGAAAGAAAGAAGAAAGAGGAAGAAAGAAAGAAAGAAGAAAGAAAGAAAGAAGAAAGAAAGAAGAAACAAAAAAAGAATAAAGAAAGAAGAAAGAAAGAAAGAAGAAATAAAGAAGAAAGAAAGAAGAAAGAAAGAAAGAAGAAATAAAGAAGAAAGAAAGAAAGAAGAAAGAAAGAAGAAAGACGAAAGAAAGAAGAAAGAAAGCAGTAAGAAACAATTAAGAAAGAAGTAAGACTGAAGGAAGAAAGAAAGAAGTAAGAAAGAAGAAAGGAAGAAGAAAGAAAGAAGAAAGAAAGAAGTAAGTAAGAAGAAAGAATGAAGAAAGAAAGAAAGGAGAGAGAACGAAGAAAGAAAGAAAGAAGTAAGAAAGAAGAAAGAAAGAAAGAAGAAAGAAAGAAAGAAGAAAGAAAGAAGAAAGAAAGAATGAAGAAAGAAAGAAGAAAGAGAGAAGAAAGAAAAAAAGAGGAAAGAAGGAAGAAAGAAAGAAGAAAGAAAGAAAAAAGAAAGGAAGAAGAAAGAAAGAAGAAAGAAAGAAGAAAGAAAGAAGAAAAAGAGTAAGAAGTAAGAAAGAATAAAGAAAGAAGAAAGAAAGAAGAAAGAAAGAAGAAAGAAAGAAGAAAGAAAGAAAGAAGAAAAAAGAAGAAAGGAAGAAGTAAGAAAGAATAAAGAAAGAAGAAAGAAAGAAGAAAGAAAGAAGAAAGAGAGAAAGAAGTAAGAAAGAAGAGAGAAAGAAAGAAGAAAGAAAGAAGAAAGTAAGAAGAAAGAAGTAAGAAAGAAGAAAGAAAGAAGAAAGAAAGAAGTAAGTAAGAAGAAAGAATGAAGAAAGAAAGAAAGAAGAAAGAACGAAGAAAGAAAGAAGTAAGAAAGACGAAAGAAAGAAAGAAAGAAGAAAGGAAGAAGTAAGAAAGAAGTAAGAAAGAAGTAAGAAAGAAGAAAGAAAGAAGAAAGAAAGAAAGAAGAATGAAAGAAGAAAGAAAAAAAGAAGAAATAAAGAAGAAAGAAAGAAGAAAGAAAGAAGAAAGAAAGAAGAAAGAAAGAAGAAAGAAAGAAGAAAAAGAGAAAGAAGTAAGAAAGAAGAAAGAAAGAAAGAAGAAAAAATAAGAAAGGAAGAAGTAAGAAAGAAGAAAGAAAGAAGAAAGAAGAAAGAGAGAAAGAAGTAAGAAAGAAGAAAGAAAGGAAGAAGAAAGAAAGAAGAAAGAAAGAAGAAAGAAGTAAGAAAGCAGTAAGAAAGAAGTAAGAAAGAAGAAAGAAAGAAGAAAGAATAAGAAAGAAAGAAAGAAAGAAGAAAGAAAGAAAGAAGAAAGAAAGAAGAAAGAAAAAAAGAATGAAGAAAGAAGAAACAAAGAAAGAAAGAAGAAATAAAGAAGAAAGAAACAAGAAAGAAAGAAAGAAGAAAGAAAGAAGAAAGAAAGAAAGAAGAAAGAAAGAAGAAAGAAAGAAGAAAGAAAGAAAGAAAGAAGAAAGGAAGAAGTAAGAAAGAAGTAAGAAAGAAGTAAGAAAGAAGAAAGAAAGAAGAAAGAAAGAAAGAAGAATGAAAGAAGAAAGAAAAAAAGAAGAAAAAAAGAAGAAAGAAAGAAGAAAGAAAGAAGAAAGAAAGAAGAAAGAAAGAAGAAAGAAAGAAGAAAAAGAGAAAGAAGTAAGAAAGAAGAAAGAAAGAAGAAAGAAAGAAGAAAGAAAGAATAAAGAAAGAAGAAAGAAAGAAAGAAAGAAGTAAGAAAGAATTAAGAAAGAAAAAAGAAAGGAAGAAGAAAGAAGGAAGAAAGAAAGAAGAAAGAGAGTAAGAAGTAAGAAAGAATAAAGAAAGAAAGAAAGAAGAAAGAAAGAAGAAAGAAAGAAAGAAGAAAGAAGAAAGAAAGAAGAAAGAAAGAAGAAAGAAGAAAGAAAGAAGAAAGGAAGAAGTAAGAAAGAAGTAAGAAAGAAGAAAGAAAGAAGAAAGAAAGAAAGAAGAATGAAAGAAGAAAGAAAAAAAGAAGAAAGAAAGAAGAGAGAAAGAAGTAAGAAAGAATGAAGAAAGAAGAAAGAAAGAAGAAAGAAAGAAGTAATAAAGAAGAAAGAAATAATAAAGAAAGAAGAAAGAAACAAGAAAGAAAGAAGAAAGAAAGGAGAAACAAAGAAGAAAGAAAGAAGAAAAAGAGAAAGAAGTAAGAAAGAAGAAACAAAGAAGAAAAAAAGAGGAAAGAAAGAAGAAAGAAACAAGTAAGAAAGAAGAAATAAAGAAGAAAGCAACAAGTAAGAAAAATGAAGAAAGAAGAAAGAAAGAAGAAAGAAAGAAGTAATAAAGAAGAAAGAAATAATAAAGAAAGAAGAAAGAAACAAGAAAGAAAGAAAGAAGTAAGAAAGAAAGAAGAAAGAAAGGAGAAAGAAAGAAGAAATAAAGAAGTAAGAAAGAAGAAAGAAAGAAAAGTAAGGAAGTCAGACAGAAGTAAGAAAGTAAGAAAGAAGTAAGAAAGAAGAAAGAAAGAAGAAAGAAAGAAGAAAGAAAGAAGAAAGAAAGAAGAAATAAAGAAGTAAGGAAGAAGAAAGAAAGAAGTAAGAAAGAAGAAAGAAAGAAGAAAGAAAGAAGAAAGAAAGAAGAAAGAAAGAAGTAAGAAAGAAGAAAGAAAGAAGAAAGAAAGAAGAAAGAAGAAAGAAAGAAGAAAGAAAGGAGAAAGAAAGAAGAAAGAAACAAGTAAGAAAGAAGAAAGAAAGAAGAAAGAAAGAAGAAAGAAAGAAAGAAGAAAGAAAGAAGAAAGAAGAAAGAAAGAAAAAAAAAGGAGAAAGAAAGAAGAAAGGAATAAAGAAGAAAGAAATAAAGAAGTAAGTAAGAAAGAAGTAAGAAAGAAAGAAGAAAGAAAGAAGAAAGAAAGAAGAAAGGAGAAAGAAGAAAGAAAGAAGAAAGAAAGAAGAAAAAAGAAACAACGAAGAAAGAAAGAAGAAAGAAAGTAGAAAGAAAGAAGAAAGAAAGAAGAAAGAAAGAAGAAAGAAAGAAGAAAGAAAGTAGAAAGAAAGAAGAACGAAAGAATAAAGAAAGAAAGAAGAAAGAAAGAATAAATAAACAAGTAAGAAAGAAGAAATAAAGAAGAAAGAAAGAAGTAAGAAAGAATGAAGAAAGAAGAAATAAAGAAGAAAGAAAGAAGAAAGAAAGAAGTAATAAAGAAGAAAGAAAGAAGAACGAAAGAAGTAATAAAGAAGAAAGAAATAATAAAGAAAGAAGAAAGAAACAAGAAAGAAAGAAAGAAGTAAGAAAGAAAGAAGAAAGAAAGAAGTAAGAAAGAAGAAAGAAAGAAGAAAGAAAGAAGAAAGAAAGAAGTAAGAAAGGAGAAAGAAGTAAGAAAGAAGAAAGAAAGAAGAAAGAAAGGAGAAATTGAAGAAAGAAAGAAGTAAGAAAGAAGAAAGAAAGAAGTAAGAAAGAAGAAAGAAGACAAAAAGGAGAAAGAAAGAAGAAAGAAAGAAGAAAGAAAGAAGAAAGAAAGAAGAAAAAAGAAAGAAGAAAGAAGAAAGAAAGAAGAAAGAAAGAAGAAAGGAAGAAGTAAGAAAGAAGTAAGAAAGAAGTAAGAAAGAAGAAAGAAGGAAGAAAGAAAGAAAGAAAGAAGAATTAAAGAAGAAAGACAAAAAGAAGAAAGAAAGAAGAAAGAAAGAAGAAAGAAAGAAGAAAGAAAGAAAAAAGAGAGAAAGAAGTAAGAAAGAAGAAAGAAAGAAAAAAGAAAGAAAGAAGAAAGAAGAAAGAAAGAAGAAAGAAAGAAAGAAGAAAGAAAGAAAGAAAGAAAAGAAAGAAAGAACAAAGAAAGAAAGAAGAAAGAAAGAAAGAAAGAAAGAAAGAAAGAAAGAAAGAAAGAAAGAAAGAAAGAAAGAAAGAAAGAAAGAAAGAAAGAAAGAAAGAAAGAAAGAAAAAAGAAAGAAAAAAGAAAGAAGAAAGAAGAAAGAAGAAAGAAAGAAGAAAGAATTAAGAAAGAAGTAAGAAAGAAGAAGGAAAGAAGAAAGAAAGAAGGAAGAGAGAGAGAGAAAGAAAGAAGTCAGAAAGAAGTAAGAAAGAAGAAAGAAAGAAAGAAGAAAGAAAAAGGTAAGAAACAAGTAAGAAAGAAGTAAGAAATAAGTAAGAAAGAAAGAAGAAAGAAAGAAGAAACAGAGATAGAAGAAAGAAAGAAGAAAGAAAGAAGAAAGAGAGATGGAAGTAAGAAAGAAGTAAGAAAGAAGAAAGAAAGAAGAAAAAGAAAGAAGAAAGAAGTAAGAAAGAAGTAAGAAAGAAAGAATAAAGAAAGAAGAAGAAAGAAGAAAGAAAGAAGAAAGAAAGAAAGAAGTATGAAAGAAGAAAGAAAGAAGAAAGAAAGAAGAAGGAAAGAAAGAAGAAATAAAGAAGAAAGAAAGAAGAAGGAAAGAAAGAAGAAAGAAAGAAGAAAGAAGAAAGAAAGAAGTAAGAAACAAGTAAGAAAGAAGTAAGAAAGAAAGAATAAAGAAAGAAGAAGAAAGAAGAAACAACGAAGAAAGAAAGAGGAAATAAAGAAAGAAGAAAGGAAGAAGAAAGAAAGAAAGAAGTAAGAAAGAAGAAAGAAAGAAAGAAGAAAGAAAGAAGAAAGAAACAAAGGAGAAAGAAAGAAGAAAGAAAGAAAGAAGAAAGAAGAAAGAAAAGAAAGAAAGAAGAAAGAAAGAAAGAAGAAAGAAAGAAATAAAGAAAAAAGAAAGAAAAAAGAAAGAAGAAAGAAGAAAGAAAGAATTAAGAAAGAAGTAAGAAAGAAAGAAGAAAGAAAGAAAGATGTAAGAAAGAAGAAACAAAGAAGAAAGAAAGAAAGAAGAAATAAAGAAAGAAGAAATAAAGAAGAGAGAAAGTAGAAAGAAAGAAGAAAGAAAGAAAGAAGTAAGAAAGAAGAAAGAAGAAAGAAAGAAGAAAGAAAGAAAAAAGAAGAGAGAAATAAAGAAGAAAAAAGAAAGAAAGAAAGAAGAAAGAAAGAAGAAAGAAAGAAGAAAAAAGAAGAAAGAAAGAAAGAAGAAAGAAAGAAAGAAAGAAGAAAGAAAGAAGAAAGAAAGAAGAAAGAAAATAAGAAAGAAGAATGAAAGAAGAAAGAAAGAAGAAAGAAAGAATGAAGAACGAAAGAAAGAAGTAAGAAAGAAGTAAGAAAGAAAGAAGAAAGAAAGAAGAAAGAAAGAAGAAAGGAAGAAGAAAGAAAGAAAGAAGAAAGAAAGAAGAAAGAAGAAGGAGAGAAGAAAGAAAGATGAAAGAAATAAAGAAGAAAGAAAGAAAGAAGAAAGAAAGAAAGAAGAGAGAAAGAAAAAGAAAGGAGAAAGAAAGAAAGAATGAAGAAGAAGAAAGAAGAAAGACAGAAAGAAAGAAAGAAAGAAGAAGAAAGAAAAGAAAGAAAGAAGAAAGAAAGAAGTAAGAAAGAAGTAAGAATGAAGTAAGATAAGAAAGAAGAAAGAAAGAAGAAAGAAAGAAGAAAGAAAGAAGAAAGAAAGAAAGAAGAAAGAAAGAAGAAAGAAAGTTGTTAGAAAGATTAGAAGATTAGATGTTAGTTGATTTTGTTTGTTGAAAGAAGCAAGAGAGAAGTAAGAAGAAAGAAAGAAGAAGAAGAAGAAAGAAAGAAGAAAGAAAGAAGAAAGAAATAAAGAAGTATGAAAGAAGAAAGAAAGAAGAAAGAAAGAAGAAGGAAAGAAAGAAGAAAGAAAGAATAAAGAAGAAAGAAAGAAGAAAGAAACAAGTAAGAAAGAAGGAATAAAGAAAGAAGAAGAAAGAAGAAACAACGAAGAAAGAAAGAGGAAATAAAGAAAGAAGAAAGAAAGAAGAAAGAAAGAAGAAAGAAAGAAGAAAGAAAGAAAGAAGAAAGAAAGAATAAAGAAAGAAAGAAGTAAGAAAGAAAGAAGAAAGAAATAAAGAAGAAAGAAAGAAAGAGGAAGAAAGAAAGAGGAAGGAAAGAAGAAAGAAAGAAGAAAGAAAGAAGAAAGAAAGAAGAAAGAAAGAAGAAAGAAAGAAGAAAGAAAGAAGAAAGAAAGAAAGAAGTAAGAAAGAAAGAAGAAAGAAAGAAAGAAGAAAGAAAGAAAGAGGAAAGAAAGAAGAAAGAAAGAAGAAAGAAAGAAGAAAGAAAGAAACAAGTAAGAAAGAAGTAAGAAAGAAGAAAGAAAGAAGAAAGAAAGAAAGAAAGAAGAAAGAAGAGAGAAATAAAGAAAAAGAAGAAAGAAAGAAGAAAGAAAGAAGAAAGAAAGAAACAAGTAAGAAAGAAGTAAGAAAGAAAGAAGAGTGAAAGAAGAAAGTAAAAAAGGAAGGCAAGGGAAGGCAAAAGGGGAAAGGAAGCCAATTCAAGGCAAGGTAAAAGGGAAAAGCAAGCCAAGGCAAGGCAAGCCAAAAGGGCAAAGCAAAGCAAGGGAAGGGAAGGCAAAAGGGCAAATTAAGGCAAGGCAAGGCAAGGCAAAAGGGCAAAGTAAGGAAAGGCAAGGCAAAAGGGCAAAGCAAGGAAAGAGAAGGTATGGCAAAAAAGCAAAGCAAGGCATGGCAATGCAAAAGGACAAAGCAAGGCCGAGGGAAGGGAAAAGGGCAATGCAAGGCAAGGCAATGAAAGGCAAAAGGGTAAACCAAGGGAAGACAAAAGGGCAAAGCAAGGCAAGGCAACATGGCAAAGCAAGGAAAGGCAAGAGTGGCAAGGCAAGAGAAGGCAAGGGAAAAGGGCAAAAATATGGAAGGCAAGGTAAGGAAAAAGACAAAGCAAGGCAAGGCAAGGCAAAAGGGTAAGGTAAGACAAGACAAAGCAAAAGCGGAAAAAGAAGGCAAGGCAAGAGAATGCAAGGCAAAGGGACAAACTAAGCCAAGGCAAGGAGAGGCAAAAAGGTAAAGCAAAGCAAGGCAATGCAAGGCAAAAGGGCAAAGCAAGACAAAACAAGGAAAGACAAAAGGGCAAGGCAATGCAAGGCAAGGCAAAAGGACAAAGCTAGGCAAGGCAAGGCAAATGTGGAAAGTTTGGCAAGGAAAGGCAAGGCAAAAGGGCAAAGAAAGGGAAGGCAAGGCAAGGCAAAAGGTCAAAGCAAGGCAAGGCAAAAGTGCAAAGAAATAAAGGCAAGGCAATGTAAATGGGCAAAGAAACAAAGGTAAGGCAAGGCAATAGTGCAAAGCAAATCATGTCAAGGCAAAAGGGCAAAACAAGTTAAGGCAAGGCAAGGCAAAATGGCAAAGTCAGGCAAGGCAAGGCAAAAGGGTAAAGGAAGGCAAGGCAAGTAAAGGCGAAAGGGCAAGGCAAGGCAAGGCAAGTCAAGGCGAAAGGGCAAAGCAAAGCAAGGCAAGGGAAGGCAAAAGGGCAAAGGAAGCCAATTCTAAGGCAACGTAAAAGGGCAAAGCAAGCGAGGCAAGGCAAGCCAAAAGGGCAAAGCAAAGCAAGGGAAGGGAAGGCAGAAGGGCAAAGTAAGGCAAGGCAAGGCAAAAGGGGAAAGTAAGGAAAGGCAAGAGAAGGAAAGGTAACAGAAGGCAAGGCAAAAGGGCAAAGCAAGGGAAGTCAACACAAAAGGGCAAAGCAAGGTAAGGCAAGGCAAGGCAAAATGGGAAAGTCAGGCAAGTCTAGAAAAAAGGGTAGGGGAAGGCAAGGCAAGTCAAGGCAAAAGGGCAAAGCAAAGCAAGGCAAGGGAAGGCAAAAGGAGAAAGGAAGCCAATTCAAGGCAAGGTAAAAGGGCAAAGCAAGCCAAGGCAAGGCAATGCAAAACGGCAAAGCAAAGCAAGGAAGGGAAGGCAAAAGGGCAAAGTAAGGGAATTCAAGGCAAGGTAAAAGGGCAAAGCAAACCAAGGCAAGGCAAGGTAAAAGGGCAAAGCAAGGCAAGGCAAGGCAAAAGTGAAAAGCTTGGCAATGCAAGTCAAGGCAAAAAGGCAAAGCAAGGCAAGTCAAGGCAAAAGGGCAAAGCAAGGCAAGGAAAGGCAAGGCAAAAGGGCAAAGCAAGGCAAGGAAAGGCAAGGCAATAGTGCACATATAGGAAAGGCAATGCAAGGAAAAAGGGCAAAGCAAATCAAGGAAAGGCAAGGCAAAAGGGCAAAGCAAGGCAGATCAAAGCGAAAGGGCAAAGGAAGTTAAGCCAAGGCAAGGCAACATGGCAAAGTCAGGCAAGGTAAGGCAAAAGGGTAAAGGAAGTCAAGGCAAGATAAGGCAAGGCAAGAGAAGGCAAGGCAAAAGGGCAAAGAAAGGGAAGGCAAGGCAAGGAAAAAGGGCAAAGCAAGGCAAGGCAAGGAAAAAGGGCAAAGCAAGACAAGGCAAGGCAAAAGGGCAAAGAAAGGGAAGGCAAGAGAAGGCAAGGCAAAAGAGCAAAGAAAGGGAAGGCAAGGCAAGTAAAAAGGGCAAAGCAAGGCAAGGTAAAAGGGCAAAGCAAGGCAAGGAAAGGCAAGTCAAAAGCGGAAAGCAAGGCTAGGCAAGCCAAAAGGCAAAGCAAAGCAAGGAAGGCAAGGCAAAAGGGCAAAGTAAGGGAATTCAAGTCAAGGTAAAAGGGCAAAAGAAACCAAGGCAAGGCAAGGTAAAAGGGTAGCGCAAGGCAAGGCAAGGCAAAAGTGAAAAGCTTGACAAGGCAAGTCAAGGCAAAAGGGCAAAGCAAAGTAAGAGAAGGTATGGTAAAAAAGAAAGCAAGGCATGGCAATGCAAAAGGGCAAAGCAAGGCCGAGGGAAGGGAAAAGGGCAATGCAAGGCAAGGCAAGAAAGGCAAAAGGGTAAACCAAGGGAAGGCAAAAGGGCAAAGCAAGGCAAGGCAAAAGGGCATAGCAAGGAAAGGCAAGAGAGGCAAGGCAAGAGAAGGCAAGGCAAAAGGGCAAAGAAAGGGAAGGCAAGGCAAGGAAAAAGGGCAAAGCAAGGCAAGGCAAGGCAAGGCAAAAGGGCAAAGCAAGGCAAGGCAAGGCAAAAGGGCAAAGAAAGGGAAGGCAAGAGAAGGCAAGGCAAAAGAGCAAAGAAAGGGAAGGCAAGGCAAGTAAAAAGGGCAAAGCAAGGCAAGGTAAAAGGGCAAAGCAAGGCAAGGAAAGGCAAGTCAAAAGCGGAAAGCAAGGCTAGGCAAGCCAAAAGGGCAAAGCAAAGCAAGGAAGGCAAGGCAAAAGGGCAAAGTAAGGGAATTCAAGGCAAGGTAAAAGGGCAAAAGAAACCAAGGCAAGGCAAGGCAAAAGTGAAGAGCTTGGCAAGTCAAGGCAAAAGGGCAAAGCAAAGTAAGAGAAGGTATGGTAAAAAAGAAAGCAAGGCATGGCAATGCAAAAGGGCAAAGCAAGGCCGAGGGAAGGGAAAAGGGCAATGCAAGGCAAGGCAAGAAAGGCAAAAGGGTAAACCAAGGGAAGGCAAAAGGGCAAAGCAAGGCAAGGCAAAAGGGCATAGCAAGGAAAGGCAAGAGAGGCAAGGCAAGAGAAGGCAAGGCAAAAGGGCAAAAAAAATGGAAGGCAAGGTAAGGAAAAAGGGCAAAGCAAGGCAAGGCAAGGCAAGGCAAAAGGGTAAGGAAAGACAAGTCAAGTCAAAAGCGGAAAAACATGGCAAGGCAAGGCAAAGGGCAAAGCAAGGCAAGGCAAGAGAAGGCAAGGCAAGAGAAGGCAAAGCAAAAGGTCAAACTAAGCCAAGGCAAGGAGAGGCAAAAAGGTAAAGCAAATCTAGGCAATGCAAGGCAAAAGGGCAAAGAAGTCAAAGCAAGGAAAGGCAAAAGGGCAAAGCAAAGCAAGGCAAGGCAAGGTAAAGGACAAAGCAAGGCAAGGCAAGGCAAAAGTGGAAAGCTTGGCAAGGAAAGTCAAGGGAAAAGGGCAAAGCAAGGCAAGGCAAAAGGGCAAAGAAAGGGAAGGCAAGGTAAGGCAAAAGATCAAAGCAAGGCAAGGCAAGGCAAAAGTGCAAAAAAATAAAGGCAAGGCAAGTCAAAATGGCAAAGCAAGGCAAGTGAAGGCAAAAGGGCAAAGCAATTTAAGGCAAGGCGAGGCAAAATGGCAAAGCAAGGCAAGGGAAGGCAAAAGGGCAAAGGAAGCCAATTCTAAGGCAAGGTAAAAGGGCAAAGCAAGCCAAGGCAAGGCAAGCCAAAAGGGCAAAGCAAAGCAAGGAAGGGAAGGCAAAAGGGCAAATTAAGGGAATTCATGGCAAGATAAAAGAGCAAAGCAAACCAAGGCAAGGCAAGTTAAAAGGGCAAAGCAAGGCAAGGAAAGGCAAAAGGGTGAACCAAGGGAAGGCAAAAGGGCAAAGCAAGGCAAGGCAAAATGGCAAAGCAAGGAAAGGCAAGAGAGGCAGGGCAAGAGAAGGCAATGCAAAAGGGCAAAAAAAATGGAAGGCAAGGTAAGGAAAAAGGGCTAAGCAAGGCAAGGCAAGGCAAAAGGGAAAAGCATGGCAAGGCAAGAGAAGGCAAGGCAAGAGAAGGCAAGGCAAAAGGGCAACTGAGGGAAGGCAAGGCAAGGCAAAAGGTCAAACTAAGCCAAGGCAAGGAGAGGCAAAAAGGTAAAGCAAAGCTAGGCAATACAAGGCAAAAGGGCAAAGCAAGCCAAAGCAAGGAAAGGGAAAAGGGCAAAGTCAGCCAAGGGAAGGCAAAAGGGTAAAGGAAAGCAAGGCAAGTCAAGACAAAAGGGCAAAGCAAGGGAATTCAAGGCAAGGTAAAAGGGCAAAGCAAACCAACGCAAAGCAAGGTAAAAGGGCAAAGCAAGCCAAAGCAAGGAAAGGCAAAAGGGCAAAGCAAGGCAAGGCAAGGCAAAAGGACAAAGCTAGGCAAGGCAAAGCAAAAGTGGAAAGTTTGGCAAGGAAAGGCAAGGCAAAAGGGCAAAGCAAGGCAAGGCAAGGCAAAAGGGCAATGAAAGGGAAGGTAAGGCAACAGGGCAAAGGAATTCAAAGCAAGAGAAGGCAAGGCAAGAGAAGGCAAGGCAAAAGGGCAAAGCAAGGCAAGGAAAGGCAAAAGGTCAAACTAAGCCAAGGCAAGGACAGGCAAAAAGGTAAAGCAAAGCTAGGCAATGCAAGGCAAAAGGGCAAAGCAAGCAAAAGCAAGGAAAGGCAAAAGGGCAAAGCAAGGCAAGGCAAGGCAAGGCAAAAGGGCAAAGCAAGGTAAGAGAAGGTATGGCAAAAAAGCAAAGCAAGGCATGGCAATGCAAAAGGACAAAGCAAGGCCGAGGAAGGGAAAAGGGCAATGCAAGGCAAGGCAAGGAAAGGCAAAAGGGTAAGGCAAGGAAAGGCAAAAGGGTAAGGCAAGATAAGTCAAGGCAGAAGCGGAAAAACTAGGCAAGGCAAGGCAAAAGGTCAAACCAAGCCAAGGCAAGGCAAGGCAAAAAGGTAAAGCAAAGCAAGGCAATGCAAGGCAAAAGGGCAAAGCAAGACAAAGCAAGGAAAGGCAAAAGGGCAAAGAAAGGCAAGGCTAGGCAAAAGGGTAAGGCAAAACAAGTCAAGGCAAAAGCAGAAAAACAAGGCAAGGCAAGGCAAAATGGCAAAGCAAGGCAAGGCAAGGCAAAAGGACGAACTAAGCCAAGGCAAGGAGAAGCAAAAAGGTAAAGCAAAGCAAGGCAATGCAAGGCAAAAGGGCAAAGCAAGCCAAAGCAAGGAAAGGCAAAAGGGCAAAGCAAGGCAAGGCAAGGCAAGGTAAAGGACAAAGCAAGGCAAGGCAAGGCAATGCAAAACTGGAAAGCTTGGCAAGGAAAGGCAAGGCAAAAGTGCAAAGCAAGGCAAGGCAAGGCAAGGAAAAAGGACAAAGCAAGTCATGAAAGGAAAGGCAAAAGTGAAAGGATAGGAAAGGCAAGGCAATGAAAAAAGGCAAAACAAGGCAAGTCAAGGCAAAAGGGCAAAGCAAGTTAAGGCAAGGCAATGCAACATGGCAAAGTCAGGCAAGGTAAGGCAAAAGGGTAAAGGAAGGCAAGGCAAGTCAAAAGGGCAAAGCAAGGTACGGCAAGGCAAAAGAGCAAAAGAGGAGAGGCAGAAGGGCAAAGCAAAGCAAAGCAAGGAAGGGAAGGCAAAAGGGCAAAGTAAGGGAATTCAAGGCAAGGTAAAATGGGAAAGCAAACCAAGGCAAGTCAAGGTAAAAGGGCAAAGCAAGGCAAGGCAAGGCAAAAGCGAAAAGCTTGGCAAGGTAAGTCAAGGCAAAAGGGCAAAGCAAGGCAAGTCAAGTCAAGGCAAAAGCGGAAAGCAAGGCAAGGCAAGGCAAAAGGGCAAAGCAAGGTACGAGAAGGTATGGCAAAAAAGCAAACAAGACATGGCAATGCAAGAGGACAAAGCAAGGCCGAGGGAAGGGAAAAGGGCAATGCAAGGCAAGGCAAGGAAAGGCAAAAGGGTAAACCAAGTTAAGGCAAAATGGCAAAGCAAGGAAAGGCAAGAGAGGCAAGGCAAAACAAGGTAAGGCAAAAGGGCAAAAAAAATGGAAGGCGAGGTAAGGAAAAAGGGCAAAGCAAGGTAAGAGAGGTATGGCAAAAAAGCAAAGCAACCCATGGCAATGCAAAAGGGCAAAGCAAGGCCGAGGGAAGGGAAAAGGGCAAGGCAAGGCAAGGCAAAATGGCAAAGCAAGGAAAGGCAAGACAGGCAAAGCAAGGCAAGGCAAGGCAAAAGGGCAAAAAAAACTGGAAGGCAAGGTAAGGAAAAAGGGCAAAGCAAGGCAAGCAAGGCCTTTCTTTGTCCTTTTGCCTTGCCTTTCCTTGCCAAGCTTTCCACTTTTGCCTTGCCTTGCCTTGCATTGCCCTTTTGTCTTGCATTGCCTTGCTTTTCTTTACCTTTTTGCCTCTCCTTGCCTTGGCTTAGTTTGACCTTTTGCCTTGCCTTGTTTGCCCTTTCCCTTGCCTTGCCATGCTTTTCATTGCCCTTTTGCCTTGCCTTCTCTTCCCTTGCCTTCTCTTGCCTTTCCTTTCTTTTCCCTTTTACCTTGCCTTGCCTCACTTTACCATTTTGCCTTGCCTTGCCTTTCCTTACTTTGTGCTTTTGCATTGCCTTGCCTTGCTTTGTCCTTTACCTTCCCTTGCATTTCCTTGCTTTGCCCTTTTGCCTTTCCTTGCTTTGGCTTGCTTTGCCCTTTTGCCTTGCATTGCCTTGCTTTGCCCTTTTATCTTGCCTTGCCTTCCCTTTTTTTGCCCTTTTGCCTTGTCTTCTCTTGCCTTGCCTTCTCTTGCCTTTCCTTGCTTTGCACTTTTGCCTTGCCTTGCCTTCTTTTTCCGCTTTTGCCTTGACTTGTCTTGCCTTACCCTTTTGCGTTGCCTTGCCTTGCTTTGCCCTTTTTTATTACCTTGCCTGCCATTGTTTTTGCCCTTTTGCCTTGCCTTCTCTTGCCTTGACTCTCTTGCCTTTCCTTGCTTTGCCATTTTGCCTTGCCTTGCTTTGCCCTTTTGCCTTGACTTGCCTTGCTTTGCCCTTTTGCCTTGCCTTTCCTTGACTTGCTTTGCCCTTTTTCCTTGCCTTGCCTTGCCTTGCCTTTCTTTGCACTTTTGCCTTGCCTTGCCTTGCTTTGCCCTTTTGCCTTTCCTTGCCTTCCTTTGCCCTTTTACCTTGCCTTGCCTTGCTTTGCCCTTTTGCCTTCTCTTGCCTTGCTTTGCCCTTTTGCCTTGCCTTGCCTTGCTTTGCCCTTTTGCCTTTCCTTGCTTTAGCTTGCTTTGCCCTTTTGCCTTTAATTGCCTTGCTTTGCTTTACCTTTTTGCCTCTCCTTGCCTTGGCTTAGTTCGTCCTTTTGCCTTGCCTTGCCTTGCTTTGCCGTTTTGCCTTGCCTTGCCTTGTTTTTCCGCTTTTGCCTTGACTTGTCTTGCCTTACCCTTTTGCCTTGCCTTGCCTTACTTTGCCCTTTTGCCTTCCCTTCCTTGCTTTGCTTTGCCTTTTTGGCTTGCCTTGCCTTGGCTTCCTTTGCCCTTTTACATTGCCTTGAATTGGCTTCCTTTGCCGTTTTGCCTTCCTTGCATTGCTTTGCTTTGCCCTTTTCCCTTGACTTGCCTTGCCTTCCCCTACCCTTTTGCCTTGCCTGACTTTGCCGTTTTGCTTTTCCTTGCCTTTCCTTTCTTTGTACTTTTGCCTTGCCTTGCCTTGCTTTGCCCTTTTGCCATGCCTTGCCTTGCCTTGCTTTGCTTTTTTGCGATACCTTGTCTTACCTTGCTTTGCCCTTTTGCCTTGCCTTCCTTACCGCTTTTGCCTTGTCTAGCCTTGCCTTGCTTTGCCCTTTTGCCTTGTCTTGTCTCGCTTTGCCCTTTTGCCTTACTTTGCATTGCTTTGCCCTTTTGCCTTTCCTTGCCTTGCCTTGCTTTGCTTTGCCCTTTTGCCTCTCCTTGCCTTCGATAACTTTGACCTTCTGCCTCTCCTTGCCTTCTTTTGCGCTTTTGCCTTTCCGTACCTGGCTTTGCCCTTTTGACTTGCCTTGCCTTCCTTTACCCTTTTGCCTTACCTTGCCTGACTTTGCCATGTTGCCTTGCCTTGCTTTGCTCTTTTGCCTTGACTTGCTTTGCCCTTTTGCCTTGCCTTTCCTTGGCTTGCTTTGCCCTTTTTCCTTGCCTTTCCTATCTTTGCACTTTTGCCTTGCCTTTCCTTGACTGGCTTTGCCCTTTTTCCTTGCCTTGCCTTGCTTTGCCCTTTTGCCTTGCCTTTCCTTGCCAAGCTTTCCACTTTTGCCTTGCCTTGCCTTGCCTTGCTTTGTCCTTTACCTTGCCTTGCCTTGCTTTGCCCTTTTGCCTTTCCTTGCTTTGGCTTGCTTTGCCCTTTTGCCTTGCATTGCCTAGCTTTGCTTTACCTTTTTGCCTCTCCTTGCCTTGGCTTAGTTTGACCTTTTGCCTTGCCATGCCTTGCTTTGCAGTTTTGCCTTGCCTTGCCTTCCCTTTGTTTGCCCTTTGCCTTGCCTTCCTTTGCTTTGCCCTTTTACCTTGCCTTTTCTTGCCAAGCTTTCCACTTTTGCCTTGCCTTGCCTTGCTTTGTCCTTCTGCCTTGCCTTGACTTGCCTTGCTTTGCCCTTTTGCCTTTCCTTGACTTGCCTAGCCTTGCCCTTTTGCCTTGCCTTGCCTTCACTTTTTTTTGCCCTTTTACCTTGCTTTCTCTTACCTTGACTTTGCTTGCTTTTCCTTGCTGTGCCCTTTTGCCTTGCCTTGCCTTACTTTGCCCTTTTCCCTTACCTTGCCTTCCATTTTTTTTGCCCTTTTGCATTGCCTTCTCTTGCCTAGCCACTCTTGCCTATCCTTGCTTTGCCATTTTGCCTTGCCTTGCTTTGCCGTTTTGCCTTCCCTTTTTTTACCCTTTTGCCTTTCTTTGCCTTGTCTTGCATTGCCGTTTTCCCTTCCCTTTATTGCCTTGCTTTGCCCTTTTACATTGCCACGCCTTGCTTTGCTTTTTTGCCATACTTTCTCTTACCTTGCTTTGCCCTTTTGCCTTGCCTTGCCTTGCTTTCCGCTTTTGCCTTGCCTTGCCTTGCATGCCCTTTTACCTTGACTTGACTTGCCAAGCTTTTCACCTTTTCCTTGCCTTGCTATGCCCTTTTACCTTGCCTTGAATTCCCTTACTTTGCCCTTTTGCCTTCCCTTCCTTGCTTTGATTTGCCATTTTAGCTTGCCTTGCCTTGGCTTGCTTTGCCCTTTTACCTTGCCTTGAATTGGCTTCCTTGCCATTTTGCATTCCCTTGCCTTCCTTTGCTTTGCCCTTATTCCTTGCCTTTCCTTGCTTTACCCTTTTGCCTTACCTTGCCTGACTTTGCCATTTTGCCTTGCCTTGCATTAACTTGCTTTGCCCTTTTGCCTTGACTTGCCTTGCTTTTCCCTTTTGCCTTGCCTTGCCTTGCTTTGCCCTTTTGCCTTGCCTTCCCTTGCTTTACCCTTTTGCCTTGCCTTTCCATGCCAAGCTTTCCGCTTTTGCCTTGCCTGTCCTTGCTTTGTCCTTTACCTTCCCTTGCCTTGCCTTGCTTTGCCCTTTTGCCTTTCCTTGCTTTGGCTTGCTTTGACCTTTTGCCTTGTCTTGCCTTGCTTTGCCCTTTTGCCTTGCCTTGTCATGCCTTACCCTTTTGCCTTCCCTTCCCTTGCCTTGCTTTGCCCATTTGCCTTGCCTTGCCTTCCCTTTCTTTGCCCTTTTGCCTTGTCTTCTCTTGCCTTGCCTTCTCTTGCCTTTCCTTGCTTTGCCCTTTTGCCTTGCCTTGCCTTGTTTTTCCGCTTTTGCCTTGACTTGTCTTGCGTTACCCTTTTGCGTTGCCTTGCCTTGCCTTGCTTTGCCCTTTTTCCTTACCTTGCCTGCCATTTTTTTTTCTCTTTTGCCTTGCCTTCTCTTGCCTTGACTCTCTTGCCTTTCCTTGCTTTGCCATTTTGCCTTGCCTTGCTTTGCCCTTTTGCCTTGACTTGCCTTGCTTTGCCCTTTTGCCTTGCCTAGCCTTTCCTATCTTTGCACTTTTGCCTTGCCTTTCCTTGACTTGCTTTGCCCTTTTTCCTTGATTTCCCTTGCCATCCTTTGCACTTTTGCCTTGTCTTTCCTTGCTTTGCCCTTTTGGCTTGCCTTGCCTTCCTTTGCCCTTTTACCTTGCCTTGCCTTGGTTTGCTTTGCCCTTTTACCTGCCTTGAATTGGCTTCCTTTGCCGTTTTCCCTTTCCTTGCCTTGCATTGCTTTGCCCTTTAGCCTTGCCTTTCCTTGCTCTGTCCTTTTGCCTTCCCTTGGTTTACCCTTTTGCCTTTCCTTGCCTTGCATTGCCCTTTTCCCTTCCCTCGGCCTTGCTTTGCCCTTTTGCATTGCTATGCCTTGCTTTGATTTTTTTGCCATGCCTTCTCTTACCTTGCTTTGCCATTTTGCCTTGACTTGCCTTGCTATGCCCTTTTGCCTTGCCTTTCCTTGACTTGCTTTGCCCTTTTTCCTTGCCTTGCTTTGCCTTTCTTTGCACTTTTGCCTTTCCTTGCCTTACTTTGCCCTTTTGCCTTTCCTTGCCTTCCTTTGCCCTTTTACCTTGCCTTGCCTTGGTTTGCTTTGCCCTTTTGCCTTGCCTTGAATTGGCTTCCCTTGCCGTTTTGCCTTCCATTGCCTTGCATTGCTCTGCCCTTTTGCCTTGCCTTTCCTTGCTTTGTCCTTTTGCCTTCCCTTGGTTTACCCTTTTGCCTTTCCTTGCCTTGCCTTGCTTTGCCCTTTTCCCTTCCCTCAGCCTTACTTTGCCCTTTTGCCTTGCCTTTCCTTGACTTGCTTTGCCCTTTTTCCTTGCCTTGCCTTGTCTTTCTTTGCACTTTTGCCTTGCCTTGCCTTGCTTTGCCCTTTTGCCTTGCCTTGCCTTGCTTTGCCCTTTTGCCTTACCTTGCCTTGCTTTGCCCTTTTGCCTTGCCTTTCCATTGCAAGCTTTCCGCTTTTGCCTTGCCTTGCCTTGCTTTGTCCTTTACCTTCCCTTTCCTTGCCTTGCTTTGCCCTTTTGCATTTCCTTGCTTTCCCTTGCTTTGCCCTTTTGCCTTTCATTGCCTTGGTTTGCCCTTTTACCTTGCCTTCCCTTTCTTTGCCCTTTTGCCTTGCCTTCTCTTGCCTTGCCTTCTCTTGCCTTGCCATGCTTTGCCCTTTTGCCTTGCCTTGCCTTGTTTTTCCGCATTTGCCTTGACTGGTCTTGCCTTACCCTTTTTCGTTGCCTTGTCTTGCCTTGCTTTGCCCTTTTTCCTTACCTTGCCTGCCATTTTTTTTGCCCTTTTGCCTTGCCTTCTCTTGCCTTGACTCTCTTGCCTTTCCTTGCTTTGCCATTTTGCCTTGCCTTGCTTTGCCCTTTTGCCTTGACTTGCCTTGCTTTGCCCTTTTGCCTTGCCTAGCCTTTCCTATCTTGCACTTTTGCCTTGCCTTTCCTTGACTTGCTTTGCCCTTTTTCCTTGATTTGCCTTGCTATCCTTTGCACTTTTGCCTTGTCTTTCCTTGCTTTGCCCTTTTGCCTTGCCTTGCCTTCCTTTGCCCTTTTACCTTGCCTTGCCTTGGTTTGCTTTGCCCTTTTACCTGCCTTGAATTGGCTTCCTTTGCCGTTTTCCCTTTCCTTGCCTTGCATTGCTTTGCCCTTTAGCCTTGCCTTTCCTTGCTTTGTCCTTTTGCCTTCCCTTGGTTTACCCTTTTGCCTTTCCTTGCCTTGCATTGCCCTTTTCCCTTCCCTCGGCCTTGCTTTGCCCTTTTGCCTTGCTATGCCTAGCTTTGATTTTTTGCCATGCCTTCTCTTACCTTGCTTTGCCCTTTTGCCTTGCCTTGCCTTGCTTTACCTTTTTGCCTTGCCTTTCCTTGACTCGCTTTGCCTTTTTTCCTTGCCTTGCCTTGCCTTGCTTTGCCCTTTTGCCTTTCCTTGCCTTCCTTTGCCCTTTTACCTTGCCTTGGTTTACTTTGCCCTTTTACCTTGCCTTGAATTGGCTTCCTTTGCCGTTTTGCCTTCCCTTGCCTTGCATTGCTCTCCCCTTTTGCCTTGCCTTTCCTTGCTTTGTCCTTTTGCCTTTCCTTGGTTTACCCTTTACCTTTCCTTGCCTTGCCTTGCCTTGCCTTGCATTGCCCTTTTCCCTTCCCTCGGCCTTGCTTTGCCCTTTTGCCTTGCCTTGCCTTGCTTTTGCTTTTGCCTTGGCCTTGCCTTGCCTTGCTTTGCCATTTTGCCTTGACTTGCCTTGCCAACCTTTTCACTTTTGCCTTGCCTTGCTTTGCTTTGCCCTTTTACTTTGCCTTGCCTTGGTTTGCTTTGCCCTTTTACCTTGCCTTGGTTTGCTTTGCCTTGCTTTGACCATTTGCCTTGCCTTGTCTTACTTTGCCCTATTGCATTGCTTTTCTTTGCCCTTTCCACCTACATTGCCTTTATTTGCCCCTTTGCCGTCTTTTGTCTTGCCTTGCTTTTCCCTTTTTCCTTGCCTTGCCTTATTTTGCCTTGCTTGCCTTGCTTTGCATTTTCCCTTGCCTTGCCTTGCTTTCCCCTTTTGCCTTGCATTGACTTGCTTTTCCCTTTTGCCTTGCCTTGCCTTGCTTTTCCCTTTTACCCTTGCCTTGACCTGCTTTTCCCGTTTGCCTTGTCTTGCCTTGCTTTGCCCTTTTTCCTTGCCTTGCCATTACTTGCTTTGCCTTTTTCCCTTGCCTTCATAGCTTTGCCCTTTTGCCTTGCATTGCCTTGCCTTGCTTTGCCCTTTTACCTTGCCATGCCTTGCCTTGCCTTGCTTTGCTTTCCCCATTTTCCTTGACTTGCTTTGCCCTGCTTTGACCTTTTGCCTTGCCTTGCCTCGTCTTGCTTTGTCCTATTGCCTTGCATTGCTTTGCCCTTTCGCCTTGCCTTTCCTTTATTTGCCCCTTTGCCGTCTTTTGTCTTGCCTTGCTTTCCCTTCCCTTGCCTTGTTTTGCAATTTTGCCTTGCTTGCCTTGCTTTGCATTTTCCCTTGCCTTGCCTTGCTTTTCCCTTTTGCCTTGCCTTGCCTTGCTTTGCCCTTTCGCCTTGGCCTTGCCTTGCATTCCTTTGCCCTTTTTGCCTTGCCTTGCCATTACTTGCTTTGACATTTTGCCTTGCCTTGCCTTTACTTGCTTTGCCCTTTTACCTTGCCTTGCATAGCTTTGCCCTTTTGCCTTGCCTTGCCCTTTTACCTTGCCTTGCATAGCTTTGCCCTTTTGCCTTGCCATGCCTTGCCTTGCATTGCCCTATTGCCTTTCTTTGCTTTGCCCTTTCGCCTTGCCTTGCCTTGGATTGCCCTTTTGCATTCTTTTGTCTTGTCCTGCTTTGCCCTATTGCCTTGCCTTAACTTGCGTTTCCCTTTTACCTTGAATGGACTTGCTTTTCCCTTTTGCCTTGCCTTGCCTTGCCGTTTTTCATTGCCTTCCCTTGCCTTGCTTTGCATTTTGCCTTCCCTTGCCTTGCTTTGGCCTTTTCCCATGCCTTGCCTTGCTTTGCCCTTTTGCCTTTCCTTGCCTTGCTTTGTTTTTTGCCTTGCTTTCACTTTCTTTTTTCTTTCTTGCCTTGCTTTGCGCTTTTGCCTTGCTTTGCTTTGCACTTTTGCCTTGCCTTGCCTTGGTTTTCTCATCCAGTTTTCTTGCCTTGCCTTGCCTTACTTTGCCCTTTTGAGTTTTCTTGCCTTGCCTTGCTCTGCCCTTTCGCCTTACCTTCCCTTTACTTGCTTTGCCATTTTGCCTTGCCTTGCCTTTACTTGCTTTGCCCTTTAGCCTTGCATTCATAGTTTTGCCCTTTTGCCTTGCCTTGCCTTGCTTTGCCCTTTTGCCTTGCCTTGCATTGCCTATTTCCCTTCTTTTGTCTTGCTTTGCTTTGCTTTTTTGCCTTGCCTGGTCTTGCTTTGCCCTTTTGCCTTGCCTTTCCTTCGTCTGCCATTTTTCTTTGCCTTGCCTTGCATTGACCTTTTGCCTTTCCTTGCCTTGCTTTGGCTTTCGACTTGCCTTGCCTTGATTTGCCCTTTTGCCTTCTTTTGTCTTGCCTTGCTTTGCCCTTTTTCCTTGCCTTGCCTTGTTTTGCCATTTTGTCTTGCCTTGCCTTGCTTTTAATTTTGCCTTGCCTTGCCTTGCTTTTGCCTTTTGCCTTTTGCATTGCCTTTCCTTGTTTACCCTTTTGCCCTGCCTTGCCTTGGTTTGTTTTTTGCCTTGCTTTCACTTGCTGTTCCGTTTTGCCTTGCCTTGCCTTTCTCTACCGTTTTGCCTTGTCTTGACTTGCTTTTCCGTTTTACCTTTGTCTTGCCTTCATTTTCCCTTTTGTCTTGCGTTGCCTTGCTTTGCCGTTTTGTCTTGCCTTGCCTTGCTTTGCCCTTT